>NW_015540883.1:844292-872795 GCF_001515605.1 Sinocyclocheilus anshuiensis | reverse complement strand
ATGGTGGGCTGGGCTCTGGGTCCGGAGTGGATCTGGCGAGATCATCCTCGGGAGTGACGGTGAGAGGCGATCCATTTCTCACCAGAATCCACTCCACAAACGCGGCGAAATCCGCTCGAGGACAAATCTTCGGACGACGGCGCTCTGCACGCAATGTTTAAACTTGCGTCCACTCCGGACCCAGAGCGCAGCCTACCATCTCCCCACTGTGCAGAGCTAAAGCCCGAGCCCACCGATGATGGTGAGCCAATTCCCACCGCAATCTACGAGCCAAAAGTCTGACAATTTAGTCCTTTTCTTACAGTGTAGGTTTTGTTAAAAGTATCATAGTTAAGACAAGAATGAGAAAACTCTTAGAATTGCTTGAATTAATTTCTGACTGCAAAGTTTAAGTACTGCCTGCTGTAGATGCTTCTGACACAATCACTAATATTGGCAAAATGTTCTCTAAGCTCTGTGTTTATGACACTGCATGATCATGGCATGATTTTATCTACAGGAATAGATATCTAAGGTTGTACATTAGACACTCAAATTCTGCAACACATCAATATTGCCCTCTTGTGGGCTAGATATTATGGTCATTTAAAAGAAGAGTTCAACCAAAATGAAAATCCTGCTGTTCTTGAAATGAAATGAAAGAAAAATGAAAATGAACATCCTTTTACTCACCTTCATATCGTTTCAAACTCATACAATGTAAAAAATGTCCACTTACTTCATCTTAAAAACTTCAGTTCAGTTGCTGCCTTACATTTTAAAATATAATCAAACTGGACATACAAGTCATTTCGACTCAAATTATATTAAACTGACTTTACAAAATTTAGTTCAATCTTGTTGTAATTGATTAAATAATTTCGATTAGTTAAAGTAATGGTAAAAAATAGAAATCATGTATTAGAATTGACATCTACATCTACCGGATTCGTGTGGATTACTTTTGGATTACTTTTTTTTATTATTGTGATGAATTTTCAGCAAATTTCCATTTTGGGGTGAACTATTCCTAGGATATTTTGTATTATTATTTTAAGTTTAGGTTAAAAAAAAATAATCCCCAGAGTGTTTTGGTCCAAATAACCAACATACACTGTAAAGTAGGTCATTTCTGAACCGTAGGCTGGTAGGGGAAAGCATGTTAATTTTCATAATTAACATGAACAGTGAGAAAAGTTTTAATGAGCCAAAAAAGAGAGAATAAGCAGTAGGAACATCCAAACATGAAATATGATCACGTACTTCTGAAGATGGTTGGAAACATTAAATCTGAATTCTGTCCTTCAAACTAAAATCTTATTACCCAGCAGGCACCTTGATGTCAATTTGATGTGTAATATTAGTCAAGACTTGATCAAGATGCTGTAACATCATTTTAAATTCAGTTTGGATGGCAATTTCTTCCAGTGGTAATTGGGTGAAAATAGGAAGCTAATCCCAGCCTGAAACTGGTTTAATGCACTGATAATTATAATGACTGGATCGCTCATTGTGTTCTAAACTGTCTTTAGTATTTAAGATATGTGTATGTAAATTAATTTCTACTTCAGATGTTATCTACAATGTTTATGATTTTACGGGAAGGATGAGCGCTATATTGAAATCGTTTATGAGGGTATGCCAGCTGCACTGCCGACACAGAAAACTGAACTAACACAAAATATATGTGTCTTTATGTTGTAATTATGCAGGAAATATTAAACATGAACATATATCTGGTATTAGTATCTGAAATTGATTTGAATGTACAATACATATTACAATACAAGCCACTGTTACTGTATTGCTCTGGTGTATTGAAATTTAAAGCATGCCATGCATCATCTTGGAAATAAAGCTTCACGTCTTTAAGTCCGTACCGTATGTAGTCAGCGTTATTTCCCTGAATAAGTTATGATGTGTATATTTTTAATGTCTTGATTGAGCAACATCTATTTCAGACTGTGAAAGATCGCGCAATTTCAATGGCGTTTTACTGGCATTACCGTTTCCATAGGAGTAAAATGTTATGTATATGGGCCATTCTACAGAATTGGTCCAAAGTTTAAAACGTCTTGAAAAAAATGTGTATTTTTCCCCAAAAATTGTATGTATGCAAATTGTATAATATCCAAGGTACACATTTCTAGTAATTGCGCAGTTAATTCTCATATTGTATTTTCAGAAAGTTGTGGAATATTTGTCCTCTCCCCAAATTTGTCACTACCGAAACACAGTAGTAATAATTTAATTAGAAGGGTTATATTGACATACTAAGATTTTGCTTACATCTACATTGTAAATATATATTTTTAGCTATTTTATTAAATTTTTGTTCAGAGGTAAATCAATTACAATTACATTTTTAACAATATTTCAAGTGTAATTTATGAGATTTGTTGTATTTTGAATCCAATTTTTCTTTGAAAAAGGCAACAATATGATCATACTGATTTCAAAGTTAAAGATTCATTAGTTTGAATATACATTGAACTAAAAACTATCATAACATCTTAGTTGATAATTCAGTATACTTTATTTTTGACAAAACATCCCATGTTTCGGTAGTGACAGTAATGCGTTGGTAGCGATCACATCACATTACAGAATCTTAACTCACATACTAAAACACTACTAAAACATACTAAAATACTAAAAATGTGCATAACTGTACTAAAACTGTACTAAATATGAGGATTATGTGTTCCCTTTTGTCACTACCGAAACAATGATGACATGTTTCGGTCGTGACAGTTTTATGGGATAACACCCAAAAAAAACTAAAACAAAGATGTCACTACCGAAACTCCACCAAATGTTTCGGTAATGACAATTCTAGATACGTTTGAACTTATCTCAAAGATGCTAATCAGCACATGGATAGCTAGCACAGTTCTGAACAGTTGTACACACATAAAAATTAAACGATATGGAGTAACACCCAAAAAAAGTGTGCTTAATTGCAGAAAAAAGGTGTTTGGTAGTGACGTTCCTTAGAGTTACACAGATTTTTCAGACTTTTGAACACATTTACCTCAAAATGATGGGGCTGATCTACTCACACGAGAAAGAGAGACACAAATATTTCCTGATCATAAATGTAGGGGTGTAGTTAATTTTAGTCTCAGCCAATGGACTAAAACATACACTGTTTCGGTAGTGACATGAAAATGCGGGACACATTTTTTTACATAAAGTTTCATCATTTACTAAGAAAATCTAAAATAAATATATATTTTTAACTTCACTTTTTAAAAGAATCAAAAATATATTTTTTAAAAACAACAATGAAAAAAAATACAAAAAATATTTTATTATAGTAATTTTCATAAGTTGAAATTTAGGGGTTACGTTTTGGGACAGCCACCACCCAATTGAAAGTACCCAATAAATGATGATTATATATATATTAAGCTTACTGATATTTTAAATATTATAATGGGTTTCAATAGAGATTAGAAGGTAAACATCTAAGATTTGAATACTTAAATGCTTTTTAAATGTGTTTTTGGTTGTGGGACAGCAGTTTGCACCAATTCTGTAGAATTGATTATTAATTTCAAAATGATTTCAAAATGAATGCTGTTAACGAAATCATTGTTGAAACATTCGCAGTTAGCCTACTTTACGAATAAAAACGCTATAATAAAATTACATAAACAGTGAATAACTGTTCAAGGCGAATTAAGGTATAAGTGTATGCAAAGCATTTATTCAGATTTCAGAATGTGCACATTGTCATTTGTAATTCATATGTTGAGAGTCCAGTGTTCATCATGTTCATCTGATGTATGCTACTGTAACTTTTTAATATGCAGGTGAAATTTCCGAAATTAAACAAATAACCTCAGGACATTTGCGTTGTAAGAATGTACAGGGATACTTCAGATATAAAAAGGCTGACTTGTTAGGTGATGTTTTCTCAGTTAAATCGTACGTTTTCCTATTCATTCAATATAATATATGGGAATACTAGGGAATACCAATATGGCGGCACAGTGGCTTGACTTTTATGACGTCATGAGCAATCCAGTTCTCTATTACAGATCAGTGGTCTAATGTATATGTAGGCCAATATGTTTGATGTTCAATTTACATCAAAGCAGAGTCATGTCAAGTTTTTAACGTCAGTTTGATTTGCATATTTGACATCAAACTGATGACTTTTCAACAAACATTGCCCACTAGGTATAAATATAAACTTAAATATCATAATACTATTTTTGTAACAGCTGTTGGTTGCATCACATTATATCAGATTTAAATGTTGGCGAAAATTTTGGGGGTCAGTGTACAAAATATTAATATGTCTTTATGCTTTCATAATAAAAAAAAAACAAAAAAACAATTCAACACGGACAAAGTGGAGGACAAATCGATCCATTTCTGCTGTGGGGATGTCCTGAAAAGCCTACATCACCTGCAGTGGTTTTGTATTCAAACATGCAGTTTGGGACTCTAGTGACCAGTTACACCATGACCTACTAGCAAGATTAGTTGAGAGTGTTAGTCTTGCATCTGCTGAACTGATATGGGTGGCAGGCCTCGGTGTGCGTCAGGGTAATTTGACCTTTTCAGAGCAACCCTGGTCCTGTCTTGAAGGTTCCTGCTGCTGCAACCCCAGAACCCGCTATGGTTCCAGAGTTCTGTGTCAGAGCAGCTACAATTGCAGAGGTTCCTGACATCCCCAACTCGGTCATACTGATGCCTGTCACAAAAGTTCCTCTCATGATGAGGCAGAAACCACCAAAAGAAGTTCCAGTCAAGGCCACCCCAGTGTTTCCTGCTGTAGGCTGAGCCATAGCTGGTGTCCAAGGCTGCTTCAGTCCCAGAGCTCCTCTCTCAACCTCGCTGGGCCCAGAGGTTCCAGCCAGAAAGTGAGCCTTGCTGTGCCATGCAATGGAAAAGTGCCAAAGCAAGCAGTACTGAGCTGTACCATGCAGTGGGAAAGCGCCATAAGAATCCTATCGTCATATTCTTCTGCCTGCTCATCCTGTTCTTCATCCTGTGCATCGTCCTGTTGTTTGTCCATCAGCATTTGTAATACGAAGACCATTGTCCACCTCATTTAAGTTCCTGTCACGTACAGTATCCACATTGCTACACACTTACCTGCTTGCTCTGTTGCTTCAGTTAACTATCATTGAAGCTTTTGAGTCCATCTTCCGTGTCTGACCCTTCATCAATTCTGCACCACCACAACTGGATCCCATCGAGGAGTTAGTCCAACAGCTCCGTCGAGCGCTTATTCCACCAATACACTCTGGAGCCAGCAGCAAAAACAGCCTCGGTAACACTTTATTTCGATAGTCCACTTTAGACATTCTATTAACAGTAAGTAACTTTGCAACTACATGTCAACTAGCAGTTAGTAGAGTATTAGCAGACTGTCTGCTTAATATCTTCTAACACTTTCTTTGTCAACTTATTCTACTAACGCTAAACCTATCCTAACAGTCTACTCTGAGAGTTAGTAGACATGTAGTTGCAAATTAATGAGAATTAGTTGACATGTAGTTGACATGTAGTTACAAAGTTACTTATAGTTAGTAGAATGTCTAAAGTGGACTATCGAAATAAAGTGTAACCCACGCCTCTTCTTCCGGCCAATTTACAACAGTCCTTCGTCAGTCCCATGGTCAACCCAGCACTCTGGCTCAGCTGAGGATTACAATGGATTTCTTCCACATTGCTCACTCGTCCTCAACACGCAGTTGCAGCAGTTCCACATGGACAGAGCAAAAATAGCCTACATCAGCTCGCTGCTCTCTGGTCATGCCCTGCAGTGGGTGAGAACCACCCGGGATCAGGCTGGCCCAGTCACTCAGTCCCTAAAACCCTTTCTCACCCATTTAAAGAATCTTTGTTCAACCCGCAGTTTTGTACCCAGGCAGTCGCGAGTGACTGGAATGAGCCAGCGCTCCTCACCACTTACCAGTAGGACCTGGAACCACCTTTGCGACCACATCTCACAGCATGTGTTGATGCTATAGGATTAGAGAACTTCATCCAGCTGTCCATTCATGCAGCCTAACACAAGGCATCATGTGTGAACGATTATCCTGCTTTGCAACCTCTGCCAGCCATCCACAGCTTTCACCCTCCAGAACATAAGAAAAAAAAAATGCGTACAACCTGTTTGTTAAACCATTTGTTCAATTACACTCATAGTAAACTGTATGCTCTATACTACATGCTGTATGTGCTGCTTAAATTAAGCACCAGATGCTGATTTCTGCAACAGATGCTCTTTACTCATCTCACTTGCACAAAAACAAATGAAATACTTCTGTAAATATATAAAAACACACAGAACAATGCAAACACTGTATTTTATGTAAACTTAACCAAAAAGGAATGTTAAATAATACAAGTATACTTAGTGTTGAATATCACTTTATTTACCAGTGTTTTTGCAGTTGACCTTTGATCAAATTCAAACATACAAATAATGTCAAATAATTTTACTTTAGTTGAATGTCAAAACTGTGGCTATTTCTTTCTTTTTTATTTCAGACATGAGAATGTTTAAAGCTCATTTCATCAGTGATTAATTTGGCTTTGTGTTTGGTGAGAACAGGCCTTTCAAGTTTTATTCAGAACAAGAAAATTCTAAGCTATACCTGCACTTGTCTCATGAAACAACAAACCAGTTATTCAAATTAAAACGGAACAGAAAGTACTTAATTTTCACTCTTTACTTTAAAACATAGCACATCATTACAGCCGACAAAATATAAATTCATACTAAACATTCATAAGAAAGCAAATAAGGAAGTGCATTATTACTGAACACCAATATATTATATAGTTATGAGTTAATCACATAACTTCTTAGGTGCATCTATAAACATGAGCTCATATCATACAAACCAATTTTCACATCCCATGTTTTCTTACATTGCACTGTGCCAAATGTAACCTGTTAACTCATTAATCACCAATAAATGAATGTAGGTGTAGGCTATTTAAAATTTTTTAGTAATGTTTTTTTTTTCTTTTTAGAATGTAACACTTTAAACCTGATGAAAAAAAATTGCTGAACAAATATGATCATTAATTTCAGTTGCCTTCATTTACAGTAATAGAAATGCTATGAAAAGGCATTGCAATTCTCAACAAACGACATTAAATGGGTCATTGCCTGATCAGATCACGTTTGAAAAGCACTTTTAATTCAAAGCAGGAAAACTGCTCTGTAAACGTTGTGGAGTCCATGTCATGAGAAATGAAGGGAAAGACCATACTGGTCTTCTACTATCTACTGTGTCTCCTCATATTGAAGGCCTGAGTGTACTGGTTGTCCATAAGAGAGCAGGATAGAGGGTCTCTCTTGTGGACAACCCCACGTCTCCATAGTACTGGGCCCAATGTACTCAGCCCCACCTTTCCCACACTACTACACTACAAAGACTAGTATTTGCTGAATTTTGCTGTCCTATTATTCACATTCATTTACAGTAAATTTAGCAGAAGGACTGAAGATTTCAGTTAGAGTCTATCAACAGCCATGGAGTTTCTTTTCATGAGTATACATGAATACATGTGTAGTGCACTCTCTATGCACAGCATTGTACACAAGTCTTAGGCCAAATGGCGATGGTTATGACATTTTACATTTGACAAAGGAACCATAACACATCTTTTTTCATGGCCCAGGACTTCTGCACATTACTGTATGTATTAAAAACTTGCTCGTTATTTGCCATTAAGTACAGTAATAAATAGTATTCAGAGTAGCTATTACAAATGAACAACAACAAAACCTCACATACAAAGCATATGATTGGTTTCAGTGTGCTTACTACAGAGTAATTATATAATACAATCAAAAATAACCCCCTTTGGAGGCGAATTCAAAAATCTACTTTACCTTTTATAGACATACAAAAACATATATAGTTGTCATATGAAATGAGTTCAGTCAATATACAACGTGTGTGACTGACTGAGGAGAGCATGATATGAGATTGTGACACGTTCACAAATCTTGTTCACTAATACTAGGAATAATCATGTTGTCAAACTCCACGTTCCTCAGACTGATAAAAACACCTCTGTGAATTAGAAAGCAATACCCTGTTTAGACGATTTGATTGTTAATTGTGTGTAAAGCTTACAATCTTTCATCCCGCTTTTTCATTTGTAGTGTATGGTCCACATGAGCATCCTCAGGTCTATGATCTTCATCGTTAACCTGCAGACAGAGGGACTGTGGAGCAGATGTCTAAGCTGCTAACAAACCTTTGAGACATGTATCAATTTGATGGCTATCATTGCATGCTGGTCACTTCAAAGTGGAGATACAATAATAGTGAATGACACATGTGAACATCTGGGCAGAGGGATCTCTGAGGTGTGTTTGGGCTCTGGACAGGTACGATCACATCAGGCTCGTGATTGTCAGTGATATCCAGATGGAGCTTCCTGGTGTTTTTAAGATCCATAATGAATACACTTGAGCTTGAACGTCATTGCTGGGAGCTAACTATTTTTTCCCATTTTTTAATGATGTCAACTTATTAAAGTTTTGCCAGAATGGAGATTGTCCTGATTTGGAGACGTGGAATTCAACTAGATCTGACTGTGGAGTGTCATCGGAGAGCATGAAGGGTCCGTGAGACGAGGGGTCCGCCGGGGAGACGCACCTGCTCTGGCTCACACCTGCTCCGATCGGGTCAGAAGACAGAGAAATGAGATGTTTGAGACAGGACAAAAACACAGCCAACAGGACAGTGTCAATGCTCAAAGCAAAATAAGCAGTGCACAGCTATGATGAATCATGCTTCACGGCATACAGTACATCCCTTAAAATGCACCATGGTAACCAGCCACAGTTTCCACATACATATCATAGTTAATACAGTCACTGTTTTAAAAACTGGTACGTCTGCTTTGATGACAGATTGGATAATACAAAGTTAGCAATTTTTTATTACAGACATATACACACATGTGTATAATGTATACAGTGGCCCCAAAAAGTCATATTTAAAGTCTGAACTGCATTAGATCCAAAATATGCTTTTCTCAGAATGGACTTCACTTTTCTGAGCCACTTTTTAGTAACCAACTGGTCTCTAGGTCATCAAGTGTCTAAATACTTTTTGGGGCCACTATATATAATATATTACAGTATAGAACTGTAGTAACTATGGTATTTTGGCAGAATTGTCCATAGTCATGACAAAATGAAGAAGTATGAACTATAGTCATAAGTACAATGATTCTATGCAATATGAAACATATTTAGTTTTTCCAACTACATGATATAAGCGAAAGTAATAAATATTAATACACACACACACACACGCACGCACGCACGCACACACACTCACACTCACACTCACACCCACACACACACACACACACACACACACACACACACACACACACACACACACTAATTAGGCAGCTGGTTTTCTAGCCAAAAATAATAAATAAATAAATAAATAATCTCCATGGCATTTTGAAACACAATCTATCTTATTGCTTCAGTTTAGTTGTGTTGAGTATTCTGAGCATCTTAAAGGGATAGTTCACCCAAAAATAATAGTTCAATCAGTATTTACTCAATCTGTTCTAAAGCTGTATGATCTTCCTTTTCTGCAACACAAATGTTCTAGGCTTTTACATTATTGCATTATGAATTGAACAAAGAATTGACGTCAATCTCTGATGAAAACAAAATATATTAGCAATAAAATAAAGTATGAATAAAAAATAATAATGCACACAAATATTTAGTCATACAGACACTGCCAATCTATTTACACGTGTCTGTGAGTGTAACACAGCAGATTATTGTTTTACATGCTTTGTAAATGTGCCATTCATTATTCAGACATTCACACAGTTATTGAAGTGCAATAGTTATCAGTAGTTGTCCTAACAATTATACCATCTGTGATATTTTAAAGACACAATGGCAAGAAATGTTACAAGTGATATATATATATATATATATATATATATATATATATATACTGTATATATGGACAACCACGAGCAGGACATATTTTTTTTATTATTTCTCCTTTTATCTTCTGAAAAAAAGAAATTCATAAGGCCATACCAGTGTGAGAAAATAATGAATTCTAATTTTTGGATGAACTAAATATCTATGGATAATAGAGTCCTATTTTACAGATTTGACCAATATTCTTAGGGTTGGATTTTTTTTTTATAGTGTAATAATTGCTTTATTATAGTTGCATTTCAAATTCACTGCCATGGCATTTTGCAGAAAAACTAATTCTACTTTATGCGCTCATGAGAATACCTTTATCATTTTCATACCATGTCCATATAACATGGCCCTCTTTCTCAAGATGATATCTATCAATGAATCTGCAAATTCAAGAACACACTTCACCGTTTGTCAGTGAAGCATTGAGGATTCACAACAGAGTGTAAATATGACACGGAAATATTAATCTATAAAATATAAAGTATTCACTATAAACCAAATGTACACTACATTCACGACAATTTCATGAAGAAAAAAGTGCAGATATTAAGGGGCCAAACACAAACACAGGAGGTCCATTACATGAAAATGTAATGGGATGCAGCAATCGCTGCAATAATATTAGGAAAAATGGGTTCAACAGACAGGAGTAGAACAACTTATAACTTTTGACCAATAGGTGGTGCTGTTATGAAATGAGACTACAGATGCTACTCAGATGCCAGTTTTATGCAACTGGCCACTGATGTTTTACTAAGTGTATCATCCATATACAACCAGCTTTATTTATAAATTAATTAATAATAGTTTCCTATTCGCCCCTGAATGGTTTTGGCCTATATACTGTGATCTTAATTATCTGTCTGTGCACCTTCAGTGCTTGGCACCTAAAATATACTGCAATCATTAGAACATACAATCTGTTTACAAATTTTTACAGTACATAAATTAGACATCAATATCAATCAGCACGTACGTTTTATGTCTTTTCATTGTTGCTTATTTATTTATAACTTCTTTTAATGGCAGAATTATTCTGTGATTTCTCCCTCACGTCACGTTGAAGAAGAATCCAGATTTGCAAAGATCAAGCACCTTTATAAATATATAACTAGCATATAACTCTGATCCACGCATTGAATCATGCAAGACGAACAGCAGCAGTCACGAAGTGTAGAAACAACTTTTCCTTGAGATTTTGACATATAAGAGGTTATTATATTATATTAAATTCACATTTAAGTTGAAAAACGTATCCAAAAAGAGCATTTGTTTATTTCAGTAGCATGAAAAACAGCTATTATTAGAGTTGTGATTAAATTCAGCAGTTAAAGAATAAGAAATATTCGATTGTTGTGATTAAGACAAAGTACATCAAACATTTTGGGGGCTTTTGTGTCTTCATTTGAAAGGTGAACAGAATTGAGAAAGAACTTTTAAAAAAGTATTTCAATTCTATTACTGAGTCGACCTATTGTCACAACACTGAATCCTGTCGTTCAGTTAATATTTACCGCCCAAACAATGAGCTCTACACTGGCTTACTAGAGTGAAGCAACAGTGAGAAGACAGGAGTTAAAATAGAAAAATGTTGAATTCACCTGGTATCGCTTTGTTGCCTCACCTTTCTGTTTGGCCACTTTACGCACCGTCATGGCAGCCTGTCGTTTCTGATATTCAGAAATCTCAAAACCTAAACAAAACCAGCAGCAGAAGCAGAAGATATGAGGGAGGGTCACAGAAAAAGCAGTGTTCTGGTGCCATTAAGAACATATGCAATGATAAATTCAATCAATGCATGAGAATTTATGGCAGTTTACCGATTTTTTCATCCTCTTGGACCATCCTGCGCTCCTCGTGAAAAGCCCTCAGCCAGCGGATCTTCTCCTCCGGCTTCTTGGCCAGGAAGACGTGGATCTCCTCGCTGTCTCTGTTGTGCAGCTTGAATGCATTTTTCACGCTGACATTAAAGTCGTCGTCCCGTCCATCAATAGCATCTCTCACTGTATAGCGATCCATGTCAATGCGCCCTTTGTAGTAAAGAATGTCCCGGCGGATCAGGTCCTGAGAACAGATGCAGTGCTCACTGAAGGAGGCTTATTAATGATCTCAGCAGAATGCGACACGACTATGTGTTTCACATTAATGCAAAAAAGAGCGACAGTGGATTGCAGAAAGCTGTCAAGAGAGTCTAAAAGTTGAGAAATAGGTTTAAAAAGCTGGATCTAGAAAACCATTTGATTTACATATTATTACTGCAATGTTTAGACACTTTTATTGTGTCTACTAGACTGGCCGGGTTAATAAAAATGCATTAAATTGTAAAAAGTAAAACAACCATAGATCATACACGCTCGCTACTAACCCGCTAACCCAGACTCGTCACAATGAAAGCACCCAAACTCTATTTGTAATCTGAATGAAATATAGTAATGTGTAAACGATATGATCTGTGCCAGCAGAAACTCCAGCACAACTGGCAGATTTAGAAGCAGACGCCTCTGTATGTGCCTCACAGCGATTAGCTTCCACCCACGCCACATTTGAATGAAGTTGAGCATTTCTTTTGGACGCTCTCGACTGCTTTCAGCACATTTCTCTGATCCGCTGTCAATCCCACAATTCCACGCGTGTGAGTGCATAGCTCCGCTCCCATCCGGATCAATTGAAAATGCCCGATCTCTCCGTAAGCCTCTGCAAACCATGAATTAAACCTTTCCTGCAATTTTATGCATCTTTATGCATCTGTAAGTCCCACATTTTTACATCAGCAGTAAGTAATGCCTGCTGGTGCGATCACGCTAATATAAGCACACCACCAGAACTTTTATGTTGCCTGAGCTTCACAATGCTCATTTATTTAACCATAAACTCTTGTGAATGAGCTTATGGCAGCTGGATGGAATAAAGCATTGCTTTATAGTTCAATATTGGTATTTTTCTTACACACACCTATCCTTAATGTCCTACTGTTTTTATTGTGAAGTCCAGTGTTGTTTTGGACCCCAATGACTTTCACTGCATGGACAAAAACAGTTGGCACATTCTTCAAAATACACTTCTTTTTGCAGTTTTGCAGAAGAAAGAAAGTCAAATGGGTTTGGAACAACATGATTGTACGTAAATGACAGAATTTTCAATGTAATGTGATTTTTTGTTTTATATTCATTGTGATTTATTTTAATTTTGTGACTGTACTAGTTTTTATTTCATAAAAAAATAAAATAAAATAAGATGCAAAAAGAAAAAAGATGCAATTTTGAGGATGTGGTGAAAGAATGCTGATGGAGCAAAGCTATGTTGGAAAGTATAAATATGGGAAAAACAAGGACAAAATATATAGATGGTGATAAATTATATCTCACTCTCTCACTTAGGGCAAAAATCTAAAAGATTTCTAAATACTTTATCTGTTGTAGACAAAAAAGTAAGGAAAAAGATCCTCTAGGCAGATTTGTACTGACATATTTTATGTTGTCTTGTCATTTTGGAGATTTGATAGAGCGTGAGACAGAAAAATTGTGTATCTGAAATGTGTGAGAGCTGCCAACTGTACTCTGTCCAACTGGATTTACCTGTAAAAGATCTGCAGCTGTTTGGTTGGCCTCTGCTGGCAGCTATATTCACTATTCATTTCCAAATGTCTATTTTGTGCTATTTCAGAGTTATTTTAATGAAGATACATTTTGTATGAGGGTTTTGCTGGTTGTTTGTAATTAACTATCTGGCCCAACTTAAGTATTAAAAAAAAAAAACATTTCAAACAAGAAATACATCAACTCAATAAAACCTTTTGTTAGAGCAACTTTCCGTACACTACATTCCTACAACTTGTGGGATGGTGCTCATTTTTTCTAATTTATTGTCAGGTTTAGAGATCCAAATCTGGCAATATAAAATATGCTTATGAATTTAAAGTGCCCCTATTATGCCATTTTTAAGGTTCCTAATATTGTTTTGGGAGTCTCCTACAATAGGTTTACATGCATGCAAGGTCAAAAAACGCTTCCGCTTTCTCAAAATATGCATTTGATATCACCTCATTTTCCAGCGATTCGTTCGAAGCAGTTCTGAGATTCAGTCTCTCTAAACCCCGCCTTTCCGTGAGCCTGCTCTGCTCTGATTGGTCAGATGGCCCAGTCTGTTGTGATTGGTCTACTGCATACTGCACGTGTCGGAAACGATTCGCCCATTGCCATAGTTGCGTATTTTGAACGTTCGAAAGAAAATATAAACATCTATTATTTATCATACTTACAGTTGTGATTCAGTGGAGCCAGCTGGTCCAAATAAACTGTGCACTGATTCATCTTTCAAGTGCAAGTGTTTGTGAATCCCGCGTCGAACTCCACGAGGTTTAGAGAAGCAGTCGTCAGTAAAATGACAGGAACTCAAAAAAAGACTGGGGTTGCACTGCTGTGAATTTTAACCACTGATTCTCTGCACTCTCAACTTTCGGAAGTGAAAATAAAGCGAATTTTCGTTCACAGCGTAGAACACAGCGTCTTCTCGACATGATCAAGCTGCAGTGTTTGAGGGCGGGTCAAGACTCCTTTTTTTGGGGGGGGGGACAATAACTTTATTTATCGTCTATAGATCGTTTACATTCACATACAGCTACATTACACACTGCATGAAAGGCAATATTCATAATGGCATAATAGGGGCACTTTAATATAGGTCATTTTTATGATCAGTGTTTACACTTTTATTTATTTCTTACATCTCCATGCTGACCATCTCAAACCCTTTTTTGAGGAAATACAATATATTTCGTAAAGATCACGTACCTTTTTGCACAGGACCAGCTGATGATCGAAAAGGAAGAAGACTCTCTGCTGACTCCTGCCATAAGGCTGATAGATCCACAACATCTCACCCGTGTAGATCAGCTCTGAACTTCTGTCCAGAATATCATCACCCTAATGTGAACAAAATAGTCTGGAGTCAAGGCAGACGAACTAGGATTGGCAGCAGCCTAAAGAAGATTTTATTAATTAAATATTTGTGACCGTGGAGCACAAAACCAGTCATAAGGGTCAATTTTGTTAGGATAGAACAATATTTGGCTGAGATACAACTATTTGAAAATCTGGAATCTGAGAGTGCAAAAAAATCAAAATATTGAGAAAATCACCTTTAAAGTTGTCCAAATGAAGTTCTTAGCAATGCATATTACTAATCAAAAATTAAGTTTTGATATATTTACGGTAGGAAATTTACTAAATATCTTCATGAAACATGATCTTTCCTTAATATCCTAATGATTTTTGGCATAAAAGAAAAATCAATAATTTTGACCCATACAGCGTTTTTTTTTGGCTATTGCTACAAATATACCCCAGCGACTTAAGACTGGTTTTGTGCTCCAGGATCACATTTTAAGAATTTAGCTTTTAAAGAAATAAAAACATTATTTAAAAGCTGAATTATTAAACAAACAAAAATAATCCAGGCTGCTAACAAATATGAGGCACGATGTGGAGGACTCGAGAATAAATGTCTGTCTAAAGATCTCTCTTGCACTTTGTTCATGTCCAGATGTACAATGACATCCGAGTACAAAGTGTGTGTGACTGAATGTGAGCCACTAACTGTACATAACTTCATGAAATCCACAAATATTATTCAAACACACCTCCCAGTCCAGCACTGAGGCCTGCCACTGAGCGATCTTGTCAATGTTCTCCAGTCTTCTTTTGCGCTCGTTGATTTGCTGCGTGACGTTCCTCATGACAGCGAGCGCTGCTGCCACATAACGGTAATCACTGTGAGAGAAAAAAACACCCACAGACTATAATTAAATACATAAAATGTGGTCACAATTATAGACAAACACAATCTAACTAATATATTATGACACACACTTTCAAAATTGTATTTCAGTGTGTGATCAATTGACAAGTGAACCTCTGTGTAACAACTCGATGTTAATATTTTCACTATTAGGAGATGAGACTGTAAGTAAATGTATTTATTTATTGGCAAAGGGATTTTGGCAAAAATGCACAATGTTTTGTTGAGAGGAAAATGGTGGGTGGAGGTTTTGCTGCTAAAAAAGGACTTACAGTTACGACATTCAGGGGTTCACTTACTTTGTATTCAATATATTTAATAATAAAATGTGTGAAAAGTACAACGTGACTGTGTCATTAGTGTAGTTAGATTGCATTTGTCTTTAATTGTGAGTTAAATTTAGAGCACAATTTATGAGCAACCATTGCTGAAATCAAATTATTTTCAAAGGGTTCACAAACGTATTATCGCCAGTGTGTATATATATATATATATCTTACTGCCTACAGATATCTGTTTGCTTCTGTTTCTGTAACATTCTGCTTCAGCCTGTACATTAGCTTCAGATCTCTAGACCGGGGGTGTCCAAACTTGGCCCTGGAGGGCCAGTGTCCTGCAGAGTTTAGCTCCAACCCTAATCAAACACCAATAATCAACCCTAATCTTCCAGGCAGATGTATTGAGGCAAGTTGGAGCTAAACTCTTACTTGTGTTCAGCACAAGAAAGAAACTCATTCAGGTTTAAAACTACTTGAGAGTGAGTAAATTATAACAGAATTTTCATTTTTGCAGAATTTTTGCATCAGTTTTCAGCAGTTTGGACTTGAATAAAAGAGAGAAAACCTGCACTTAAGCTTTTCACGGGCATTTTGTTTTCATAGTTAGACAGATTTCGTGAGGTATCATTATAGGATTGTCTAGCAATATATTGATAATCGCAGAATTACTGTATCGTGATATGATCGGTATCATTAGCCATGCATCATATCGTATCGTATCGTATCGTATTGTGAGGAACCCTGTGATTCCCACCCCTACTAGACTGTGTTTTTTTGTGGTTTTTGCATGTGTTTGGGTGTGTTACCTATGATCCTGTCCTGTGTACTTCAGTAACTCGGCCAGCTGTAGTGGATATTTGCAGATCTTCTGCACAGGGGTGAGGAGGAAGCCATCAATGGCGATGTCAATCATCTGCTGGAGGAGGCGACAGGCTTCAAAAAAGTGCTGATAGCGGCCGTCTTTCATCAGCTTAGAGAGCTCCATGCAGGCATCCAGGTGGTTGTTGCAGTACTCTGAATAGATCCAGAAACCGTCTTGCTGTAAGGCAGACAGTCATTAAAGTCAGAACTGAAGCAAACTTGAAACATGCATTTCATTTGAAGGTTTTCAGTAATAAGTTTAAAAGTTTGAATAGCTAATACATGTCAGTATCCAACCATTATGGACTGTCTTGAAATTTTCTAGATGTATTATGAAGGAGCTTTTCGGTACAGCTAAAAATGTATATAATTTGAAACAAGCAGTAGATGATGTTAATGCCAAGTCATAAGGCAATGTACTCACATGTTCCAGAAAACATGGACCAATTTCACTAAGATGGGGTTCCTCAATGTTGTACTGTTTCTCCAAGTCCCGCACAAATCCCATTTGAAATCTGTAGATATCCTCAATGTTTCCAAAAATCACTTTTAGCTGGTCGTCATTGAACATGTCAATCCTCTTTCGACACTGCCTCAAGTAGCCCTACAGAGAGAAACTCCTTCAGTTTAGTATGCTGCAAGCGATGTCCACCGCAGACCAACAGTTTTCTGAAACTCATTCTTCTTTAGACACTGTGCACTGCATGACTGCAACCATGTCAAATAACAGCATGTAAGTAATCTGCATGAATAATTTTGATTCCAGACTTTGCTTAACAAAGGAAATCTAGTCCCCCCTTGAAAGTCCTTTCCACTTAACATGCAACCTTCAAAAAGTTCATGAAAACATTGCAAAATAAATCTTTGAGCAATTTAGTCCAAGAAGTCTGAAGAGACACAGTCACTTTATACTTTTCACATAAATGGTGCTGCAAACTCCAACATGATTTTTAAGACAGATCTGTACTCTTGACCCTATCCCGAAAGTTGTTCTTAAGGAGTGTTTGCCATCAATAAGTCCCCTCACATTGAACATTGTGAACACCTCCCTTACTACTGGTATTGTTCCGGAAGCCCTTAAGGTTGCAGCTATTACACCAGTCCTTAAAAAGCCTGGATGTGGTAAGTTTGATCTATAAAATTACAGGTATTTCAAATCTGTCCTTTCTCGTTGCGACACAACTTAATTGACACGCTTGTTATTCAACAAGTCTTTTGAGCCTTTCCAATCTGGGTTTAGAAAGGGACACAATACAGAGACTGCCTTGGTTCGCATTATGAATGACCTGCTTGTCTCAGCTGACTCTGGACCCTCTACCATCTTGGTGTTGTTAGATCTGAGCGCAGCATTTGGCACAGTGTGCCACTCCATTCTGCTTAATAGACATGAGAGTTGGCTTGGTATCTCTGGTACTGTGCTTAAATGCTTACATTTTTAAATCCTACCTTACTGATTATTCCCAGTTTGTTGTCTTAGGAAACAATCAAATCGGACATTGGACAGGTCTGTCATGGTGTTCCTCAGGGATCTATTTTGGGCCCTTAATTATTTAGCATTTATATGCTTCCTTTGGCAAAATTATTAGGATTATTATTAATCATTATTAATTAGATTTACATCAGTTCTAAGTCCAATATCAATGTCACCTCCAAAATTCTTTCTAAGTGTGTGCAGGAAATAAAAATGTGGATGCATCATAATTTTCTAAAATTGAGCTGTTCAAAGACAGAGGTTCTTCTCATTGGCACACCAGCAGCTATTCATAAAGGTAGCAGTTTTAATTTGATTATGGACAATAGTACCATAGCTCCATTTACTCCATTTGCTCGTAACCTCGGTGTGATTTTCGATGCCCATCTGACATTAGATTCACATATTAAGATTATCACAAAATCTGCATCACCTTAGAAACATTGCTAGAATTAGGCCTTTCCTCAGACTGCCTGATGCTGAAAGGCTTGTTCACGCATTTGTTACTTCCAGGATTGATTATTGTAATGTGTTATTTGTTGGTCTACCTGTTAAATCTATCAAACCGCTACAATATATCCAGAATTCAGCAGCACATGCTCACTTATATGCCACCTCGTCAGCATTATCACTGGCATCCTTTTTAGTCTGCATTGGCTGCCTATTTAGTCACGCATTGATTTTAAAACTCTCACTTTAACTTACAAAGCTGTGCATGGAATGGCTCCTTCTTATATCTGTGACTTAGTTACCATTTACCTGCCTTCTCATTCTCTTCGTTCTGCTGATTCTTTTACTCTTACTGTTAGAAATGCTCCCACATTGGACAGTTTTAAGAAGTTGTTAAAAACTCATCTTTTTAAAAATGCCTACATAGATTGAGATGATTAGTATTTTATTGTATTGGTTAGCTGTACTGTATAGTATTGATTTATTGCTTTGTATTGCAACATAATTTTTGTATTTTATTTGTTTTATTTTTAACCGTTTGTAGCGCTTTTGGTATAAAAAAATCTCATTCTTAATAAAATGTATTATTATTATTATTATAAACATTTATAAACTCAAATTGAACAGCTCATCAAATATGGTAAGTGAAAGTTTAATCATGCTTGCTTAACATGTAAAAACCAACCAATAAAACCAGTTTATTCTGCGTGTCAAGCAGTTACAGTTTGTTTACCATATTTGATACAACTGTCCCTTAAATCTCTCCACGGTACCAAGAGGCCACCAATCACAATCATCTGATACTGTCAGCACAGCAGTACCTCACATATGTCCTTCAGGTGTTTGATGTAGTGGCGCTCGGTGCTCATGATCTCGTTGATGACGTTGGCCCTCATCTGGTCTCGGTTCTGCAGTGGTTGGCCGATGCACAGGCAGCCGTTGCTGGGGTCGGTGTGTCCATTCTGCACCTCACTGGCACCCTCAGCTGATTCTGCACGATCCTGATTAACCCAGAGCTAACAGGAAAAGGCAGAGAGACACATTATATCTCCAAGCTGTGAGTTTTGCAAAGGGGAACAGGTTTGAGCCCTAATTCTCACTAGGGTAAAGATAGACAGACAGTTGTTTGACTGAGAAGTCCATACAATTAAAGATTCCATAGTTACAAAAATACTGAGTAATTTCTCTACAGAATTCCATCGGAGATAGTTGTTCTTTAACCATTTGAGTGGACACTTCTTATTCCAAATGTGTGATGAGCTGGAGTCTTGCTCTCATGTTCTTGGTAATAAGACAAAAAAATCTGCCTTTGATCTGGGTCTCAGCTTATGGTTTCAGACAAGACTGCATTATGCTGCAAGGTGGCACAGGAGATGCTTCTGAAGTGGCATATATGCAGTTCAAATGGACTTTTCATGTTTTAATGGGGAACAGAAATCTAATGGTGCATTAAATCCATTTACATAGGAATCACAATTTGGGGAAACAAAGAATTACACTCTTGAATGTTACATGAGATAATGTCTTCAGGGTTGTTTCCATGGTGGGTCAGTCCCAGTATATTTTGCGGTTTTGTACATCACTTTTTTTTTTTTTTAAAGTAACTTTGATAATATTATAGAGTAAATTCAAAATCTAGTGTGGTATTTTTTATTTGTTAGTTCAAAGTAAAAAAAAAAATACTGTGAAACAGTGGGAAAAAAAGAAATATGTATGAAACTTGCTTTCATTTTATGTTTGTTAGGAAAACATGTTTTTGGTGTAAAATAAAAGGCAACGTAAAAAGATTTTTGTTTTAGGAAAACAATTGGAAACATTGAAAATAAATTAATTTTAAATGAATGGTGGAGAAAAAAACAACAAATAAAATCATTTTATCGATTTCTGATGCGTGTTTGAGTCTTGAGGGGTCTAGACTCGGCCTGGGTTTTGGAGGGTCTGGTCTTAACACATGGTGTCAAGTGAGGACATAAAAGTTCACTCTCAGTGATTCTCCATTCATAAGTCACCAACATGGCCTACCAAAACTCTTTCCCATCAGGAACATTTGCTTGAGCGTCTAAAACCACGTTCCCTGATCAAACGACAGCTTAATACAGACCAACAGCTTTGAAATTGCATCTAGAATGATCATAGACACTCATTGCGAATACAAATCTAGGCATCTACAGAGATGCAAACATAAAATGGGATGCTGCTTGGCGAAAACGAGAAGATGGTTCTGAATGCAAAGCAGATACTACTACTAACATCTATTTCAACATTTGGAGGCTATTACAAAATGCATCCAAAGCAGCGCATGTAATGAAGAAACATACTGGATGCTCATCTATTTGAAAAGCTATGAAGCACACTAGGAGCGTGATTTCAGTTGGATGCTTTAAAATGCTTTGTGAGACGGCTGTGTTGACAAAATCAGCAGCACTTGATGAGATTTGAGGAGCTGGGAACGCACCTTTGCTGTTGTGTTATGGAACCTTGGTGTTGCTATAGGGTTGATATAGAAAACTGGTTTTGTGTAAGGTTGAGGAGGGTGGGGATCGACCTTTGGAAAGAATGACAGAAATACACTTGGTTTTAATGTACTCTCGCTGTGGAAGAATAGAAATGGAACAGTGAGATGGAAGTGGCTTGGCAACACTGATTCAACATGGACTGCGTTCTTTCCGAAGTCCAGACGGACGCATCTAATCAGGATCTGTGTCCAAGACCTCGTTTCTTCACTTGAGACCTTGAGCCGCATCACAATTCAATGATAAGATCTAGGAGCTTATTAGATGAGATGAGAGAGTTCATCAAAGAGGTGGCTGAAACGTACCCTCACGAAGCTGGCGGGGAACCAGCCCTCCTCGTCATCCATCTGACCCCACCACCAGTCTTTATTGGAGGCGTCCAGGACCTTGATGACGTCTCCCGCCTTGAACGCCAGCTCCCTCTCGGCCATCGTCACATGATCCCATACTGCCTCTGCGCTGACCACCGAACCGCCGCTGATCAACTGTAGAAAAACACAATGAGCCTGATGGAGAAGCGGTCATGCTTTCACACACACACGACATGTTTCGAAGCACACTTCCATTGGTTACACATCTGTCATTGGTCAGAAAACATCTGACTCGTGCCAAAGGTTGAGCCAGTGCTGCTGCAGTATGTTGGGCTGATGCTCAAACAAACACAGCTCAATCTTTTAAAAGCTTTAGAGAGAGAATAATGCCCCTTAATTCTGGTCCTGCACCGTAAGAAAAGAATGGGCAAAAATTTGACCTACTGTAGGGCTACAACAGTTTTTCACCCTCAAAAGTACGGCTCTGTGCCTTATGTACCCTACAGAGATTCATTTTAGTCCCATATTTTCTTAAAGCTGCCTTATGCAGGATTTTCAGTCACTGTTTTAACACAACGGTCAAACTCGGCCCCTCCGCATGGGTGGGCTCAACACAGCCAAAATACATGATATCAGTAGCCATGGGTGTTTTGCAAACACTTTTTCAAATATTGTGTTTATCATACATGAATGGCATTTTTTGTGCATATAAACAGTTACTTATAATTAGATGACTGGCTGTGATTTGCAATTGAGTTAGGGATTATTTTTGTATGAGTTTAAACTTTTTTTGGGGGGGGGGGACCTGCATAGTGCACCTTTAAGGTATATAATATGCACTCTTCAGGAGTAGATAAAGCACAAAGGTGTAGCTACTGTGAGTGTAGTGTGCAGTGAGCAGCTAAAGATACCATTCGTAATATCTCCCTTATTTAAACACTTGATTCAATTCATCATGCAAATAACTAATCATGAAAGGTGTTGAATCCACAGCACTATATTTCCATCTACTTGCGCTGCGTCAGAGGTTTCTATTTTCAGCGTGTTTTTGCAGCACAAGCCGCAAGTGTAAAAGCAGCCGCAGATAAGGGCAGGCAACACTGCTGCAATAAACAGCTATACACAAATAAAAGACAACTAAAATCATACTGTTTATACCCAGTGTGTTGTGGGACCCAGAATGCTAACTGAGAACTGCTGTCTTTGATCATCTTCGCAGGGATTAGAGAAATAGAAACTGGAATACGGTTGGAGGAGGAGGAGGGATGCTGGAGGAGTTTGTCACAGAAAAGTGTGTGTGCTGGTTTATAAACTCCTATTAAATGACTGACAGGACTGGATGAACAGGCTCCTCTTGAAATCACATTTACTGTATTTCAATACATTTTATTTATTTTTCACAGGCCCTGTGACTATAAATGTTATTTAATCAAACAAAGAACCATAAGACCAAAACGAGCCTCAACCACGTGTTCCTGCAGTGATTCACAGGCTTATTTATAGTCATGCAATACAACCGTTTCTAGTCCTCTGTGGCATCTATTGGAGCAGGTCATTCTTATGAAAAACACGGTCACACTAGACTTTGAGCATGCAAAATATATAAAGACATACAGTTTACGGTGTGCATAATTTTACACATGACACATCTAAAATGTTATCAACGTACTTCACTGCAGTCCTCCCGATCTAAAGTTTGAGTTCTTTTAATTCAGCTAAGAGGCCACAGCAATCTTCTATTGGTCACGTGATCATGTGATCCAAATTCACAGGTCAGAGTTCTCCAAACTTGAACTCTGGGACGCAGCGAAATTCACCTGAGCTTGTGTTTCTCTCACGTTCACATGCATATGAATGGAAGTTAGTGGAAGGAAAAGTATAGTGTGGCCGGCCCTTAAAACGCACCATTCTCACCACCTCATCAAACCACTTCCAAGTCTTTTTTTTTAACTTAGTGTAGTGCTTCATACAGAAAATGAAAGCCTAAGGTGGCTGTGGCACAGGAGAAACCTGGCAAAGGAACTAGGCCTCCATCTTGAGTCTGTCAAGATCTCTCCAGATGAAATCTGATGTCTTTAAGACAGCTTTCTTTCCCCAATCAAGCCACTCGTGTGATACAAGCGGCGAAACACTAAGCAGGAGGCTTCCTGATTGGCTGTTTGTACAGTCTATGCTCCTCTGAGAGTGTCATGAATGGGTGCCGTCAGTGCGTTTGTCGATGGTTGCAGCCACAGGTTCAGCACTCAGACTCCATCAGCAAACGCCGCAAGCTTTCTCTGGGCTGAGACTGCAAACATCACAAGCTGAAGAGCTACAGGAAGATCAGAAACACACACTCCATTTCCGCGATCCATTTGCTTCATATTTTGAGAAGGCTGCATATCACCATAATTGTCTGGATGATTAGTGCCCATAAATATCCTTTCGAGCACTTTCCGACTGTTCTGTGAACATAAATCATTAAAAATACAGAATAACTCTGTGGCCAGATCATAATGTTAAGACACCTTGAAAGTCATCTCTCATTAGAGTCCCAGGGTTCTGTGAATGTAATGGAATTATTGTTACATAATGGACCGCTGTTCCCCTCATGTTTCTGCACACAGTATGTCTTGAGATGAATGCATTCGACTCAGCACCAAATGCGTATGGAAGCACAAAGATGTCAAAACTCACAAGAAGAACGAGAGACACCTCTATTTATCATTTCACATCAATGTGCTCTACTTACTGTCAGATTCGAGGGGAATATTCAAATATGCCGTGTCAATAATACTAAAGCTGACTGAAGCGAACTTCTTAAAGGGGTCATATGATGCTATTTTAAAGATCATTATTTTGTGTATTTGGTGTAACAGAATATGTTGACATGCTTTAATGTAAAAAAAAAAACATTATTTTTCAAATACTGTACATTATTGTAGGTCCTCTATGCCCCGCCTCTCTCAAACACGTCGTTTTCAACAAAGCCCCCTCCTTTGACAAGCGCAGTCTGCTCTGATTGGCCAGCTGACCCAGTGCATTGTGATTGGCCGAACACCACAAGCACGCGTTGGAAATGTAATGCCCCTTACCGTTTAGTCTTTGCAACTTTACAGATCTTCTTTATGCACCAAGAGCTTGTAACACTCCAAAGAGAAAGGAGAACTTGAAATCGCATCATATGACCCCTTTAAGGGAAATGTTGCATTAACATCAAATCAGAATTAAAATAAGGAACTTACTATGTTCGTATAGGAGCAACATGAACATTGGAGATGGGGGATTGTTTTAATTGGTAGAAATTTGCTGTGAGTTTTACATGAGCCCAAATACCAGCATCCTCACTGAAGAGCCAGCAGAAAAATATTACGTAACAGACTTGAGTCCCGAGAGTGAGGGCCAATCAAAGACGCACAAGACTCTGCCAAAGACAGGTTACACAAACAAACACATCGACACCAAGCATCCTCCTCAACATCTGAAACATATGATGTGCCTTTTGAAGCATAAGACTGAGAATCAGCCATCCAGACTCTAAACAAACCAGTTTGGAAATCAGCTGCTAGAAGATTGTGATGTCAAGATTTTCACCGTAATGATGTGGATATTAACAATTCTCAATGTGTGATTACAGCTCTGATCAAACGTATGACATTAACAGATACTCATGACATTTGACATTTTATGTTTTCAGAGCATTGGCCATGAATATTAATTCACCAGCATTTTAAATGGACGTTTATAAATCATTCACACAATACACACAAACACTATACTTTCATAGAACATGTCATGTGTTCAAATCGCCGTGCAATAATTCTACGGATCAGCTTATATAATGCAATAGGACTGAATGATGACGGTGAAGAGCACACACACGCACACACTTCACAACGTAAGTGTAAGGTATATTTTACCATATCCGCCGCAGTAAAGAGCAGAATCACAGATACGAGCAGCCGTAAAACAGCCTCAGATGTTTCCAGGACGAGAAACAATCACAGATCTTTGCGTCTGTTCGACTGTGTGTCAGTCATGTTGAAGATCCTTTAGCTGGAGCCCATGAATAAGATCAGAATCACGTTGACCAGCAGCAGAATGGCGATCACAGTGAACACCGCCACCGTTTGCACGTCCAAGGTCATGCTGCAGTGCTGCGAGATTCGCGGTGCTGCTGTCAAACCTGCGATCAGCACAATGATCATGCATCCAGCTGCTCAGATACGCATGCGAGAGGTTAAAAACACGAGACTCCGGCTCCGTCTCAAACCCTAGCGCGCTGCCTACCTAGACAGCACATGTGGGCTGAGCTGCGCGCACCTGTGATGTCCGGTGATGCTGTGTTGCTAGGCAGCCCACTAGGTGTCGAGATGCAGCCCTGTGACCTGTGAGACAAGACACGCATAAATATGCCTCATCCTCACCATCATCTTCATCGGCATCTTTTGTCGTCAGAACAGCGCCAGGAGAATCACTATTCACAGCCAGCAGGCAGGATTTAAACCCTCACCATGGAAACACTGTCATTAACATTAACAAACATCCCGACTCTATTATATAATACCTAACACACTGTAGTCAATGTGTCATTCATATTCGGCTCATCTTTGACTATACCGACTTCTTAGAATGAACTAATGACAAAGCCAAGCCGTTCAAAATCATCCACATGCAAAACAATTTCACAAGAAGAAATTAAACATATGAACTCAACAACATCCAGGCCAGAATGTCAGATTTTCTTTTTTGAATTAGCCTACTTTCTCCTACTTATAATGTAGTATTTCACAATCAAGAGACACCTTGTTTTCATCATCTTAATATCTCATAATATTATTATATTGTAGCCTACGCATGGCCACCAGAATGAAGGTGTGGTCACATCTACCATTGTTTGGTGAATATTCGCAGGTGAAATTCAGTAATTGGAGTAGGAATCCACTCAGTCAGGACTGGTATAATAGAGCACTGCAGTGATGACCTATTTTTGTTGGACAACGGAAGATCACATCACCACGGTTTCCTTCACAAATTTTTTTTTTTTTTTCCCATTTTCTATTTAGACACATGTTAGTGTAACGGAGGCCAGCGAGTAGGTGCTGTGAAGGTAAACCTCACTCCCCTGATCTTAAGAGACGCACTAGCGACTGAAGCTAGGGGCTGCAGTCTTTAACCTCCTTGTTAGTGCGTCTGCCTCCCATGCCGGAAACCCGGGTTCGAGACCCACTCGGAGCGAGAACGAGGTGTGGCGGTGAGGACCTGGGAGAGAAGGGTTACATTGGTGCCGTGACCCGGATGGGAGTGAGGTTTAGGGGGGTGAGTGTAACGGAGGCCAGCGAGTAGGTGCTGTGAAGGTAAACCTCACTCCCCTGATCTTAAGAGACGCACTAGCGACTGAAGCTAGGGGCTGCAGTCTTTAGCCTCCTTGTTAGTGCGTCCGCCTCCCATGCCGGAGACCCACTCGGAACAAGACCGAGGTGTGGCAGTGAGGACCCGGGAGAGAGGGGTTACATTAGCAACAGCAATTTTCAAGACAAGTAAAAACATCACAAGGGGGGTTTTACTGATGTACATTTATGTTGTAGCATGAAATGTGAAAATATCTTGAACTTGTGTTCACCACAGATCTTATTTCAGGCATTTAACCAAAAACCCGCTGACTTCGCAACAGTGGGTCTAAATGTGAACTAGTTTCTGGGTTTGGCCCATAGAAAGCTATCATCTCTCTGTACTCCATCAGTACTTTCAGTGTGTGATGTGATCATGCTGATGAACTTAAATCTGCTTTCACTCACTGCGGGAAAGTTAGTTTAATGTTTGACATTCACAGTATACACATTAAGCTCTGCACAGTTCATGTTTTGAGTCCAAACCAACTCGTACTTTGCATAGTACAAGGTCTAAATTAAAGAAAGAAAAATAATATTACTTAGCCCTATAAATATATTATATAATCACACTAATACGCTCAGGAAAAAAAAAAAGTCCTTTCATGGCACACAACTGAGTTGGTGTACTATACATTTTACGTTTCATAATAATTTTAGAACTATAAATGTATGCAATACTCCAATTTCAGGTAACAATGATTCACAACAGATTTCTAGCCCTTCCGCCTGAATACTGGGGGTTTTTATAAACTGATGTTCACAGACAAGAAACAGTACAAAAAACCTGCATCAGCTGCTGTTTATACATGATCTTACTTCTTTAAACAAAACTATACCTGTCAGCCAACTGAATGTGTGTATTCACACAATATGGCAGAAGGCAAACAATTATTTGTGTCTTGAGATTATTCTAATGAAATATCTGAAGTACCTGTATGTTGTATTGAGTGAGCTTTTCTCTTGAGATGCAGAGCAGACGGTTACATAACGCAGACACCATACGGCTCGATTCCACCCATCCTGACATTTACACAACAAAGGTCACATCTGAAATTCAAACTGATCAAAATAGTTTCATGAATACAAAGTTTGTCAGAATTATGTATGATTTCAGAGCTGCACACATTATTCTACACTGACCCATGCAACATTGTCTCTATAAACTGCCAGTTTATAGACAGATTGAATTTTAAAGGGGTCATTTGATGCTGCTAAAAAGAACATTATACTGATTTCTAGTCATGTCCTCTTTTGGAAGGCCAAACCAAGTAGTTTTGCTTTCACAACGAAAAAGCGTCACACACGGTGGCCTAGAGTGAGCAGAGGCCGGGGGCTAGAGTGAGGAATGGCCGGGGGGCTTGAGTGAGAGGAGGCGGGCATGCTTGAGAACGGTGCAGCCGGCGGATTCGATGAAGGAGCGTCCAGAGGGCTTGCAGCAACCACATGTGATGACCCCGGGCTGGACTCCGCTTCGTCCACGGTGAAAGCCGATCCGGCGATCC
>NW_015540883.1:843576-844282 GCF_001515605.1 Sinocyclocheilus anshuiensis | reverse complement strand
ATCGCATCATATGACCCCTTTAAACCAGTGTGAGATCAAACTGAAAATCTCAGCATTAATTAATTCTTTCATTCATTCATTCACTCATTCATTCATTAAGTCTGCGGTGGGTTCGTGCTGCCGATAACACACATGCATGAAGATGAAGGCAGAAGGTAGGCTTTAATAATTCCGCAGGCAAATAATCCACATTCAGAGAACAGCAGCAACACATCCAACTTAGATGAGACCCGACAACCATGAACAGACACAGAGCAACTTAAATACATGAGCAAACATGGATCACCTGAACTATGACAATCAACACAACAGGAAAAATGTGCAAACTGAGGTCACATCCACACGAAGCCAGAGCTTTCCCTATCCGATATTTTTTTTTCCTAAAAAAAGATTCTGTAAACATGGCGTTGTCTCAAGAAATATCTGCGAACACACTAAACCATATCCAAACGCCGATACGATGCAAAATGTTTACGTAGTGATGGGACGATTGATACTGAGGCTCCGATGCTAAAAAAAGATTCTGTAAACATGGCGTTGTCTCAAGAAATATCTGCAAACACACTAAACCATATCCAAACGCCGATACGATACAAAATGTTTACGTAGTGATGGGACGATTGATACTGAGGCTCCGATGCTCCGACGCAGTTTTCAAAGCACTATTGTATCACACACTGTGCCGATGCTTGTATCGAAATGACAA
>NW_015540883.1:834283-843566 GCF_001515605.1 Sinocyclocheilus anshuiensis | reverse complement strand
AAAGCTTTTTTATTGTATTTTTTTTTTTTAATTATTATTATTGTTATATACATGTATACACGGTGCTTTGCTTGGGGAAAAAAACGCACGCAGCGGCCATTGTAAGTAGTGATGATGGGACGACTGATACCGAGGCTCTGATGCTCCGACGCAGTTTTCAGAGCACTATTGTATCACACACTGTGCCGATGCTTGTATCGAAATGACAATACCACGTGATTGATGACGTTTGAAGCTTCAAACGTCATGCAGTATCGGAATGTCGGGACAGCTGGTTTGAAATAAATCAGCGCTTCGCATGACTCTTGTGTTTGACTTTATATTGACTTGGTTGTGTGTGTGTGTATACACTTATTTGGGGTTCAGTAGAATAGTTTAGAATAACCTCAACACCAGACAGAAACTGAATGCATGTCACACCTCTATTGCATTTTATCATGTTCTAGCTGGAGCCTCAGAGACCCCAAACGGCTCACCCAAAATATTTTTGCTACTACTCACATCAGTTATTAATTATAATCACACACTTGTATATTTTATATTATTGATCAATATGTGAATCCATTGACCGGACTACGAGTTGGCACAGATTAAAAACTTTTTTAAACCATCCTCTGCTCCGCAATGTTTCGTTAGATAGGCTGGAGAAACCGAGTCTGACCACCAGATAATGCGCACTGTGTTAAAAGGCTTAGAGTAATGAACCGTTTTTCGGCACAATTTGATGAAAGCCTCAAACAGTTCAGAAAGCCTCGGTTTCCCATCACTATTTTTACGTATCTCTGTGTCAGAATTACAGCGCCTCATACTGGTCTGGCATGTATACTACAGCGCTTTGAGTCGGTTTCAGTGGTTTCGTGTATGCAGATATTTCTTGAGACGACGCCATGTTTACGGAATTTTTTTTTAGAATGAAGAAAAAAAAAGTTTCGATAGGGAAAGCTCTGGCTTCGGGTGGTGTGTATTATGTGTATTAAAGTGTATATTATGTTTACAGTATATCTCCTCCATCAAAGGTTTCTTTTAACAGCATGCTTTTTTGCAGCACTGAGCATTGGAGCCAGTGGTGAACGCATGAATGCAATGACCAGAGTTGTGTAGAGTTGTGATCTATCTATCTATCTATCATCTATTCATCCATCCATCCGTCCATCTGTCCGTCCGTCCGTCCATCCATCCATCTATCTATTTATCTGACTGTTTTTAATCACTGTTCAAATTCTATGAGAATAGAGAAGTCCACACCACAAATAAAACGATAATGACAAACCCACCTGACTTTAAAGAGCTCAAGCATTTAAAGCGGCAGACGACAAAACTGCAGCAACAGAACCATATCATACATCGTTGTGGACACTAATATAGTTATATTTATAGTTAACGCTCTTGGTGTGAACGGGCCTTTAGTCATGTAGGCATACATTTTGAGGAAACAACAGCAGACAGGACAAAATGTTGACCAACACAAGAAAACAATGATTCTTCCTGTCTGAGAGCTCGTGCGTAACAGCACCCAGCTGCTCACTTCTTCTCACTTCACCTTTAAGTCCACTCTATCAAACGAGACCATTGCACCATTGCAACAGAGGCCATGATAAAAGAAGCTGAATATCCTCTCACATCTTGGAGTGTTCAGGCGTGTCACATTAAGTATCTTTGTCTCAAATGTTTCTCTTAAAATTTCTTTGGAGAAAGTTGACCAGTTTAGATGAAATGTTGAATGCCATATTGAGCTCAGTGATCATCAGCTCTATCCTGCATCCAAATGAGAATGAGAAAATGTTTCTGTTCCTATACGAAACTCTGTTAATTAACCAGAAAATCCCTCACACAGCTGCAGCACTGGTGGATGACAAACGAATGACCTGTCATGTCCCGCACTGTTGAACGTCTGATGAGTCTGATTCTCCTCAATAACAACCCATCATCAGCATGAATAATATATTCCTCAACAACACTGGGTCAAGGAATAGTTCCACATCCACAGAGCAATGCACTCTTGCCTTAGAACGTCTGCTAGTGTGCGGTCTCGCAAACATAATGTGCTAATTGCAATTGATCATGAATTATGCATATTTTCATCATTATGAAAGCCTATGGTGATACATTATGCACCTGCCACTGCAATTAACTCACCATTAACTGTTTGTCGATCTCAAACATTATAATCACATCATTGTCATGACTTGACACAATCTTCTTAATTGTAATTCTGGTTTCAAAATAATACATTTAATATGCACTTAGTATAGTATAATTTAAATATAGTAAGTATGTCTGAAAAAGAACAATTTAAATATATTTCTTTTTCACCTGGGTTACTGAGTCTGAGTTTCTAAACACAAAATGAAGTGAAACAATTAAACAACAACAGATTAACACAGCAGGTATGCAACTCTAAATGCATGTGCATTGATGTGGTTAAATAGTGATAAATATGACACTTTATGAATGTGGTACCAATTGATCAAATTAGTGTCTAATTTGTAAAAGATGTTATTAAACAAGCTGTTATGTGACAAAAGAAAAGTACTCTTTTTTTTAAGTTTTTTACACAAATTGCATTGCTGAGAGCATTCGTCAAGTGAAGTACCAAAGTCTTGCATGAGAAGTATGAATGTGGTACCAATTGATCAAATTAGTGTCTAATTTGTAAAAGATGTTATTAAACAAGCTGTTATGTGACAAAAGAAAAGTACTCTTTTTTTTTTAAGTTTTTTACACAAATTGCATTGCTGAGAGCATTCGTCGAGTGAAGTACCAAAGTCTTGCATGAGAAGTGTAGAATCTGAATGTGAAATGGAAACTAGACTTTTACCAGATTGATGAAGAACCACTCAACACCAAAGGTAATCTCAGATTCCCAGCATGCTTTGCATGACTCGATGACTCATTTATTAAATATACCCATTACATAATGCAAGAGAGGAAACAATTTTAATAGTGATGCCAAATTAACTGTGAGGGTGAGATTTCACTCCCGGTTTACAGCGATCCTCTGCAAACATGAGCTTAAGCTGACAGCGTCTGAGCTCACCGCTAAACCAACACTCATCAGCCCTTCATTCAGAAGTTAAACGCATCTACCGCTAGGAATGAGACGGATGCCAGCACCAGACACTACTCCACCGCACTCAGTGTGCAAGGGATGAAAAGTGCTCTTTTTGAATTATATTTTATGAATAAATATGCACAATATCACAAGCAGCTACATTACGCTAGCTAACTCATTAAAGCTTACCGGTTTCTTTAAATATTATGCCAGTAAATGCCCTTTTGGCTAGTCTGGGCACTTTTATCTTTCTATATGATGTGATTCTCCATAATGCGTTATCTACAGATTACCTACACTATCATATCTCTGCCCACTCTTGCGTTCTCAAGGTTACGTACACAGCTGATTTCATAGCAGCACAGTGGAAGACAATATGGGTTTGTAATCAAATTTGGCAGTAGATTTGTATTTATTTATTTTTTAATTGGTGCTACATGACTAGAGAAAACAGTGAAAGAGGAATGTGGTTCAACACTCAGAATGCACTGGGTTCAATCTGTGAGCAGGATACAAAAATGTGAAAGTATGATCTGTAGTTTTAACAAAAGAGCTGTCAAAAGAAAAAGAAAAAAACACAATTCAGAAGGCATTTGCTGACAAGTTTAGGACTCAAATCGTTGCTTTCAACCAATGAATGAGACTCATTAAGAACTAATAACTAACTGACCAATTATAAATAGTATTAACAATTAATTACTTATCACAATGTTAAAATGCATCTAAGATGTGAGCAAATTACTTTGAAACTTTGCATAAAATGCATCATTAATTTCTCAAGTGTTACCTTTCAAGAATAGTGTCAGATCACTAGATTAACTAGATAACACTTGAGAAACTAAGTGAGGCTTAACATGGGTTTCAAAAGAATTATAGAACAGATTGTATGTGTTTACAGGTGACTAAAAGCTTAAATCAAACCTGCTCATCATATAAATGTCTTTTCAGAAGATTTTGATAAAATTCATATGGATTATTTTTACATATAAAATCTTAATGACATTTTTGAAGCATCAAAGTTTTGGTTGTTTACTTTCAGAGGGGGACAAAAATCACTCAGGTTTCATTATATTAATTTGTGTTTCAAAGATGAATGAAAATCTCATGGGTTTGGAATGGCATGTTTTTCAGTAAATGATGATGATTTCATTTTGCGGTGAACTAACCCTTTAACAGTAGTAACTCAATTGTTAATGCAGTACCACTCCTAGACAGTCCAGCATTGCTTGCTTAATATCACACAGTAACATGATTAATTATTCCCAAAAAATGTGAAACAGTCTGTCAGATTAAGTTTCGGGACTCACCATGTTGACATGCAGTGGTCCTGATCCTGGTCTAAACAGCTTGCGTCTGTTGGATCCTGTGCTGCTGTTCCTCATGCGGAGAACGACTGATTTAGCCATGGTCTTAGCTGCAGGACAGATCGCTAGAATGAGCCGAAGTGCTTCATGTGAAATTATATAACAATTCATGCCACAACATGACACTGTAACCAGGACTATCAGAGAAACCTGAGAGTATAAAGCTAGCTCTAAGCTTTAACATGCTGTTGAATGGTGATCAGCTACAGCATGTGCTACACTGGATGTCAGCATATGAATTATCATTCAGATATGGTTTTGGCTTGCGCTGTACCTGGAGGGGTGAGCACGTGTGTCAGGGCAATGGGCTCCAGTGCAGACAGCGTGGTCGGCAGCGGCAGAGAGCGACACCGCTGGAGCAGAGCTTTAAGAGGAGGATCTGCAGGCGACTGGCCTGGGGGCCGCGAGAGGCTCTGAAAATCACTGCATTAAGTCAGGTAACCTTAGAACAATTCAGAACATTTCACATCCTACTGCATCCAAAGAATCTCCTATAGTAGTATATCAATAGTGGAGTGGAGTTACATGAAAACATGAAATCCTGTTGTACAAGCCCTCAGGAGGTGGTTTGAAATTAGATTAAAATTAGATTTTTGTTAATGCATGCCATCCTGAACAGTCAGATCAGACTTGATGTGTTTTTCTCATCATTCGTCATGTGAAGGGTTGTTAAAGGGGTCATATAATGGGATTTCAAGTTTTCCTTTCTGTGTTACAAGCTGTTCGTGAATAGATAAGATCCCTAAAGTTGCAAAGACTAAAGTCTCAAACCCAAAGAGATATTCTTTATAAAAGTTAAGATTTCATTACACCAAATACACCAAATAATGTTCTTTTTAGCAACATCATATGACTCCTTTAATACATCAGATGTTCCAATAAGAACAACAGCAGCGTGTGCAGGTATTGACTGCAGGTGTTCATGCATGCATCAATGTGAAGGCATCACTTCCAATTTCAATTATAGGCTTGTGAAATATCTGTTAAACACTTTATAGTGTATACCACTATTAAATACACGTTAGACACTTTATTTCCATTTTTCCAATGTTTTCTTCAATTTTATTTAAAATAAACAATATAAAAGGAAAATGGAGAAGAGTGGCATAGAAAAAGGCGTACTTGTACTATATGGTGAGTGGAGTGAAAAAAGCAAAATCCAATCCATTTATCTATTTATTTTTTTGGTCTGGCTTAACCGCAAACTGCTGGCTGGAGTTAATGTAAATAGACACTCCATTCTGAATATAACACCATCACTATTTTATGTTTTTATTAAGGCAGTGTTTTCAACCCTGTTCCCGGAGGAACACCTACCTCCCTAATTTGACCCATGTATTTCTAGGCTGCGGTTCACTTTTCTATGCCCTTCCCTCACTAACTTCCCTCCGCCTCGTTGACTCGGATGTACTTTATGTCATTGCTTACGTTGCATGAGTGGCCACTACCGCCAGAACTATTAAAGCAGACACGGACCAAACTGCCCTTATGAAAATAAACATCCATTGCTAAAGTCTCACACATGATTAACCTACATATGCTTGTAGGTGTGACAACCAAAGTGCATGTTGACATTAAAGTCCTCTTATATTACCTTAAATATGTCCTCCGGGCAGTTCATTTGTTTCCTATCCGTGCAAATATCTTGGTTTTCATCAACAGTTTTGCTAGATAAGTGATGTGTGATGGAGTTTTCAAAGTCAGATTGTGTTTCTTTTGGTGGCTCTGGCTCTTCAGATCTCGGGTGGCTCTCGATGGTGGCTAGAGAGATGTGAGTTGAGCTGAGCTGAGACTGGGATTCATCCGAGTTATTACACAGGGAAGTGTTATCTCTCGGAGAGTCTGGGCATGTTCTCCAGGCCTTCAGCACCACAGGAGGAGAGCAATCCACCATGGCACTAACAGGCGAGACCGCCTTGCTCATGTCGGAAGATAACGTAGGTTTACCTTGAACTGAGGTATCAGCTTTCTGCTCACTGCTCCTGACTGTCAAAGGCACAAGCTCTCCTGACTGCTGTGTCTTTCTCAAACCAAGAGGGGTCTGCTGGCCTTCAGGGGGGGAGAACGAGCGGGACGAGTTTCTCCATTTCATTGCAGTCTCAGCCATAGTGTTAAAAAAACGGAGAAGGCCTCGAAAGTGGCTGCTTTTGCCATCAATCCCTGTTTGTTCAGGTGCAGAGTTTAAATCCTTGACCAGTTCAAAGTTGACCGAGCCGTAGTCAGAATCGATGGTTTTGTCCAGGGCATTCATTGACTGAAAACTACTCTCTGCCAACGTCTGACTTCCTTTTCCTTTGAGGGAAATTCTTCTCAAGTAATTCAAAACATCTCCCCGCCTGGACCATCGTCTTCTTTGAGGTATCTTGAGGCTTTGCTTCACACAACATTCCTCCTGCTCCGTCGCAGATGAATTGTTGCAGTTTGAGAAGCTGGGGTGAGATTTCTTCGTATAAATGACTCTTTCTGACAACTTACAGCCGTTTTGGTTGCTAACGGTGTCTTTGGTCTCCTGCTGGATGTTGTCTGGGGTTCCAGCGGGGGCAATGTCCTCAAACGAACAGTAGAAGTCTGCAGTGTGTCCTGCGAACGAATGTCTCTTGGCTTTATTCCTAAACACATGCTTGAAGTCTGAAGAAGGAGAGTCCTTGCACATGTACACATCATCAGCCTCGTCTTTCAGGTCAGTGTTGAATTTGGCATCAGAAATCTTTCCAGCTTTCCCTCTAAAAACAGACGGGGACTTTAGTTTCTTGAAGGGCCTGACTTTGTTAGTGATGGACAGTTTGAAGAAGGACGCTTCACCGGGGAGGATGACGGAGTGAGGTCGTCTGTCCAGGTCCGAGGGGGTCTTGCGGCGCTGCAGGATCCTCCAGAAGGCCGCCGTCCTGGAGCGCCGGACCGGTTCCTGTTTTTCTCTTCTGAGCGTCTGACCGGGAATAATGGAGTCTGAGGAATTGCACTCTGGAATCCATGAGATCTCAGTTTTGCTCTCTTTGTCAACTGAAACGTTGAACACGCTATTGACAAATCCATTGGAAAGACCAGACTCTGACGCGGGGCTGGTTGCGTTATCCATCCTCTCGCATTTTAAGACAAGATGTCAGGTGTCCAGCTCAGGAAGCATCATTTTTATGCTCATTGAGAAAATCTGCGATGAAACAAAACCATATACTATGGGAGATGAATGTGTCTACTGTAAATCTATTTTGTAAATCATTTTACATTCAGATGACATTCAATCATGTCTTCTGTTTAATAGACTCATATGTCTATTAAAGTCCCATAAAAGACAAACAATAATACTTTTCCATATTCACATTAAATTATAATTTAATAAATGTGAAAGTGACGTGTGGCGTCCCATACTCAGAATTTGTGCTCTGCATGTAACCCATCCAAGTGCATAAACACAGCAGTGAGTAGTGAACACACTCACACACACTCACACACTTGGGGGTTCGGTTCTTGCTCAAGGGTCTCACCTCAGTCGTGGTATTAAGGGTGAAAGAAAGCGCTGGTCATTCACTCCCCCCACCTACAATCTCTGCTGGATCTCAAACCCGCGACCTTTGGGTTACAAGTCTGACTCTCTAACCATAGACTGATAGTCATAGACGACTATGTAGCTTAATTAAACACACACACACACACACACAAACAAACACACACACACACACACACACACACACACACACACACACACACACACACACACACACACACACATACATTTTTAGGCCATTCAAATGTTTTTGGTGAGTAAGATATTTTTTTGGAAAGAAGCTGATACGTTTATTCAGCAAGGACACATTTAAATTACTTTTATAGTTTAATGTTACAATATTACATTTCTATTTCAAATAAATGCTGTGCTTTAAACTTTCTGTTCATCAAATAATACTGTATCGCAGCTTCCACACTTCATTAAACAGCAAATTTAAAATTTACTTTAAAATTCCGACACTAATTAAAAAAAAATATTTCAGCTTTGACTGTACTTTTGATCAAATAAATGCAGCTTATAAATATAAATATAAACTTAAAAAAATATTACTGACTTTTGAACTGTATATGAACTTACAAGAAATTACAGCCAACATGAAGTATGATTTCAAACTCTAATCCTGTTAGAATTTTCATAGCTCTACATAATCTGAATGCACTTATTTATATAAAAAAACAACAACAACAAGACAGAAAGTTATGAACCCACACATCAGGAAATTCTTATCCTTGATAAGAAAATGTATTTAGAAGGAAAAAAAAATCTTACCGAAGTAGAGTATTGGTCTCATAAAAGAACAGATAAAAAATTCTGTGTTAATCCTTTAACATCAGCAATGGTTTTCCAATATAATGATTTGGCCGATTGTTAATCCACAGCATTCTTCTGGAGCGAAGAGCTGGTTTTTCTGAGCCTGATGCCCCACGGAGACCGAGCAGACGCCACATACACACACGCCCAGTTCCTCTCATTAAGATCCAGTTATTTCTGCCACTCTTCCACTGCAACTACAAAGACTGAAGCTCCAAATGGAGCATGATATTTAGCTGGGTCAGTCATTTTTACATTTGCAATCCAATGATAATTGGAAATGACTTTAAACTGAATTCAATGGCGAATATGTTAGTCAGTGCAGTGGTGAGTGTCGTGATCTACACAGTAAATGGACACAATACACAAAACCTAGGGTCAAAGTTTGAGGGCCTATTTTAAACGCTTCCTTTTTGTCCTGTTTTGGTACTACTGTAATCACATGGCATTTTCCTGCTCTACACAGGAAAGAGAGGATCTTACACAAGTGCTTTAAGCTTGACAAAGACAGGAAGACTGGCTGACAGCATGTAAATATCTGCGCCGTACACT
>NW_015540883.1:810480-833992 GCF_001515605.1 Sinocyclocheilus anshuiensis | reverse complement strand
CTTCTGTCTGTGCTGCACCATTGTGAGGGAAAGACAATTGGGTTTTCTTTCCCCTTGTGAGTCGTACACTCCAGTTTGTCAACATGATACGGGCACAATAGCCGTTTCATCCGCTAAAACATGTCACTTGCGCTCCGTATACGTATCCAACATACAGTACATAACATACATTCAAAGGCTTTTTATTGGTATCAACCTTTCTTCACAAGCGTTTGTACTGAAAGATGATAAAAGACAATAAAACATTTTCCAAGCGCCTCACATTCAGCCCACTTCCTGTGCACGAGCAGGCGGCTTTCCTGCTATCCATTTCTGTCACAATGCACATCCTGGATAAGAAAACCCTCCTTTACTTTTTGTTTTTTTAAAACCAAGGGCAAGACTAAACTCTTATGAGCGGGGGGGGGGAGACAGAGGGAGAGTTATCAGTGTTTAACGCTAAATTAAAGGACATTTACTCAACTAACGCGCTGATGCTTGTTCTATATAATCTGCATTTCAAACTGTTGTTCAGAAAGCACCTCATGTGATGTCGTCACTTTTTATCTTGTAGAACAGTTGCCCTCTTCCTTAGTTTCCTGTGACACAGTTCCAGATCAACAGTTTGATAGTGCAGGCTCAACAACAGCAGCTAGACTGTTTCACCAGTAATTGTCCGATGACAAAGTTAAAAGACCCTTTAAGTGCTATAAATAGTAGAAATGAAACAAGTAAAATACTCATATGGTGATAGATCTTAATCTTTCTCCTGTGTAAAGTTATATTAATTCTTCCTCTAGCTGGTTGACAGTTATTATGGGTCAACTTAACAGAATTTGAATTTTCCTGACATGCACATTACTTATTTTCATAAAGATATACAGTGCTTGTTTGGACCTTGGGTGGGAAGAACATTTATAGATGGGACCTCTTTAAACTTCAGCTGAATGCCATTGCTCTAATCAGTCTATTTATTTCACGTGGCATTGTGTGACACATATGAGGTTCTAATGTCAGTAAACCAAAGACTATTAATAGGTTTCTACAGCAGGATATCATTTGTGTTGTTCATTGTTGCAATGGGAGGTTGTGTTGTTCTGTGATGTCAGTCCATTTCCTGCTCTCTCGCTCTTTTTCTGAACCACTCATTTAAGTTTTTAGAAATTCAAAGTGCAATTAAGATCAAGTGACACATCATTAAAATAGCTATCTAAAACATAGCTGTGTCTCATTTTAATGATGTTTAAAATAGTTTTTGGTCACACTTTATTTTAAGGTTCAATTCACACTACTAACAAACCATTAACTACAACTTTTGCCTCAATACACTCCTAACTTGCTGCTGATTAATAATTAGTAAGGTAATTTTTAAGTTTAGGTATTAGGGATGTACAATATGGTCATGCAGAATAAATGCTTTATACGTACTAATAAACAGCCAACATGTTAATAATAGGCATGCTAATAAGCAACTAGTTAATAGTGAAAATTGGTCCCTATACTAAAGTGTTACCTAGTTTTTGTATGTAGTATGGGGGTAAACCCAATGCTTGAAGTGGGACGGTACTTCTATATTTTAGTCTTTAGCGTACTGGCACAGTACTTCTGATGTGATGTGTTGCCGGTACTGAGTCAAAGCGTCAGTGTCTGGGTGATTAGAAATGACACTATATAAAGCACACTACCAGGAGGTCATTTGAAACCGGTAAACTTCTGGAAAGTTCAAGCAAATGCATTAGTAATGAGTTCAAAACAGTACTAATGCAGAGATAACACGGACGATTTCATCAGAGATGCAGGAGAGGATAGTGACTCGCGTCCAGAATTCTTTTCAGTGTGTATTTGGCTTAAAAGCACGAGTGTTTTACAGTGAATGCTGGCTGAAGGTGTTTTAGATTATGCGCTGGTCAGTGGTTTAGTTATTCTGAATGGATCCGTATTTTATTTATTTAAACCGAAAGTGGGCGGGGCTTAAACGGGAAGGCTATCGGATTACACGAGAAGTGCATTTTAAATGAAAGGCTGTTCCCTTTATAGTTTCCGTGTAACAAATATGCCTTGTATAACCGATAAAAACAATATGCTTTTTTATTATGTTAATAACATTTCTTTAACCACTTAAGCTCGGGGCGTTTTTTGGTATTTTCGCCTAAATTTAAATGATTTCTAAATAAAACACTAATAAAACTAAATGTTAAATAAATACGTTTGATATGCACTCATTTCATTCATAGAGTTTACTCTCATTCACTTGACACACTCGTTATTGTGAAGTTATTTAAGAAGTTTATGTATAATATTGTGATGTCCTCTGGCTCACCTGTTATCCAGCAAACACCAATAGTGTATTTTCCTATTTAACAGGTCAACCTGTTATTGAACACTTCTGCTTCTGTAACAGCGTCCACTTTTCAGGAAAGTCTTTACACTAGATATTGGAACATGGAAGCAGAAACTAGAAACAAGTGCAGTTAAGTCAGACGATCTTCCCAAGGGTGTTCTGTGAGTTTGGGCTTCAGCAGGCCATTGGATTTCTTTGACACCAAACTATTCCCAGAGATGTTCTTATACGGGACCTCCATGCCTCACATTCACATGTGCCTTGTCAACACATTAAATTACATCATGGCCTTTGGACTCAGTGACTGTCATAAAAGTCTGATAGCAATTCAGTCAATGTTTGAGAATATTAAAATAGAAATTAAGTGCTGAAATTATTTTGCATCCTACCTGACACAAAATCGTATGTCACTTCTCTTATAAAACAGCATTTTTTTATTGTACACTACAAAATTACATCAATCCAAAATGAATGTTTAATTGCAAACATATACATCTCTCTCTCAGAAAACAAAGGATACTTGTATGCATTTTTTTCAATGACAAAAGATAATAAAACACATGATACATTACAATACAGTAAGTGTGCAGACATATGGCAGAAACACAAAGCAAAGTGAATTGATAGCAGGTTTCAATAACTCATTTGAGAGGAACAGCAGGGTATTTAACAAGCAACTGATTAAACTAGAGTAGATATGGTAAACTATGGCCACTACTGTAACACAGTACTGAGACTTATGCTGAGGTGTTACGCCCGATTTTTGAGCTAAGTAGCTTTTGCATTTTTGATGCATTGTATAAGAGTTGTATACAGTGCATATAGTGATTAGGTTGTCACTACGCCAAATTGTTACAAAATCTTACAGATCTCATATTACTATATAACACCGAATGCAACTTTGTCGGCATACATACAGTTCAGTGAAAGGCAAACTATCCTGTCTCCCAGCTCTAAACTGTTCAATGTGGACTGGCATTAAACGCATTAAAAAACATTACCATGAATGAACATCAGCATAATGAATTTCTAAAAAGCTGCCCTGAAACAATGTGAATTGTGGAAAATATAATTAAGAGTTGATTAGTGTGACAAAAGTTTTTTTATATCCAGATGCAACAGATGCAAATCATGTAGTAAACGATTGTTATCGGACAAAATGAATGAACAAAGTATCTGAAGTGATGTTTAAGCATTATTTATAGCCATCGCTGGAAGACATTCTAGAGGTCGAATTCCCCTTCACATCTTGAAGTATTATATTATTCAAATAAACATCTTGTCGAAGGTCCACGGAAAGACAGTTCAGCTGCAAACCTTGTAATCATTTCAACCATTAGAGGGCAGAGTTTATCTTTCACATTAATTTACTCTACATCAACAAAAGAAGAACATAACCTACTCCATTGTTGCATTATCCACATACTCATATTTTATTAAAGGTAGGAAAATCAGGAGACATGATTCAAATAGTCCTTCAATATTTTGGGAATATCCAGACAATCTATGCAGCACATTTTGTTTTCCATGGGAAGGAACTTCCATAAAGAAAGTCGAGCCTGAGACATCAGTGTTTTTGGACAAACTGCGTATAGAGAGGATTTGATGTTACAGTCACATAGGAACGAATGACAGCATGAAAGTAAAGCACACACACACACACTCACTCACTCACTCACTCACTCACACACTCACTCACTCACACACACACACACACACACACACACACACACACACACACACCCACCCCTGTGAGAACCTCTCACACACTGAGTGGTTTTCATCCTAAATGCTACATAACTGTTTCACCCTAATCCATGAGCGTAGCTTGACATTTATGCTGGGAGGAATGAGGGGTTTACTGGAAATCATCAATGCAATCATCAACACGTGAAGATTTAATGAGGCGAGCCCTGTTCAGTTTAGTATCGATTGTTTGTTTGTTGCTAAACAATTGGCTGTTATATTATTTTCTAACACTGCATCGTTACGCACTGTATAGCTCCGGCACCAAAACATACCATAACATTTTCAAATGATTAAAATGCAGTGTTCTACCTAGTTATGAGCCTTATCTTTTCAGCTCACTGGAAGTCAAACATCCATTTATGCCACACAGCAGTCAGTTAAGCTACCAAAGCAGATTCAGCTTCACTACACACATGAGAGTGAGGGAAAGTATTATTTTTTATTTATTTTTCACATCACTGATGATGTGTCCAGGAGCATCACATGGTGGTGGATATTAAAATAATAGATATTAACGATTTAAAGTCTATTAAATTACTCAGATGATTTATTTTGGATCTGAAAATATGTATATCTATTTTTTTTTTTGCCTCCCCGCAAATTACGCCCATGCACGAAACCTAAACCTCGCCTTACACACACATTAACGTCAGCAGATTTAAGTGCAGATGGAGTGTAAAAAATAATTTCTGGTGAACAACACAAATGTTTTACAGACTTACCTCTCTCTTTGAGCAGAAGCAGCACTGCTTCATTCTGTCTGGTTGTTTTATCTGCAATTACCGTGGGCTGATAGACGTTTGCTCCAAAGTCTACGAGCAGCTGGATGTATTGTGGCCCGCAGTCGTATCTAAGACACATCTCCAGCACAGTTTTAGGCTGCTTGATCCGGCTCAGCATCTTTTCTTCAGTACAGTTGTAGTCCGGGTTCGCTCCATGCTGCAGTAACAGTTTGAAGCACTCCAGATGGCCGTAACAAGCTGAAATGTAGAGCGGCCCTCGGCAGGCCATGGCATTGGAGGCCCAGTCTGGGATCTTGGGCTTGACGTCTACATCGGCTCTGTGTTGCAGGAGCTCTCTCAGGATGTCCACGTCGCCCTCTCTGGCCGCGGTGAACACCGGGGAGCAGTTGTTATACGGGCTGCCATTAGGGTCGGCACCAGCTTTCAATAAAGCAACAACACAGTCTAGGTGTTTGCCAGCGACGGCTGTGAAAAGTGGAGTCTGAGCTTTGACGTCCAGGCTGTCGACCTCGGCCCCGTGAGCCAGGAGCAGCTCCAGACAGCGCAGGTGACCCTGAGACGCAGCCGTCCGCAGCGGAGTGACCGGCACGCCCCAGCCGCTGCGGAGGTTAACACACCTCCTGTACCTGTCCTGAGACACGAGGTCTGTGAGGAGTTTGTCATCGTCTTTAAAGACAGCCTGATTCAGTTCCTGACTGCAGTTGGTGTCTTCCTCCTCATGCTCTTTGGGTTGAAGAAGAGAAAAGATCTTAGATATGTCCATCAAACTCATGCTGGTGGGCTTCTCCAAACTGCTCAAGTCTCCATTCCATCAGACAGCAAAAAAGAAAGAATGAATTCATTTATTTATTTCTGTCAAGCTCTGCGACATAGAAAAGGAGCACAATTGTTTTTGCATTTAATCCCACAGGTATATTCAGACCATCAGTACGATTATGAGTGTGATATTGCTTTAATAAAGAGTAAATGTTTGAGGAGCTTACCTTTTAGACACGATATTGCCAGTTACTTTGTCTATTTTTATTTTATTTCCGAATGTAAGAGGATGAACCGCTGCACGTCTGTGAACAACAAAGTCTCTGTGTTTCAGTGAATCAATGTTTTTGAGTACATCGCTTGGGCAGTCAAATTTGATATATGTGACCCTGGACCACAAAACCAGTCATAAGGGTCTTTTTTTTTGTTTATTTATACACCAATAAATACTGAATAAATAATCTTTCCATTGATGTATGGTTTGTTAGGAGAGGACAATATTTGGTCAAGATACAACTATTTGGAAATCTGGAATCTGAGGGTGCAAAAAAATCTAAATATTGAGAAAATCATCTTTAAAGTTGTCCAAATGAAGTTCTTAGCAATGCATATTACTAATCAAAAATTAAATTTTGATATATTTACAGTAGGACATTTACAAAATATTTTCATGGAACATGATCTTTACTTAATATCCTAATGATTTTTGGCATAAAACAATAATCAATCATTTTGCCCCATACAATGTATTTTTGGCTATTGCTACAAATATACCCCAGCGACTTAAGACTGCTTTTGTGCTCCAGGGTCACAAATACTGTTGGATTTATTATAGAATGAGTATAGTTTTTTTTTCTGTACTTCGCAAATACTGACTAGAATAAACATGGATTTTTTTTTCTACATATATAATTCCTGTTTTCAACAATTAATGGATGAAAACAAGGAACACTTCGTACAGTTACACTTGGTATGTGCTAAATAAAATATTGTTTAAACATTTAAATGAAATATGCTGACACAAGTCATTTATTTATTTATTCCACTCTGATTATTTGTAAAAAAGTTTCAATGCATGCTTAGATATGAGTTCAGATTTTTTTTTTTTGTTGTTGTTGCTTTTATTCATTTTGACTGTGTTGGCAGATATACTGTACAGTGTCCCATCGACATGGGCTCGTATATTATAACACAGCTTTACAGCTGAGCACACTATATATATATATGTGTGTGTGTGTGTGTGTGTGTGTGTGTAACAGTAATTGTTACAGAATGTGGCAGTCAAATGAAATGCACGATGAAGGAGAATTCTAGGAACAGATTTTAATGGTAAACTAACAGGAGAACAAGCATCTATACAACCACACTCTACTACTAATGAGAACGAACAGAGAAAGAGGGAGAACTCAGGGTTTTTATACATAGGCCAAACAAAGGAAGGCGCATCCTTTGTGTTCCTGTGTCCAACTATATCGATTATACATGCTTGCACACAAAATGCTTCAAACAGCTGACTACACCTCAGCTGACTGCATGTCTGCCAATGTGTACTTGTGTTGAACCTCAACAAAAATACCCTTATAAATTATTGCATACTGTAAATGTTATTTCTATTGCTTTCTTTTTTCCTGATGGTGAATTCCTACACAAGGCTTTAATCTGAAGAGAGATTCCTGGGCTGCCATTGGATTAGAGGCACAATGGAGCACATTAACTAGAGTAATCCTGGCCAATATTGCAAGTCCTTTCATATGACTCTGACGAGAGCAGACTGCTTTTTAATTTAATTTCATTTATATATTCTTGTAACCACTTCCTAACCCTAAACATAACAGTTGCTAAACCTCTTGAAATATTTAACCTTTGTATCAATATATGGGCACCTATTTTCTGGTTTTAAATTCAGTTTTCTTAGAAAGAAAAGCCTTTTTTATAGATATATACACAATAACCTATGAAAAACCTAAATGTAGCACTTCTCATCTGGTGTGCAACTGGCTTAAAGTTCAGGAAACTGTAAAACTGTTTGTGCTACAAACTAGCGTGTTTATGATAACGATAATGAATGAAAATAATATGATAACAAATACTAGTTTGCAACGTCAAGCTGCATAATGAACTGTTTCTGCACAGATAAAATAACTAAGTGGCCGATGCTGGAAGCCTTACACACTGTAGTTTAAAACGGGCGCATTCACTCTTACGTTAAAAATAAGACATAAAAGAAAAAGAAAATAAACATTGAATTATTTCCATGGATCTACTCTTTGCTCCTGTTTGTTTCAGGTTTGATTCAGAGCTCGTCTGATGGAATAGAATTTAAACTGCTGTCTTCGGTATTGCAGGATTAAACTATTGGTTTCACTTTATCTGTGCAACCTTTCAATCATGCATACATGCTCTTTCATACACTGCGTAAGAAGCTGCTTTAATCTGAAGAGAGATTCCTGGGCTGCCATTGGATTAGAGGCACAATGGAGCACATTAACTAGAGTAATCCTGGCCAATATTGCAAGTCCTTTCATATGACTCTGACGAGAGCAGACTGTTACGAGAAGACAACAGTGAGGAACTATAAAAATATCGTCAAATGTCTGTGAGTATCGATTATATATTTATTGTTGCAGATTCATTCATTCATTTTTGTAGATTCATTAATACGGATCAGTTTTGCTTTTCAAAAATGTTGACCTAGGCTATGTGTTAAATCAGTAAGAGAAAATATTTGTTGTACTCTCGCTCCCTCTCTCGAATAAAAACTTCATCTTTTTCAAATACTCTTGTTTAAAACATGCGTATTGAAGCTTTGTGTTATTTGAGTTGAGTTGAATGGAATGTGGTGGTTCACAGTTTAGGACTACTGCCTAGTTCAAACCTTTTAGTTAATTTGGATGTTATTATGAAATACTACCAAACCAAATAAAGCTACAATCATAACTCAATTTTGGGTCTTTTCACACTGTGCTCCACCCTGGGATAACTTCGTTCTAAAACCAGCTTTTAACCCCAAGTTTTGAGACGTGACCCCGGGTATCTTGATGCGCCTCTTCTGAATGCTAGTGTTTTGTTTAGCTTTATGCGAGTTTAATGCCCATCTTTCATCTCAAAGGCTTCTATATCTTCTGAAGTTATCTTTGATTTGGGTGTTACTTTTCAAGAAATGATGGTGCTGTATTCAGTTGTCCAAAATGCAGCTGACCCTATCTACAGCTGCTTTTACAATAGATTTAACAATGTCATGTGTTATTGCACATCATGTATTTTCAGATAAACGTAAGGGTCACTACAATGGATGCTGAGCTGGAGTTTGCCATTCAGCACAGTACAACTGGTAAACAACTTTTTGACCAAGTATGTATTTTGCATGGAATTTAGACAAAAGCCATCAAATGCAACATTGACCGTAGATCCTAAAGAGTGAACGATCAGTGACATCTTTGCATTTGTCCTCCTGAAGGTTGTGAAAACGATTGGACTTCGAGAGATCTGGTACTTTGGACTGCAGTATCAGGACAGCAAGGGCTTCTCTACATGGCTGAAACTCAATAAGCGGGTTAATCTTCATCGTATTTGCTTTTTTTTTTTTTGACAGAAATAATTGGTAGTCATCATTAAACACTAACTGTGACTATGTAAGCATGCAATATAAAAAAAGATGCATCAGAGGTTTAAAAAAAAAAAATCTCTATATCCATAATCTATATATATATTTTCTTCAACAAAAATGAGTACAAAAAATATAGACCTTCACAAGTTTTCATGCTTGTGGTTGCCAGATGTCAAAACTTTAATCCCCTTATCCCCGTTTCTCATAAAAAGACACATTTTCTGCCCAGTGTTTTACTGAGTAGCATGACCCTGCAATACAGTAATCAAGCCCCTGTCCCTTTAATAGCCAATGCTAAAAGTAAAAAAAAAAAAAAAAAAATTCCCAATAAAGTCTCTTGACAGTACACATTTTATGTGCAAAAACTACATTCTCTGTAAATAGCAACTCTCTATTTTTATGTATTTTACAATACTATTTTCTGTTCATATTATTGTTAATGTGTAATAGTAATTGTATTTCCGTGATTACAGAGTTTTCATTTGCATCAGTTTAATGGCACTTAAAAGAACATAGTGAAACACATCTAACAAATACTTGTGTTTGTATGTTAGGTGACTGCTCAAGATGTCAGAAAAGAAAACCCATTGCTGATTAAATTTCGAGCAAAGTTCTACCCTGAGGACGTGGCTGAAGAGCTGATTCAGGAAGCTACGCAGCGTCTTTTCTTCCTCCAGGTGAAAGAGGGGATCTTGAATGATGATATCTACTGTCCACCTGAGACGGCCGTTCTCCTGACCTCATACGCTGTGCAGATGAAATACGGTGAATACAACAACGAATATCACGTGCCTGGATATTTGTGCAGAGACAAACTGCTGCCACAAAGGTGTTGTTCTATTCTTTGAACACCAACTAAGATCACATTATTGTGTTGTGTTTTGAAAGCTGCTGTTTTACATGTAAATACCTTCTTCTAGAGTTCTTGAACAACACAAACTGACTAAAGAGCAGTGGGAAGAACGAATCCAGGTGTGGCATGAGCAACACAAAGGCATGCTCAGGTAGAAACTTCACAACGTCTGAACCTAAAGCTAGTTGTTTGAGTACATGGTCAGTAAAGCTTTATCTCCACAGAGAGGACGCTATGATAGAATACTTGAAGATTTCCCAGGATCTGGAGATGTATGGAGTGAACTATTTCAGCATCAAAAACAAAAAAGGATCTGAGCTGTGGTTGGGTGTTGATGCTTTGGGACTCAACATATATGAACGTTCAGATAAGTACACCTTTATCTATATTTTATTTGCAATACAACTAATTAGATTTGTTATAAATTCTGTGCAATGAACTGTGCCCAAGTGTGCCACACACATCCTGAAAAGTGAAGCCAAAATATTTTGATCACCATCTGGTGTCTGGCTGCAGGATAGGTCATAAACCCTACCTTCTCCATGAAAACAAATGGGAAATAAGCCAAACTAAAAAATCTAATTACAAATCAAATGCATTTTTACCAAAGTTTTTTTCCATCATTTTAGGTGGTTCTTATAATGCTGATGTATGTTCAAGTGCTCGTTTTTCTAATAAGTTTGCTTCTAATTAGTTATTTGATGTTATAAAAAATGGGGTGTGGCGTCATGATTGTGAGCTTGTGATTGGGTCTGCGGGAGTTTGGGCGGGACTTTGATATCTCTCACTATTCTCTCGGTCTCCACCTCACGATCACTACTGTGCAGACTCAGGCTCCAAATTACGTCACTGACACAAGCAGCCATACTGGGATTTGTTGGCTTCACTTTTCTATAGTGGAAGGAAGTGGAGACGCGTCCATCTTTTATTAGAGTCTATGACCATGCCATGTTAGTATTCCTGTTTTTCAACAGGCTGACACCTAAGATTGGATTCCCTTGGAGTGAGATACGGAATATTTCTTTCAATGACAAGAAATTTGTCATTAAACCCATAGACAAAAAATCACCGGTAATTAAGTATAAAAAAATTAACCCTTCTTTCATTCATTCATTCATTCATAGTCTTTCATCTGCTGCATTACATTTCCTTTGCTCAACCACAGGACTTTGTGTTCTATGCACCTCGTCTGCGCATTAACAAGCGTATCCTGGCTCTGTGCATGGGAAATCATGATCTTTACATGCGACGCCGCAAGCCAGACACCATTGAGGTGCAGCAGATGAAAGCGCAGGCCAGAGAGGAGAAGAACAAGAGACAACAAGAGAGGTGACAACATTTATAACAGATACATCACACATAGCATCTCCAACACTGTTTTTGTGATACCAAAGACAAAATCACTTTATATAGGACACTGTCTTTCATGCAGACTCAATAATTGTGTATCTTTTATGAAAGTAAATCATTAACACAATAGCTCTGTTCAAAAACTTAGTGACCTGCCTAGCTAGACAGGTTTTTAAAGCGTTGTGGGCATGCTCCTAATGTCAAGGCTGTTCCATAAGATAGGCAGTAACATTAGGCTGCCTTATCCACCTTATTTTTACGGTAAGAGCGGATGCAGCCATTTGTAAATTTTATGGGTCTGGCTTTCGTTGTCATCTGCTTCCAGCTATTTTTAGTTGTACAAAACAGCTCGTTTTGCTGCTTGATATTGCATATTGGTGTGTCTTACCATATTATTTTAATGTGTTATCTTAATTATGAACACACTGGTTTGTAGTGCAAACAGTTTTACCATTTACTGCACGTTGTTATTCTTCTCGTTATTTCCCTAATGAACTGGAAGTCTCACACATTCACAGAAAACGGCTTACTTCCGCAATGAAAAATAAGGTGGATAAAATACGTAGTTTTGGCAAATTTTTAAGGTTGCATTGCAATTTTTCTTCACAGAAATGCAGTCCCAGAATTGAATCAAATTATTACAAAATTATTAAGGTGAGAGAAATGCTGATTGTATCATTGCACTGCAAATAAATAAATTGCTGCAATGGTTGCTGCAAGAAAGCCACGTATTCCTTATATATTCCTTTAATATACAGGGCACAAGCATATTCCACTGGTTGCAATTGGCTGTATGAGCTTCGGCCTTTTCCCAATTAACCCCGGCTTGCTCTAAGTCCTCTTTGAACATGCTTCGCCAGGTCTCATTTGGCCTTCCTCACCTTCGGCATCCATTGGATGACGTCAATGTCATTGTGGTCAAGTCATGTCAAGTCAAGTCACCTTTATTTATATAGCGCTTTATACAATACTGATTGTGTCAAAGCAGGAAAATAGTGTGCTGATAATGAAAGAGGACAATAGTAAACACTCAGTTTTTCACTTAAAGTCAATTCATCATTGATTCAGTGATGTCATCGTCCAGCTCAGTTCAGTTCAAATAGTATCTGTGCAATCAATGTTGCCAGAAATTAAGTGTCCCCAACTAAGCAAGCCAAAGGCAACAGTGGCAAGGAACCAAAACTCCAACGGTGACAGAAATGGAGAAAAACCTTGGGAGAAACCAGGCTCAGTCGGGGGGCCAGTTCTCCTCTGACCAGACCAAACCAGCATGGTGTGGTTTAATTCCAGGCTGCAGCACAAGTCAGATTGTGCAGAGGACTTGTCTGGTTCCTGTGGTCTTGTGCCGATGGTTGTCGAGGTGACGCAGTCTTCGCAGGGGATCTGTCTCTCTAGTTGACATGGTCTCCACTGACATTCAGGGCTGTAGAGGTCGTCTCTAGGTGCTGATCCACCATCTGATCTGGATACAGACTGGATCCGTATGGCTACGGTGACCTCAGAATAAGAATGAAACAGACTAATATTAGCGTAGGTGCCATTCTGTGGTCTTTGCTAGATATTGATCTGATTGCCGCAGAATGTGACCTGCCAGTTTGATGTGACGATTAGACACAATGGCGGAAAGTCTGTGGTTTTTACCCTTGCAGGATCTCTTGGTTTGAGACATGGTACATGGTGCAGAGAATGCATCTGAGGCAGCACTGCTGGAACACGTCCAACTTGTGTACAATGGGCACTGTGTTTTTCCAGGTCTCGCAGGCATTGATTGTCATCAGTAGCATGATGACACAACCTCCTGAGCCTATATAATGGTGCAGTGAAAAAGTGATGATCAATAACATCAGTGACATTAATACAGATATTAGAGTCAATGGGCAAGTACTCAAGACTTGCAGAGCTTCAAGTACCTATGAGTGATTGTCTCTGATGAAGGATTCAGGCAAGAAGTTCTTGCCAGTATAGCTCAAACAACTGCTCCACTGACATGCCTCAAGCCCATCTGGAAAGACAAAAACATCGGTCTTAGAGAAAAACTGAGATGACAAGTGAGCACAGTAATCTTAATTTTAATCTATGCTTGTGAATCATGGACACTCAAATTAGAGACCTGCGCAGGATGGATTTTTCAGTCCCACTCCTGCAAAATTATGCCATGTTCTCCTGCTCCCACCCATGACATTCACATTTTACCCCACTTCCACCCACAAAAGCCCACAGGTAAAAGTACAGGTTGATTCCCTTTCATGGGAACTTCGAACTGCGTCCTCTCGGGGTCGCTATGGGGGAACGCCTCGTCGTGACCCGTGTCTGAGGCATACATTGAAAAAACACCCACTCGTTGGCCGGTGACAGCCATGACGCCCTAACAGGTAAGTATTTTGGGGTATGTAGCCTAGGCCTTTGGCCGTAGGGAATAACGTCACTGACAGCTGTCTAACGTCCCAGGGGCAACTCCCATAGCAATATGGTAGAGTTGGTACTTAGTGCTCGCCATGGTTCTGGTATGCACTCCCCTCAGCATGGTGGCGTGGGTATACCGTTCCCCATAGCGACCCCTAGAGGATGCAGTTCGAAGTTCCCATGAAAGGGAACGTCTCAGGTTACTTATGTAACCATGGTTCCCTGAGTAGGGAACGAGACACTGCGTCCTCTAGGTTTCTTGCCATGCTGCGGTACGCAAGCTTCAGACGAAGAAGTGAATGATGTGTGCTCACGGCGCCTATTTATACTATAGTCGCTCCGGTAGTGACGTCATGGCTGTCGCCAGCCAACACGTTGGTGTTTTTTCAATGTATGCTTCAGACACGGGTCACGACGAGGCGTTCCCCCATAGCGACCCCTAGAGGATGCAGTGTCTCGTTCCCTACTCAGGGAACCATGGTTACATAAGTAACCTGAGACGTTTTTCAGTATCTCTAATTGCCAGTGCTCCTCTGTTAATTTGGTATTTTTCTACTTGCTCTCCTGTTGAATAAAAAAGAAGAAGAAAGAAACCAAGAACAAACAAAAATGATTAATTATCCCTTTAACTTTTAGAATATATATTTAGGCCAAGTCAGAAATAATAACAATTTTACAATGGAAGATAATAAAAAAATAAATAAATGGACCTTCACATGGACCTTTAAAGCCAAACAGAAAAGCATTTAGCTATATACTATTTAAGAATATACATAAAGCCTTTTTTCCTTTAGCAATGGCTATTCAAACATTAAACAATAACTATTCCTATCCCCTAATAACAAACCAGGCCTCTCTTCAATATTAAAAAAATAATAATAAACCGAATTAACAATAACTAAATAAATAAATAAATATGTAGGCCTACTTAATGTGTCCATGTCATTCACTGATGTCATTCACCAAGGTATTCAGATAAATGCGTCTCTGCTCCAGTATGCGACTGCAAATACTAAAAGCTCTCTCCTGCTGAGATGCAAAGTACATGGCAAATTCTTGAAAAGCAGCCATTTTTGCTGGTGACAGTCTGTGTTTTCCTCATCAAACCCCAATTCATCAACTAGCACTAGCTTTGACAGCATGGACCACAGATTTCATTATCATCTTTAGCTAGCACAGTTTTGGATTGAGGAATATCACTATTTTGTAGAGCATGTAAATTCCACTTTCCACTTCCACTTCCCCAGATGTTGCACACAAGTCACAATGCAATTTCAGTGAGAATGGAGTCAGCCCTGGCTGCTCTGCAGTGGTTTCTTGGTCTTACAGACCGTGGCAGAACTAGAGATGTACTTAAGGTCAAATTGTCTGACCCAAGTTATTGGTGGCATATTTAAATAGCTTCAGAAAAGAGTATGGTTGACTGTTTAGTATAACAGGATTGTTGCAATGTCACCATACTGTTGAAACACAGATTCTAGCATTTTAAAATTATAATTCCATCTTGTCTCCACTGTCTACTTTAGAGACATACTTAACTTGACTTGCAGGCCACAATGTTTGAAGTTGTTTTTTCACAACTTTCAGAAGCTGCCATTTTTGGATGTTTTATCCATCACAGAGAACAAGAATTCACATGAAAGATGTTGTAGATTACCTGCAGCTGCTTTAAGTTTTCACAAAGACACCAAAGGAAAATAAGCACTTTTGGGATACATGAGATCCTTCCGAAGATGAGAGGAGAAGGAAGAGAATCTGTCACTCTGCTTAGAGAGTTTCTTTTAAATACAAGAGATCTTGAAAACCAATTTTATTCATTCTTCTAAATGGGTCAGTATCAGTTTCAGTTTTTGTTGTTCTTCTTGTATTTACATGGCTTTAACCAGCAGATGTCCTCATCGTGCTATGTTTCAAATGCATGCAATCTCTGTGATGATGAGCTTCTCTGTTGTCTGCCATTTAATGCATGAGCCCTTTAAATTTGAATGGATTGATTGGCTGTCAGTGTTTTATTGTTCATCAGCTGAAATAAAATGTTCCGAACGTGATCCCAACATTATTGTTCCTTTCTATTGTTATCATTATAGTTGTGGTGTGGACTCTCACTATTATCTTAAATGTATAATGATTTTAAGGACTTTATAGTTAATGTTATTGTTATTTTTCTTGGTGTGAATGGGCCTGAAGTCGTAGTTTGTTTCTATGTAATGTATTGTGGCTGATAGGAAAAGGTCTTCTGATGGTTTTTGGTCCATATGTCAGTTGCCACAGTGCATCAATATTCCACAACTGTCACGGTCATGTCATCGGCAACAGCTCTTCTTCATGTTTGTGTCTTTTCTTTCCATCACACATTTGCAATTTTGGCTGCTGTCAAAGAGGTGTTGCACTAGTTTATTAAAATCTTGGACAAGGACAGTGTCATAAGGTCTTAGGTTGGCACAAAGAAAGTCAACACATTTTTATGTTGTTACATCTTTTAGTGCACTTGACATTTGACACTGCCTCCATCAGAGGCAGCCCTGGAGCAGTCACGCAAGGCAATGAAACTAACTTGTGCAGTGCGGCAAACTGGGTGAAAGGGACGGGCCATTCAGCCTCATCTAGCCAGTGCTGGGGAAGTTCACAGCATATTTCAGTCCTCAGCAAACCTAAGCCGAGGAGCCACCACTCTTTTCACCAGCAGTAGCCGACAAAGCAGGCTGGTCTCAGCACTAACAGTTGTCAACCTCCAAAGTCACACTTTATGCCTCAGTTCCTTGCTCACTGGGGCCAGTGTACCCAGTGCGCTTGGGTGATCAATACCATAGGTTCAGTTACAGGCTCCACTTCAGAACAAAGCCCCCATGTTAACCATATTGTTCCAACAGTCTTGAAAGAAAATGCGGAGTGTAGGTCCCTCTTGGCAGAGGTCACAACACCCTTGTGAAAAGGAGCAAAAACACTCCTGCTCTCTGAGTTGGTAGGGTGGGGATTTCATTCAACCTACTTTCTCATTCCAAAAAAGGATAGAGGTTGACAACCTTGAGTCTTGAATTTGAAAAGGTTCAACAGGTATCTACAAAGACTACCTTTTCAGATGTTGAATCTGTCAACCCTCTTCACAAGAATAAGGCAGGGGGCTGGTTCACCACAGTGGACCGCCGGGATGCCTATTTTCATATTCCCATCCACAGGAAGCACCTCACATTTTTCTTTCAAGACAAGTCATACGAGTACAAGATTCTTCCCTTTGGCTGTCTCTAGCTCCTTGTAGTTTTACAAAGTGCATGAATGCAGCATTTATTTTCCTCCATCAGCAGGGAATTTGAAAGTGAAAGTGAAGTGACATGTGGCCAAGTATGGTGACCCATACTCGGAATTTGTGCTCTGCAATTAACCCATCTAAGTGCACACACACACAGTAGTGAATATTACTGCGGCGCCCGGGGAGAAGTTGGGGGTTCAGTGCCTTGCTCAAGGGTCTCACCTCAGTTGTGGTATCGAAGGTGGAAGAGAGCTGGTTATTCATTAATTGGTGGCGCTGGTTATTCCCCCACCGACAATTCCTGCCGGACATGAGACTCGAGCCCGCAACCTTCGGGTAACAAATCCAACTCTCTAACCATTAGGCCACAACTACCCCCCAAAACTGCCAATTTGCATCATTAATTACTTGGACGATTGACTGATATGTGCCCCAAACAAAGAATTGAACATCAAAATTGTTCAAGGGAAAAAATAATGAAGGATCAACCAAGATCAGTTGTGGAGCCATGTGGTGAAATTGCCCGTTTCAAGGTTGGGAGCCTTTTTAGGCAGAAGTTCATATAAACCTGTTGGAAATGGAAGCTGTGCATCAAGCTTTGGGAAAACAGTGTGCACAGAGAGAGGGAGTACGCACTCTCTATCTCTCCATGGCAAGGCCAAAGATCTACTCTTATGGGCACATGCACAGGGTCTTTCCGTGAGGGCCTTACATCTTCCAGGAGTGGAAGCCTATCTTCTGTCAAGGGGAGGACCCAGACCAGGAGCATATAATTGGCCTCTGGGCCTTCTTTATGCCTTTCCCCCTTTTCCACTTCGGCTAGCAGTTTTGCTAGCAGTAGCCGTACCAAGATTCAAGAGTCACAAACCAGAGTCTTGCTCGTAGTTCAAGATTAGCCACATCAGCTGTGGATGCCAGATCTGGTTGCGTTGTTCAAGGGCACCCTTCTTCTATATACATCTTCTTGAATTACCTTGTTTCTTGTCTCTGAATGAAATGGTGTTTACTATTATGTTCTGAGATGAAATCACTGAAGAATTAGCCACATCAAACTGCATCACTTGCTGTTTCGCTAATTCACTGGATTGGCACAATGTGTCAGCATAATCCAAGGTGAGCTCAGATTCTTGTAACAATCATTCTCTTCGTTTCTTATCACATACACCTAAACAATCTGATCAAGAATCAAGAATGGAGTCTCTCAGTTCTTTAAAACTGCAAGTTTTTGCCTTTATCTCGAGGTCTGTAAGAAAGCAATCAAAAGCCTATCCATATTCATATTCTAAATACATATCGTTCATAAGTATCATTCCTCTTTGACAAACAATGCATACGTCCTACGTCATCTGCCCGGAACGGCTTCCACGTACGACAGTTAGCGCAAGCTACAGAAAAGTGGTTATAACGTTTGAAATATGGATATGTTTCTAACAAAAACGCATCAATTCGCTACAGGAGGCTTTTATTCACTCTCCAGAGCCATGTGGAGCACATTTTATTATGGATGGATGCACTTTATTGGACTTCTTTTGGACTGTTGAACAGAAACATCCGCCCACTGCCATTATAAAGCTTAGAAGCTTTATATTTTTTTAATATAACTCCGATTGGATTCATCTGAAAGAAGAAAGTCATATACACATAGGATGCCTTAAAGGTGAGTAAATCCTGGGCTAATTTTAATTTTTGGGTGAACTATCCCTTTAATTTATACAATCCATTACTGCCACTGGATGGAATACACAATATCCTACTCATTACACATGTGTCAAGACCTTTGATCCTGGAAACCATTAATTTTCCGCCATGGAGGAAGAAACCAAGTTACACTTAAATTGCCCAATCAGGGCTCTGAGGAGGTATATAGCCCGTACTCAGTCCTCAAGGAAACAGGGGTGGGTTTCCCAACTATCATCACAAGTTTCATTGAACTATATTGGTGATGACGAAACTTGCGATCATAGTTGCTTTTGGGAAATCCACCCCAGATCAGCTATTGATCTGCTATAAAGCGTCAGCACTGGGCCAGATGATATCAAAACAGGCTGGCCCACTGGGTGGTCAGGGAGAGTGAGATACCATATAGCAATGCGTGTGACTCCTCCTATTAGAGTGGTAGCACATTCCACCAGAGGGATGGCTGCCTCCTGGGCATTATACAAAGGTGAGCCCTTAGAGGAAGTCTGTGCAGCAGCAGGCTGGACTTCCTCACTTACATTTAGGCAGTTTTATCGCCTGAATGTGGCTTCCTCTGTGGCTACCTCTGTCCTACAAATAGGGGGAGGTCTGAGTCCCTAAAACACTTGGTTCTATGAATAAGGTCAAAATTCCACCCAATGTGATCACTCAGGGACTAGGTGGTTCCAGTTGGCAAAATAAGAGAATGTGCTGGTGGTATTGCACCTCTATTTATAGAGGATGATTGCATACAGGTGATTGCAAAACAAAATTTTAGCGCAGTAAACGATTACACTACATGCGTACCGCACCCGAGCCCAACTGAACCGTGTTCTGGCCCACCTCTTCCAAGCGAGCCAGGGATGGCTAAACGAACCGCGCCCAGGGCGTGGTACGGAGCGATCACAGTAGTCCAGGGGTCTGCAACCTTCAACATCAAAAGAGCCATTTTGGCCCCTTTCCCACCGAATAAAATTCACGAGGAGTCACAAAACCTATTTGATCCCTAAAATGAAGATAACACAGCATATAGCTACAGCATATATAGTTTTATATTCAGTTATGTTACAGGGTAGGGGCGTAACAATCATTTCAGAAGTGAGGCGGGCAGAAATGTCAAATGTAATAATAATAATAATAATAATATTTATTTATGTATGCATGTCTAATTGACCAAAATAAAAAACTTTTCTTTTGTCTTACTTTTAATTGGCTAAGAAATAAAATACACTGCTGGACAATAACCAATAATTTGTATTCTATAATATTTTTTATATATATTTTCCTAATGACAATTTTATTATTATGATTGGATTATATACTACAAACCCTTTTTCCATTTTTATCACAGAATAAGGCAGAAAATATATTTTTTATCTTCTGTACTGTTATAAATGTTATGTCAGTTAGCACTGTATCATTCATATAACCTGGAGAAGACTTGAAAAACACACATAAACCATATATTGTCACAATCGTTTATTGTCTTCACGTTTAATCAGTTATGGTTTATGCTTGTTATTCAGCTTAGCTACAGCGATCGCTGGATGACTTTGTCCATATTAGGGATTTCCTGGCACGTCAAAAGTTATTATTACTTCTTTCCGCGAGAGTGCCCTCCGGCTTCGAGTATGAATGAAGCATACACTGCATGAGAGTGTTGAGCGCTCTGTAATGTTCACATCGTTTTGGATATGAATAAAACGTATCCAAAACGATGTGACTATCTTGTATCTTTTCATTTAAATCTATATTTATTCACACTGGCCCTTGAAAACGTCTACGTGAACACACTTGCCTGAAAAAAGTGCAGGGGAAGAGTTTAGATTTTATTAAAAGTTGGGGGAACATGTCCCCCGTGTATTCTATGCCAATGCTACAGGGAGCCACCATGGAGGGGTGAAAGAGCTGCATGCGGCTCCATAGCCGCAGGTTGCCGACCCCTGCACTAGTCAAACGAACCGAGCTTTGGGGGCCAAACACGCTCGGGCATGGTTCAGATCGCCTAGTGTGAGTACAGCCTTAGAGGGTGGTGCTAGTGTCATCAGCCTATGAACTGGCATGATCATATAATCATATACAGGCTTCAGACGTTTAGGGTGTTCCTGTAGTGTCAGTTACTGATGCAGTGTCTCATTTTCTACACAAGGAACAGGGTTACATAATGTAACTGAGACATTCAAATTCAAAATCTTCTTGGAAGTAATATTTGTATTTGATGTGAAAGGACTTTTAGAAAAAGACAGCTCACTAGATTTTGGAACAGAGCATAATGTTCTTCTAGAGGTGACAATGTTTTTAATGCATGTCAATTTTAGAGCACTTCTGGAAAATGAGAAAAAAAGAAGAGAAAATGCAGAGAAAGAAACTGAGAAGATTGCAAGAGAGACGATGGAGCTCATGGAAAGACTTCGACAAATTGAAGAGCAGACCAAAAAAGCTCAAGAGGGTTGCAACTACAAATGTCTACCTAGAACTACAAATGTCACATTAATAGTTAATGGGTTTGGTAAAGTGTGTAATTTCCCCTCAATTAGCGTCACCAAATAGAATTGGAAAAATAGTGGCTATTCTCAAATAGGTTTTCTGAATACACCACCTGTCTGCAATTAGTCACATAGTCCCGCCACACACTGAAGGTTGAGCCATTGTTGTTGTGTAAGGCTGGATTCTCAAACAAACAGAGACACCTTAAATATTTCTATGATATTTTACTTTTCAGAAAAGTTTATTTGTGTAACAGTTTAGTTGTGTCATTCAGAACTGGAAGAGCAGACCAAGCTAGCATTGGAGCTGGAGCGGGAGAGGAAATTTGCTCAGGAAGAAGCTGAGCATCTGGAGAAAGACCGCAGGATTGCAGAAAACGTGAAGTCAGCATTACTGCAGCAATCTGAGAACCAGATGAAGAACCAGGAGAATCTGGTATTACGGAATATGTACTCAAAACCTTTTAGAGATACATTATGATCTTAGATGGTTAGTTCATTTACTCACCCTCATATCATTCCATACATGTATGCATTTCTTTCTTCTTGAGAAACAAAGATATTTTGAAGAGATATCATCTGGAATGACAGAATTCTGTCATTACTCACCCTTATGACGTTCCAAACACATATGGCTATCTTTCTTCTCTTAAAAGAGAAATTATGATGTATACCATGCTGTTTTCCATACAGTGAGGATGGATGATGTCAACTCCAACTTTCAGTCTTTAAGTTCACATATTGTGGCCATTCACAAGTTAAATGTTTTATTTAGGAGACACCTAGAATACAATTGCATTATTCAAAGTTCTAAAAACACCTTATTTTTTGCATACTGTACATTGCTGTAGTACCTCTTTTCACCCTCTGCCTGTGCAATGACCAAAGTGTGATCTCCAGTCACTTCGTCTAGATGGCGTAACGGTGAATTCAATAGTGCTCCAATGATGAGATGGTATGATACGATGGTTTAGTTTATTCACATGAGCAAAAAGATAATAAGCAAAAATAAATAATTAGTACAATGACTTATCTAAACAAACTTATTGTAAACAACGATTGAAACCTTACATCTGCTGGTATCTTCCACAGTTCCACTAGTCCTTTACGTCATCTACTAGGGACGTGATATTTAACAATCTTTCTTACTAACAATCTTTAGCCAGCAAGTGTATTGACATTAACAATAACTTATATGGCTCATACAGCCTGAAACACTCTGTTTTAGTTACATGGAATTAACATTTATAACTTTAAAGGCAACAGAGTTGGCTGAGCTGACATCCAAGATCACTCTTTTGGAAGATGCCAAAAAGAAGAAAGAGGATGAAGCCAGGAAATGGCAGAGAAGGGTGAGAGTGTAAATGTATTTTTGCATCTGTTTTATATGGTTAGCCTCAAGCAAACACATTAGCAGTCTCACAATAGTTCACTGAGCTTTTCTGGATTGATATCTTGGCAGGCGATTATGGTTGAGGTAGACCTGGAGAAGACAAAAGAGGAGTTGAAGAGTAACCTAATTGGGGTCCACATCCAGGCAATGTCCCAGACGGAGAATGACCATGATGAAAATGATGAGAGCAGTGCTGAGGCCAGTGCTGAGCTAACATCCACTGGAACATGTCAAGACCGCAGTGAAGAGCAGCGCATAACAGAAACTGAGAAGAATGAACGTCTGCAGAAGCGCCTACAGGTGAGTTTAAGGGTGTATTCACACCAGGAAAGTCCGCTAGTTCACTTGCTTTGGTCCGGACCAAATACAATGATGATTTTTTGTTTGTTTGGTGCGGTTTGCTTTCACACTGCCCTTTTTTGCAAGTGAACCAGAAATTGTAAACAAAACCACATGTGTGCTAAGGTCATCCATTCATTGGACAGAAATTCTCAAGCAGGGAAAAACAGGAAGTGCAAAAACAGGCTAATCATGGAGATCTTTTGTAGTGCAATTTTTATTCTTTTACTGATTTGGTATTATCAGATACTAACGCAATATGAAGAAACTTATGAGCATCATATGAGACAATGTCATACGATGTTGTAATTACGACTTGCCGAAAATAAAATCTACAGATATAAAATACTTAAAGCATATCACAATGTTAGTTTAAACATTTAACCTAGATAAATGTGCGCTATTAGGTGCATATCCAATCGTTTGTGCGGAGAGTGGAAGCTGAAGCGCGCTTCAGGACATCAGTGGAAACAAATTAAATACGCCGTCATTTTTGCTCATAAAGGTAAGAATAATACATCGTTCGGAACTGTAAAGGGTCTATTTTTATTTGTGTGCACTCACAATATCAAGAAAACGTTGTGCTTTT
>NW_015540883.1:808144-810139 GCF_001515605.1 Sinocyclocheilus anshuiensis | reverse complement strand
CAGTGGAAACAAATTAAATACGCTGTCATTTTTGCTCATAAAGGTAAGAATAATACATCGTTCGGAACTCTAAAGGGTCTATTTTTATGTGTGTGCACTCACAATATCAAGAAAACGTTGTGTTTTTGTAAAATAAAGAAACCAAATAGGATGCGCTTGCCGTCTCTGACTTGAACAGGAGCGCTTCACAAAAATGCACCGAATCTCTGTCTTGAACAGGAGCGCTTCACAAAATTGCACCGAAACTCAGCGAATATTTTCGTTACAGACTTGATGAATATATCTATAGAAAGCGTTAAATGACTACAAAACTACATAATTCAAATCCAAAACCTCTTATTATTATGTAATCCGTAAAGATGCATTTCTTTCTAAAGGCATGTCCAATGATGGGATGGCGAGTCAGGATCATCAACTTCATAGTGACACTGACTCATAAAACACTAGTTTATTAATAAATAATTCAAATATCTCCTTACTATTTTCCTCCAACATAGTCATGGTAATTTTTGCGGCAACCTTTAGCCTATTTAGTGCGCTCACGTCACGTTGCTGTGCGCCATGGTCACGAAAACTCATAATTTGCATATGTTTTTAAGCATTGTGGTTTAAAAACAAGTTATTTAAGCCATTGAAACGCAAATTACAGCACTATATGCGCAAGCTGTCTGTTTCTGAGCGTGATTTCTGCAATTGGGTCGGATCAAGGTCGGGTCATATTCACACCTTATTAAACGAACCGTACTAGAGTTTGTTTGGAAGCAGACCGAGACCACCTCTTCAGCTGGGTCTCGGTACGGTTGTTTGGTCCGCACTCGAGTGCGATTGCTGTATTCACACCTGCCAAAAAGGTCCGCACCAAGAGGGGAAACGAACTTGAGTTCGATTCAATCTAACCAAACAAGACTGGTGTGAATACACCCTAAGAGGCAGTCATCATGTTTATAAAAAGTTGTCATTGCTATGGCCTAGTTTCTAAAACGTTTTCCAAGAGCCTCTTAACTGCACATTTTGTATGTCTTTCTAATCAAATACAGCTGATTCAACTCATCAGTTCAGAAGTAGAATTTTCAAGATCTTAAAATGATGTGTTAGACCAAGGAGCCATTCAAAATGTGCAATGTCGGGGAGCTAATGATTGGCATCTCTGAATATTTGGTTCACAATACACTGGCTTCAAAAAGTCCATGGCCTCTGTGCAATGCTTAAAGTTCCCATGAAATCAAAATTAAAGTTTTTTTGGGTGTTAGTATCAATATGTTAGTCTTAAGGTTATCTATATGGCAGTGTGCTCCAAAACAGTGACAAAATTCGCATTTAGAAGATATAAGCATTCAAAGCTTGCAGTTCGTCACTTCCGCCAAAACGGCTCAATGATTTTTTTGACGTCACATCGTACGTCAGCTTCTCATCAAACTTTCTGTCCAATCAAATGCTCTCTAGAATCTGAAGCGCCCGCCCCCTACACTATAAAATAGGCGCTGAAGCTGCAGCTGAAATCGGTCACTTGTCCACAGAATTAGTATTACTATTTTCTGTACAGTGAATGGCACGTAGTGCACTACATAGGGGACAGGGAACGATTCAAACAGTGTAAATATGCTTTCCATTGAGGAAAAAAAGAAGTCTGGTTTGGCGCTGTGTCACGCTAACCACCGCACCACACACACACTCTGCTCCGGTCCAGAGACACGATAGCACGGAGCGGATCACATGCGCGAGTCGGCGCAGACCACAAAATGTATCGGAGCTATTTGAATTCTACACAGAATGCTATATTTTATAGCAATATGGATGAGATTGTGGCTGGCACACCCTGTCAAATGCGGCTTTACGGAGCTCAACGGCTCTGAACGGCTCTAGCCCAAGCTGTGATATAAACGAACGCTATTGGCTATTTTAAAAAGGGGCAGGGCTGCTTGATATGTCCCGCCCTGTCTCCCTGTTTCAGTTAAAATGATGTCAACACATAGAGTAACGCTGCGTGTTTCTAAG
>NW_015540883.1:789610-808023 GCF_001515605.1 Sinocyclocheilus anshuiensis | reverse complement strand
TTTTTTTTTTACGTCACATCGTACTTCAGCTTCTCATCAAACTTTCTGTCCAATCAAATGCTCTCTAGAATCTGAAGCGCCCGCCCCCTACACTATAAAATAGGCGCTGAAGCTGCAGCTGAAATCGGTCACTTGTCCACAGAATTAGTATTACTATTTTCTGTACAGTGAATGGCACGTAGTGCACTACATAGGGGACAGGGAACGATTCAAACAGTGTAAATATGCTTTCCATTGAGGAAAAAAAGAAGTCTGGTTTGGCGCTGTGTCACGCTAACCACCGCACCACACACACACTCTGCTCCGGTCCAGAGACACGATAGCACGGAGCGGATCACATGCGCGAGTCGACATAGACAACACAATGTATCGGAGCTATTTGAATTCTACACAGAATGCTATATTTTATAGCAATATGGATGAGATTGTGGCTGGCATACCCTGTCAAATGCGGCTTTACGGAGCTCAACGGCTCTGAACGGCTCTAGCCCAAGCTGTGATATAAACGAACGCTATTGGCTATTGGCTATAAAAAGGGGCGGGGCTGCTTGATATGTCCCGCCCTGTCTTCCTGTTTCAGTTAAAATGACGTCAACACATAGAGTAACGCTGCGTGTTTCTAAGCATTTCAGGGGACCTTTAAATTTGCATTTACATTACACACCTATACATACAAGTCTGATGCAAATCACCACTTACATATTACGTGAGAGGCTGTATTAACTAAAACATTTCTGTCAAATTACTGAATTATAAAAACATTGATGGATAATTCAAAAAGCTTTCTTTCATTTCTTGTGGCCCTTTTTGTTTCACCTTTTGTATACAAGACAAATAGAAATTCTGCAGAACAAATAATGGTAACACTTTAAAATAACTTTCATGAATAAATCATTAACATACATTATGTAATGCTTAACAGATCATTAGTTCATATATATTCAAACAGCTAGAAACCTGAGGTAATGTGCTTGTTACGGTTAACTAATAACCATATTAAATATTACCTAATGATTAACAGATAGTTATTTCATGTAAATTACAATGCTTACAAATGTCATTAAATTTTCAGTTCATATGATCATGGACTTATTGAAAAATCTACAAATGATTTTAAGACATGTTATACAATGACCAAAAGCTTTTGTTAATGCACAACACTTCTGCTGCTATTGAGGTGTGATACGGGTAAGGTTAGGGACAGGTTTGTTGGTATGGGTAGGTTTAAGGGTTGGTTAACGGTCAACAGTGTACAGGAGTCAATTTGATAAGATTATATACTTATATAAAATAAAGTATTTTCTTGAAAAATTTATTTGTTTTCTCCTGTTGATGTGTGATTCAAGGAATATTCTGTTTTTCGATATACAATAATATACTAATATAAGTGTTGAGGCAATAAAAAAATATGTTTTATACGCAAATTACAGTGTGCGTTACGTCTTTAGAAAGATAATCTCAACTAATCATCCTTTACACAAACATTGTTACAACAGCTAAATGTCTAATGCCCATAAAGTATCTGAATGATTGGTAAACATTTATAAACATTTACAAATGATGAATAGTTTCAACTTTAGATTGGGTACTGCAAAAACAAGAATAAATGATTGATAAATGATTTGTTAAGATTCGAAAATAGCAGAAGTCTATATACACAACCAACAAATACCAAATATAGGATCTTTACAGACATTGATTTTGAGATAATGACTAATATGTTAACATGAACAGTTTGTGAAGTGCTTAAAATGACTAATTAAGCTCATTTTTTTCTCAACATTTGTAAATGTAAAAAATATACGTAGGTAATATATGAACTGAAATTTAATGACATTTGTTAGCATTCAAAAGTACAAATAAGATTTTAATCACTGTATAATTTCTGTTAAAATCATTTGTAGATTTTTTAAAAAGTGCTTGATCTTATGAATTGAATGTTTGATGACATTTGTAAACATTTCAATTTACAATAAATAATGATCTGTTATTCATTAGGTAATTGTTAATAAGTACATTAGCACATTATCTCATATTTCTAGCTATATATTAACTAATGATCTGTTAAGCATTATGTAGTTTGTTATTGGTTTATTAATGACAGTTATTATAAAGTGTTACCCAAATGATCATATCAGTCCCACTGAAATGATACATACGATTTGATTCTTTATGTCTTTGCAGGCTCTGAGCTCTGAGCTGGCAGATGCTCGTGATGAAAGTATGAAGACTGCAAATGATCTGATCCATGCTGAGAATGTGAGGTTAGGGAGGGACAAATACAAGACCTTACGGCAAATCCGACAAGGAAACACCAAACAGCGCATTGATGAATTCGAGTCCATGTGAATTCCCAGTTGGACAGAATGTCTGTCTGTTAGCAGTGTTAATAATCCATTACAGGGCCAAATCAGTGATCTTAGTCTTTTGAGGTGAATTAAAAAGCACAACATGAAGTTAAAGCAAGGATAAATGGTGTGAACCTCTTGATTGTTTGAATTAAAGAAATTAGACTGTATTGAGTTCACATAATAATAAAATAAAAAGAAACAAACAAAAGTAGTATGTGCTTGTACCCCTGATATGTAATCTCCAATGTGCTCATCATAGCAGTTTATACAATAAAGTGACACGTTTTAACCACATGATCCTGGTGTTTTGGTAAGGAAATTTCCTCAACGTTTGATATCCTCCAGTCACTGATGACCACCGAGGACTTTAAACTACGGTCTGAGTTTGTTTTGCTGTTTGGATATCATTCTTTTCACGCGACTGGCAGCAAACGTCAAACTTACTGCACATGTGCACATACTCAAAACAATCCTGTAACACTTCATTTGTTCAGTGGACTTCATGGTACATGCTGGAGCATATGGGGTATCCTATGTGGGTGCAGGTTTTTTTTGTTACAGCTTGTCCTCCAATCCCTGCATAGATCACAATTCCGTGATGAAAAGGGAAACATCCATATCCACCAAAGATCCCAACAACACCATCCTAAAAGCTGTGAGACAGGCCTTGAATGAGAAACAGCAGTAATTTTACATGTGGATCTGCTAAAGCAGAGGTGTAAAGTATTTGAGTAATAGCATTAGCGCTACTAGCATGACTGATAGTAATAGCACTACTATACGTAAGTATTACTTTGGGGAATCTATACTTTACTTGAGTTCTGTTAAAAAACTTTTACTCAAATGCATTTACAGGAAAAAAAAATACCTTTTTTACTCTATTGCTATTATATGTAGACTTAAAAAGTACAAAGTACTGATGTCACGTGTCATTTTCCTTAAAGTTTGAACATCTTTGAAAATCTAATAAATCTTTCTTAATACTTTAAAAACATAAAAATAGTATTTCTCTATATCCTAACGTGACTAAGAAGCCAATCAGTCATGTTCACATAAATTAAACTTTCATTTTATTTAAACAGCCAATTAATTCTATTTTAGTGAAAATACTAATATGGCAGCATTTTTATAGTTCAGCAAAAAATATGTCAATTTTCTCAACATCATTGTCATTCCAGACCTGCATGACTTTCTTCATTGGATCACAAAAGGAGAAGTTCTAAAGGGTGTTAATGCTTGAATCGTGAATTATAGCACATCTGCATGAAAGCATCATTAAAGTAGTTCATGCACATTATGTACTGTATTCCAATTCTTCCTAAGCCATTTGAGGCATTATGTACGGAAGTGAGAGAAATGTATGCTGTTACGCTTTTAAAATCTAGCTTGACACCCATGGTCTCCATTCACTTTCATTGTATACTGAAGAGCAGTTTGGGCATTCTGCTGTAAATAACTCCTTTTGTGTTCCGTGGAGGAATGTCATTCAGGCTTTGAAAGACAATACTGGGTAAATTATGACAATGTTCATTTTTGGGTAAACAGACTATAGTAGGCCTAATATGTTTTTATAATAACCATTGCTGTAGATGGATGAACTTGAGTCAAGAGTGAACATGGTTCTTTTTGACATAGTATCTGTACTTTAAAGCTGCAGTCCATAAGTTTTGCCTCTTTGTCGCCATCTCTGTTTGAAAACCTGCAATTGCAGCTATTTGCAGAATTATCTTCCTTGCGTGGGTTGTGCACCGGCACGCCTCCAGTGCAGATGAATCTAATGTGTGGCTGTCAGTCACTGCACCGGAGGATACTGTATTTTGTATTCGCAGATTCTACATCTTGAAAGTATGTGTATTTAGTGTGTATTAGCATTACCTGTAGATTTCAATTTCTGTACAGTCTAATCTCTAATTGTCATACCATTCGAATTAAAGTTCCTTACAACTCGTTCTCTCTGAAATAAATCTTTTTAGTACAGAGTATCCCACGTATCTGTAATCACATGCACATTTAAAACTGGAACATAATCCAATTTCAGTCATTACATTTTTCAATAGCCACTTCTCAGTACGAATTATTTTGGTTTTGACTACGGGTGAATCTCCAGTCACTGATTGTCGTTTCGACCTTTGTGGATTACAATCTGCCATTTATTCCAGCTGCTGTGAGAAAAGGCTATAAACGATCCGTCACCTGCAGCATCCTCACGTGCGATATAGCATACTAGCGGGGACAACTTCTTTATGTTCACAGACGTGACGTAATGATGCAGCGCCATGCCCGAATTTCCTGTGAATTCCTACCAGTACCACTCAAATTAGAAAACTTTATTACAAGCTTACCGTTGTGAATCAAGCTAAAGTAAGGCGATAGTTTTGAACACTGGCTGATTATGTACTTGCCCAAAAATTGATTTTGGATAATTTTTTACCAAATAAGTTACGGACTGCAGCTTTAAATTTAATACAATGTCTCTGTCAGGGAAACAGACTGGAGAGATGGATGAGTGTAAACAAACTCTTTATTGACAAATAGGTGAAGTTAGCAGAATGCAAGATTCCATTGAACAGGCGATTCCATTGGTCATTCTTACCAGGGTGAGGAGGCTAGTGACGGTCATCCTGACCGTAATGTAGAAGTAGGGAGGAAAGGAGGTTTGGCTAGCCTTCATGGCCTTTACATGGGAACTTGGAAAACATTCTGAAACTGACTCTGGACTGAACTCAGGGGTTGAATCAATCATTGGACTCTGGTCAGAGGCTGGAGCCAATGTGTGTGTTGCCCTGACACTCAAAAATGCTAGTGCTATTATGGACAGTCCAATGCTCTCTGGGCTGAGCTCCGAGACGGGATTGGACTCAAAGGCTGGGGCCATCTCTGTACTGTGCTCAGAGGCTGAAGCCATCACTTGGCCGTGGTCAGCGGCTGGAGCCTTAACTAGACTGTGTTCAGGGACTGAAGCCTTCACTAGACTGTGTTCAGGGGCGGGAGTCGTCACTAGAATGTGATCAGGGACTGAAGCCTCCACTAGACTGTGGTCAGGGACTGAAGCCTCCACTAGACTGTGGACAGGGACTGAAGCCTTCAATAGACTGTGTTCAGGGACTGAAGCCTTCACTAGACTGTGGTCAAGGACTGAAGCCTCCACTAGACTGTGGACAGGGACTGAAGCCTTCAATAGACTGTGTTCAGGGACTGAAGCCTTCACTAGACTACGGTCAGGGGCTGCAGCAATTACTAGACTGTGTTCAGGGGCGGGAGTCGTCACTAGACTACGGTCAGGGACTGGAGCCATTACTAGACTGTGGTCAGGGGCTGGACTGGGATTAAATTTAGCGTTACTTCAAAGGCACGAGCAGGCTCCGATGCTGATTCAGGGGTTAGAGTGGGCTCCCATGTAAATTTAGAGATCGTAACGGCCTTGATACTGATCTTTGGGCCTGAAGCGGACTCGTTACTGAATTCTGGAGCTGGAGTGGACTCGTGACCGAACTCTAGGATGAGATTTAATTCAGGGGCTGGAGCAGGATTTTGACTGAGGTTGAGGAAATGAGCAAATTCTGGGGCTGGAGTCGACACTGGAGCAGACTCAGGGGGCGGACTCTTGAACTGGAGTGAATTCCTGGGCGGACTCATCGATCGGAACAAACTCTGGAGTGGATTCTGAATTGGTTTGAACTGTAGTGGACTTTAGATTGATTTGAACTGGTGCAGACTCTAGATTGGTTTGGACTGGAGCGGACTCTGGGTTCAACGGCTGGAGAAGGCACTGGGCTGTACTCAGGGGCTGGAGCCGAAGAGCAATAATGGTGAAAGCAGACAGGGAACTTGTAGTTGTAGGTGAGGATCCACACACACTAGTTATTTTCCTAATTAATGCTGTTCAGTTGCTTTGACACAATCTGTATTGTTAAAAGCGCTATATAAATAAAGGTGACTTGACTTGACTTGACACACACTATTAATAGTCAGTGATATGCCATGAAGAACTTTCCTTTGTTTGCTGATTGTCTACATGGAAACTGGGGAATGAGGAGGAACAGGAACATGAAGACTGATGAGGAGAAAGACAGAGGTGCATATACTTCAGGTAAGTCATGATCCAAACGATAGCAGTCCTAGCAATTGACGAGACCAGACAGTGCGTGTGTGGAGTGTCCTTATATCTGGTGCAGGGGTGATGTGGTGATTGGAGACAGCTGATGATGATTGTGGAATGTGTGCATGTGGTGGACCAGGAAGGATTCTGAGAGATGTAGTACATAAGGTGACAGACATGCTGATTGAGATTGTGACAGTCTCAGTACTTTTTACACCTGAACTAGAGCTGCACACCTGTTTACTCTCTCTCTCTTTCTCACACACACACACACACACACACACGTTGTGTTTCCATTTTTTATGGGTTCATTCCATAGGTGTAATGGATTTTATAATGTACAAACTGTATTTTCTATCCCCTTACCCTAACTCTACCCCTACCCCTTACAGAAAACTAGACATTTTTAGATTCTCAAAAAAAATTTAATTTTATATGATTCATAAGCTGCCGAAGTTTGGATATTGTCAGTGTATAGCTGAACCACACACACACACATTTTACACAAACAGAACATCAATACTCATTTGCGATGAAGTGGGTCAATTCTCTTTCTATTCTTTTTATTAAATAAACAAAACTAGCCACAGCAAATAACTACATCTGACATCAACACAAATAGCATGAGAAGAGGAGAAATAAAAAATGTACACCTGAAAATAAAAAAAAGTGACTGCTGCATTTGCAGGAGCATTGTCCTTTCTGTAACCTTCTTTAGAGCTTTCTCCTGCTCATTTAGGCACTGATGTTTTCCTGCAAAAATAATTTTGGTCATATAAACTGTTTAAAGTATTTCATGATGGGTGTACATCTTCTTGGTAAACATTTCGGTCTAAACCTATTTCTAACCACAGTGTTACTACAGGTTTTGGCTGTTTTTCGTAGGTAGACGATTACATAAAAGTAAAACAGAACGTTAGACAAGAAATCATCATATAAATCAAGCCAATACTTTACAAAACTGTAGGTCTGCACAGGAAAATGTAACTCCACAAATTTGAATAACTATACCAGTGATGAGATCTCTGTATGATCTATTAAACTTTTGCATTTTTATTAAGGTCAAGGTCAAACATTTGCTAATACTTTTACTATGTACTCAAGATAACCTAAAAATAACATTTCTTTATCAAATTTCAGTGAAGTCAACATGTCATACAAGTTGTGTATATGTTCTCTTGCTTCTGAAAAAAAAAAGTATTATTTAGGCAATCACTTTGATACATTTTGCTAGAATGATCACTTAACTGAAGATAACAGTTCAGTAATCTTCATGCCATATTGATGTCAAACGATATACACTTTTATATTTTTGGTCCTGACTTTATAGTTTCTGTTTCTGTTTATCTGTGTATACTGTATGTGTGGCTGGTGCAATATTTCACGTATGCTATAGTACAGTTCTACACATAAATTCTTGGAAAAATATATGCATTTTTGTCACAAAGATGTAAAAAAAAGGGTGGAAATGTATTTAAGTCTTCAGCACCACTGATGGTTCTGCTAAATACAAAGAAATAACATAATTTGATGTCCTCACATGGGTTGTTTGAGGCTACGTTTACAGTATATAAGAAAAGAAAACTAAAGAAGACTGCTTGTTGCTCTCCATGTAAAATCAACATTGTCCACCATAGATACACAAAAGACACCAGCAAACACCCCTATATTTTTTTTTCTTTTGTAGTTGGCTTGTTTGTTTTCTTTTTTGACCAAGTTTAGTAGTAACCTTTGCACCTCACTCTGTCAAATTTGAGATTTGTTTTCATCAATTCAATATATTCTATATTGTACATTTTGGTACAGACATCTACAAGCATTTGTAGATCACTACAGATTTTTCCTGAAATTTCTAATTTAGTCATATGATGAGCATTTTATATTTTTTACATTTTTCATACTCTGAAAACTTGTGAAATATTGAATATATCAAGGCTTTCCAATTGTGCTCCTGGAAGGCCACCAGCACAGTTTAGCTCTAGTCCTAATTAAACACACCTGAACCACCTACTCAAGGTCTTTAGGATTACCAGAAACTTCCAGGCAGGTGTGTTGAAGCTAAACGCTACAGGACAGCGGCCCTTCACGAGCACAATTGGACACCCCTGGAATCATCATTCATAATCTACTAATAAGCATATATCATAAATAAGAATACAGACACCCAGTAGACGTACTAAGAAATATCACAACATATAAAATACTTAATTCAAACAGAAATCAGAAAAAAAAGGAATGGAACACTGACCTTACTGAACTTTCTTAGAGCATACATAAGACGGGAACGATCAGTTTAATTGTTTCAGACAACAAAAGTACCTTACTATGTAATAAAGCATTGGCTGCATGCTGATTATTTCTCTTGCACTTTTTGTCATGCCAATAAAGCATTAAATTGTAGAAAATAGTTTTTTTCTATCAAAAGTATTTGATAGTGTATAATGTTTTGTTTGTTTCTTTGTTACAACAAGACTTTTCAGCTATCTCTGATAAGACAAGAACAGGCCTAGCCAAGTTTTTTCCTCTGAATTTATTTTTTATAGTCACTATGTATTGCAGTCTTTTTCCGTCTTCCTGTGTTTAAACCAATTATCTTGTCATTGTCTTTTTCAATTAAATGCATGTGACATTTGTTTTAACCTTCATATTGCTAGTGCAATGGCTCCAATGATTGTATGTGTAATTCTCACTGATAGTCAATACCAGATCTTAATTGAAAAACACTGTTGTCCAACACTTAACTGGTACATAATTCAGTTAAGTGTTGGGACACATGCTCACGGATAGATCATTTGTGGTGGATATTTCTTTTAGATTGCAAGATTCACAGATTTCCCTGTGCATTTTCCCATCTAAGTTATGTACTTGGACCTAAACTAATCCAGACTGCATGTGCATGTGTAGTGGGTAAGGGTGGTATATCAGTGGGGACTGGCCGTTTGAAATGTAATAGTTACTGAAGTTGTGGTCTGTCATGTATGGTGCAGGTTGGTAGTAGCAGGTAACATTATTGGCATTGGGAATGATGTTCTGCTCACCCAGGACTTTAAGTGCTAGGATGGTAATCATATTGAGAGTCTGGCGGCGTTCATGCCCCATCAAGCACACAGTACTCTCATTGACCACTCTTCGAAGGGTCATCAAGAAATCATATTTACTTTTCTCCTCTCCAATAAAATGGTTGCGCAGGTATGATTCAATCTTGCGCTGCTGCTCATTCACATCAGGGAAGTCAATAAAAAACCGTGAACACATGTAGCGCTCAAGTGTCTTAATTTCTGTTTCACAGGCAGGTTTGAAGTCCCGGACAAGAAGATTACTGTACTTGAGCAGGCCTCCACCTCTGATCTCTTCAGGGTTGCGTGTCGCTATTAGCCGGTAACGTAGGTGGTCCATAGCTTGCTCAAAGTCACCATACATGCTCTCAGCCAACACTGTAATGCAAGGCAGCTCTTTTGAAGGGCGTTTGGGCTCGTTAATGTCTGAAGCTGATGGGTCTGATATCTTGGAAACAACCTCCTCACTTACTGATGACATAGATGTTTCTAATGTATGTGACACTGATACTGCAGAGGGTTTCAAACCCTGTGAAAGTGGTTCAGATGGTTCTGCAACTTTAAAGAATACTTCAGTGGGTTCTATGACATCCAGAGATATAACTGATGGTTCTAAAACAGGTTCTGAGATTCTAGGAGATTCTAGATTTGCTGTTGAGGATATGGAAGGTTCTAGTGGCTTTGAAAAATATGGTGCTGATACTGTGAGGCTTTGAACTTCTGGTAAAGAGACAAGTAATAATAGTTCTGGAGATTTTTTAGTCTGTGGACTTGGCACAAGAAGTTCCTGAGTCTGCAGAGTGGACACGGGGTAGTTGTGAACTTGAGGTGATATAACATGTTCGCAGTCTGAAGAATTAGTCCCTACTACTAGTGAGTCAATAGTAAGGTCTGCAGACAGTGGTTTTAACATTTGAGATGCACAGTTTGTTGCCATAGTGGCTGATTCTGAGGGTTCAGTAAGATATGTTGGTGATGTGGCTTCACAAGACTCAGTATCTTTCTTTTTGGAAGATGCTGAGTTGAGGTCATAACTGTCATTTGCCTGAAGTAAAGGCTCAGAATTCACATTAATAAGAGGTACCATTGCCTGACACTGTGCTGTCTGAACACTTTCATTAAAAGGCTGGCTTATCCTGTTTTGATATTTGAGGAGATTACTGGGATTGGACGTAGGAATTAGAATAGTGACGTCAGTAGCTTCACCAGTTTCTGGTTCTGAAGTTTGAACTTGACTTTGAAGGCTTTCCTCTGGTGATAGACTCATGTACAATGTCTCTTCTGAATGCATACCATTCTCTGGAGCAGCAACAGTAAAAGCTCCGGTACAATTGTCTAGTTCTTCAGACTCTTTAGAGTAATTTTCTGAGGCACTGGATAATTCAAAGCTTTTTGTGGTAAGACCTGACATTTTAACCTGCATAGGTAATGATTCTTTTGGGTAAGCTTTAGGTGGATGCAAAACCTGACAAGTATTAACATCTGAATTATTTGACACTGATTTTTCTGGTGAACACGGTACAAGAGTTGTTTTTTTGGACATTTTCCGAGGAGGTTTGGGTGAGGAGTGCTTGAGAACAACCATTTGTGAATTTTGGCTGTTTTTCTTGGCAGGGGGTGGTAAAGGATACTCCGCATATGATTCTAGTGCTGATTGTGTAAGAAATGCAATGGGAGCAGGTTGGAATGTGCATCGCTCACCAAAGGTCCCTGTTGTTGAAAGACAAGAGAAGTCTGTATGTGCCATTTCAAGCCATGGTTGGGATTTAACTGGCTCTATGTCTAACATGTATTCTGTTTTGTCAGAATCTGTTTCATTAATATATGTTTTAACAGTGGGATCTGTTTCCTTACCAGACATAGTTTTTACCCCAACTAGTTCATTTCCCTCCCCTGAGTCCATACCAGTTTCATTTGTATTTACTTCGAGCAGTGTCTCCATTTGCAAAGACACATTTTCATGAAGTTCATTCTTTTCCTCCACATGCACCATTACAGAGTGCTCTGATATTTGTTCCATAGATACAGGTGTAGTTGTTGTTGTTTGAGCCATCTCTGTTTCAACATCTTTGTCTGTTTCAAGTGTTGGTTCTCGTTCTGAATATTTAGACTGCTCTTTCTGACTCATTTTACAATAACACTGAGAGTCACAGTAAGTCTGAATATCATCAGTTTTGCATGACACGTCAATGTCACTTTCCTGGTGATGCCCTGTGTCACAAGAGCTGAGGAATAGTTCATCCATTAGGGAGGTCTGAATTCCGTGACTTTGAGCTAAAGAAGAGTCCTGGCCCTTTTGCCCTTCCACAATCTTCCTCTTTTCAGCATCCAAATAAGATTGTAGCATACTGTCCAGGATGATCTGAAAGGAATCCACACTGAATTCAAACTGGCGTCGTAAAGAGTTGACAAACTTGAGCTCCACGTTCTTACCGCTATTGTTTGAAAGGGAGATAAGGCTCCAGCGGTCATGCTCAGTGAACACCTTGACCATTTTTTGCACATATGCCTCTTTCATGGTGAGAGCTGTAATCTTATCTTTGTTGACACCTTTAGGTAGAAAGTCCAGCAGACAGCCCAAAACCACTTCCTTGATAATCTGGAAGTCCTCTGGTTTGGGAAGCTCCACACCAAAAATGATATCCAAGTCTTTGTAGCTGGTGCCATTCTCTTTGACCAGCACATGACTGGCTGTAGAGCCGTTGAGACGGACATCTCTCACTTTGATTTTCTTCAAAATCAGTCTGTCTCTGACCACATGGATTATGTCTTTAGGCTTGATTTCAAGGGTTGGGAAATTACCCCTACCATGAATGGGAATGACCTCTGTAAGAACTTTGTCCAAAGTCTCCACCTGTTCTTTTGTCAGTTTGTGAAACCGGCGGTCATCTTCCATCTCTATTATGTTCACAAGATCTGGGAGGAATACAGACAGAGAGAAAATTGATTATAGATGGGCAACGTATATAACATTCTAGTTAATAAAGTGCAATATAATGGCCACATTTGCTTGTTGTCTTTTTATGTAATGACCTTTATGCTAAATAAAAATGTATTCAGATACAAAACAACATATCATCGATATACATCCACTGTATAAATACACATAATTTCATTGGCACAATATTTCACATGATGTACTAAACTAGGTGCTTAAAAAACAGTTCTGGGGAAGGCTGAGCCAATGGTTCATATATTTCATCTTGATGGGTAAATTGTTAAGTAATCTTTTGTGAATAAGACGTTGACCAGTTTCGTGGTCTCAGCTTTATGACAAGACAGTTGAAGCTGCGTAGGATCTGAACAAGGAAGGATATGCACTGAAACCAATTGAAATAGTTTTAATGTTACTTATTTTATGTAATGAGTAATGTAATGAATGTAATGAAGTAATGAATACTTTTAGGACTCATTTGAAAACACTAAACACGGTACAAGAGTTGTTTTTTTGGACATTTTCCGAGGAGGTTTGGGTGAGGAGTGCTTGAGAACAACCATTTGTGAATTTTGGCTGTTTTTCTTGGCAGGGGGTGGTAAAGGATACTCCGCATATGATTCTAGTGCTGATTGTGTAAGAAATGCAATGGGAGCAGGTTGGAATGTGCATTTGAAAACACTGATGAGAGTCTGTTTGCAAGCATGGTTCTAATTGAAATACACATAATACACTATTGCATTTCTATAAATCAGATCCATTAAAGTATTGTTAGGCTGCATTAATTAGGTCAACCGGAACCGGGAACACTTCCCATAACACAACTGATGTACTCGCTACATCGTAAGAAGAATGACATCTATGCTAATATTAGTCTGTTCTATTCTTATTCCAAGGTCACCGTAGTCACCCAGATACAGTCCATATCCAGACCAGATGGCGGACCAGCACCTAGGGTATGTTGACACAGCAAGCAAATGTGGCCCAATGTTTTTTTGCTCACATGTGACTCAGATCTGTTTTTCTCATGACAGTGTGAACAGCACAAACCAAATGGAATTGGATCTTTTTTTTAATTCCGATTTGTGCCACTTCCATATGTGGTACTAAATCCGATACAGGTCAGATGTTTTGCAACGCCACCACAGTGTGAACAGTCATATCGGAATTCATGTGACTTTTATATAACTAGATCAGCATTTGTCACGATTCTGTGCTCATGGGAGTCATTTAAATGATTTTACATACCCAAAGTGAAAGTGAAAAAGTGTGAAAGTGACGTGACATGTGGCCAAGTATGGTGACCCATTGGGGAGCAGTTGGGGGTTCGGTGCCTTGCTCAAGGGCACCTCAGTCGTGGTATTGAAGGTGGGAGAGAGCGCTGTACATTCACACCCCCCACCTACAATCCCTGCCGGTACAAGACTCGAACCGGCAACCTTTGGATTACGAGTCCGACTCGCTAACCATTAGGCCACAACTTCCGAAGTTATAAAGACAGTTGCGAAAGGTAGTCAGTGGAAGTACAGTGACATGTCAGAACTCTTAAGTATTACAGTGACAACTCTATATACAAGCAAAACATGAGGGCTCATATCATAAAAGTTTCAAAACTCTGCTCTCTTCTGCCACATCCTTGTCTTTATTTTACATATTGCCTGCGCATAATTTCGCTGGCTTCTGCAGCAGATCACACTATAAATAACTGCATAATTGCTTACTTTATGTCCTCCATGTCTACTTCCTTATGACAACGCGCTGCGCAAGTGTTGCCATGTCCATAGTTTTCCGGCAGAATTGGGCTACTTTTTCATCATTGCCATGGGTTGTTTTTCAATTCCGTGGGTTTAAGGGACCCACTACTGCGATATTTAGCTCCAACCCTGATCAAACTCCTATGCTTGTAGTTTTCTACTAATCCTGAACACCTTGATTAGCTTGTTCAGGTGTGTTTGATTAGGGTTGGAGCTAAACTCAGACAGAAACAGAAAACAGTGAAAGAAAAAGTGGAGCTTGAGGGCCAGAGTTGCCCACCCCGACTTTGGCTCAGGAGTGCTGTGATTTTGTCAACACTTTCTGTGGAACAGTGAAACTGCATCTTTTTGGCAAGAAATTTCCCATTGCCTGTGACTGTTCTGAGCTGTGCTGAAGCAAAACCATGCTCAGCAAAACCTTCTATGGCAGTGGTTCCCACAAAAATTAACCTGTTGTATATCTCCTTAATCAATATACCTGATTCAGGTTATCAGCTCATTAGTAGAGACTCAATATGAGGAGCTGCTGGAGGTGGTTACTCGCGCTGTGGCTAAGTTGAACATCAATTGGCCCGCCGAGTAACAGGCTGAACCACAGAAAAGCAAACTGAACGCTTTCTGCGGACTAGGTCGCCACCTCCACGCCGGAGCCTGCCTTTCTTCCTCTACTTCCACACCGAGGTGTCGAGGTCGTGGGCTAGACCATTCTCGGCCCGCCTCTTCATCCCCACTTCCGATTATTAAGCCAATGTGGCGGGGTTGAGTGAGCGCAGCTACAGGGCGATGCCCCGGATTGAGCAGACGCTTGCGAGCTATCTGTCCCCCGGCGCGGCATAGTCCTTGAAGGCTCCGGCATTGCCCTCCAAGCCACTGCATACCACGTCAGCGCTGGTGGGCAAGGGGTACATGGCAGCTCGTCAGGCTGGTGCGTGTCTGCACAAAATGGCCATGTTACAGGCGTACCAAGCTGGCCTGCTGAAAGAGCTGGATGAGGGCGAGGAGGTTAAGTCTGAGGATATGACCGAGCTCAGACGAACCGCTGATCTGTCTCTCCGTGCCACCAAAGAGACCGCCCGCGCCATTGGCCAGTCTACAGCGCGAGGTGACCAAGCTGCCCTTGGTCACTTCCACATTCTCAGCACATCTCTTCTCCATGCAATGGCAAAGAGGAAAGCACTCCTCTTATCAGAGAACGTCTCCAGGTTACGCAAGTAACCATGGTTCCCCAAGGTAACGAGACACTGCACGTGCTTTTAAGCTTCCTGGTCGCGGTATTACCCCGCCCATGACGTCTCGCCCATCCATTGGACTGATTACACACGTGATTCAGAGCGTGGTCACGCTGAATGCGTTCCCATAGCATTTCGATAGCGTTTCGAAGCAGTGTCTCGTTGCCTCAGGGAACCATGGTTACATGCGTAACTTGGAGACGTTCTCTGATAAGAGGAGTGCTTTCCTCTTTGCCTGGAGAAGAGATGTGCTGAGAATGTGGAAGTGACCAAGGGCAGCGAGATAAAGAAGACGGGACACCCTCGTCACTGCAGTGATTGGAATATCAACCGAAAGACATGGCGTCATTGCTTCCAGGAATGGTCATACCCAAGACATATCCAATAGTTAGATATCTCCCGTGGGTTACATGATTAATCTAAATGTAATTTCAGGTGCCGCCCCTTAATGTTTTCCAAAGTTGTTTGGAAATAAACTTTTAAAAAAGACAGCTGGTCTCTTGGAACTGGGTTGAAGACCTCAGAAATATTGCTTCATTAAATGCCTTCGACATAGTTGGCTTCTACACATAGGACCAGATTTACTAAACAAGGCAAATTAGCCCAAGAACGCAATTCCAAAAAAAAAAATCACTGGAGGGAGTGGAAACTTCTGTGGTTGATCTACTGACAAGGTGGAAATTCAAGAACACAGATGCATCATCTCATTTCCATAATGACCAACGGAATCTACCAAGAGCAGCACAAATTATTGTACGGATATGTTTGGATAATGTCTTCCTCTGGCATTCCAAATAAATTAGGCTAATATAAGTGGAAATAATTATCTCCCTTCTACCATGTGCTCTCTGTTCTCTGTGGTGCCTCCTCCAGGCAGCAACAATCACAGCCATGTCCAGGGCAAAGTGGGTTAAGACATGCTTTTTTTGGACAGTAAATAACAGTGCAAATACCAGTAAATTGATTACAGCAAACCTTAGTAAATCATATTGCGTGATTTATTTAAATACTCTCCTCCCATACATTTTGCATCTGAAAGGGAAACTCCAACAAATGCATATGCAGTAAGTTCAGCAGCAAAAAATAACTATGTCCATGCCTTTTCAGCACAAATTTTTCACTGTGCATCTTTAGTAAATCCTGACAATAATTTTTAAAGGGATAGTTCACCCCAAAATGAAAATTCTGTCATTAATTACTCACCCTCATGCCGTTCCAAACCCGTAAGACCTTCGTTCATCTTCGGAACACAAATTAAGATATTTTGGATGAAATGTGAGAGCTCTCAGACCCTGCATAGACAGCAACGCAACTGTAATGTTCCCAGGTCTAGAAACGTAGTAAGGACATTGGTATAACAGTCCATGCGACATCAGTGGCTCAACTTCAGTTTTGCAAAGCTACGAGAATACTTTTTGAGCACAAAGAAAACAAAAATAACATAATTTATTTAACAATTCTTCTCCCCTGAGTAATGTCTTCCGCCGTTTTGGAGAGTACCCAAGAGCGTAATCGACGTAATCAGCTTTGTTTACGTTCGGGGGAGAAAGCACGCGCATGATGTAATCTGCGTAATCAGCGTTGTTAACGCTTAGGGGAAAGCGTGCGTATGCATTGTGATACTCTCTAAAATGGCGGAAGACGTAACGTGGGGGAGAAGAGTTGTTGAATAAATTATTTTATTTTTGTTTTCTTTGCACTCAAAAAGTATTCTCGTAGCTTCGCAAAGCTTCGGTGCCTAAAAAGTATCAAACTCGATACCCAGCCCTAGGTGGGTCATAACAAACAAAAGAAAAACTTTCAAAAATGAAAAACAAAACGTGAGGACACATGCCACTTAACTTATCTTGTAGGTCGGCTATTCTGCCATACACTAGTGGGAGGAAAGCACACGAAGAAGAAGATAATCCAAACACCGTTTAATAATAACCAAGGAGATGAAGATTTTGTGAACAAACAGGGAACCACAAGCAGCATACACAACGTTAATAGCGGACAACTAACTGAACTGAAAGGGGAACTTAAGTAGGGCGAGTAATGAGGGACATACAGGTGAGGATGATAACTAATCAGACACATGGGAAAACTAGGGCAAGCTCAAAACGTGCATGAAGACAGAAAATAAATCAAAACATCAAGTCCATGGGCCCGTTCTTCGTACGTCGCTAACTCAGTTAGCTGGATTTAATTGTTGACGATTTGGCATGATCTTGGATTATTTGGTTCTTCAAAGCTCATCCTGGACTTGCTGTCATAGCAACAGGTCCGTAAACTTAAACCTGCTCGGGAGCATCTTATTTCATGTAAACAGGATTAGATTGCATCTTTTTAAGTGGAACTGATATTTAAAATATATCCCAGCCACTGCTACTCTATTACAAGAGTACCCTACTAATCCTGGGACAATCATTTAAAATAATATATTTTTTTCAAATTAATTTGAAAATAATATTATAATGTTGTGTAATCTATAACACTATAGACACAGCCAGTTTTACTCACTTTTATACTGTGATCGCGCCGGGTAATAACGTCATAGGCTGTCGCCGGCCAATGTTACTGTCGTGTTTAGATGTATTGTTCAGACACCGGTCACGCTGAAGGCATTCCCCATAGCGACCTCTAGAGGATGGTCTGCTTCAAAGATAAAATTACATGAATTGCTAATTACAACATTGAACTAAAAATGTAAAGCCTGTACAAATACTAGAAATCGTGAATATAATTTTTATATAACTTATTTGGTCCTTCCTGATTCCATTAGGCTCCCTGATTAGTTCATCATTTGTTTCCAGCTGTGTTTAGTTAATTATCCTCATTTCCCTGTGTACTTAAGTCCTAGTCTGTTCTTCAATTTGTGTTGGTCAGGTCTACTCGTTCTCTACGTGTGTTGTCTCAAGCGCCTATTGTGGATTATCGCCTGTGTTTCGTGATTAAAGACTGTTAAACGTTTCCTCGTGACTCCAGCGTGTTCCCTCAACAGCGTGAC
>NW_015540883.1:779925-789541 GCF_001515605.1 Sinocyclocheilus anshuiensis | reverse complement strand
CCCCCGCTCCTGCCTCCTCCACCGCTGTCGTCTGGCAGCCCCTCTGCTCGCCCTCAGCCCACCATCATTACGGTGTGAGCTTCACGGGTCTGCCATCCTCCAGCGTCACCATGGCTGGAGAATCCCTCACCTCAGCCTCCAGCCTCCGAGGCCCGGACTCTGCCTCGGCCCGTAGACCCAGCGGCTCCACCTCAGGGTCATACATAACAAATCTGCTTCAAAGATAAAATTACATGAATTGCTAATTACAACATTGAACTAAAAATGTAAAGCCTGTACAAATACTAGAAATCGTGAATATAATTTTTATATAACTTATTTGGTCCTTCCTGATTCCATTAGGTTCCCTGATTAGTTCATCATTTGTTTCCAGCTGTGTTTAGTTAATTATCCTCATTTCCCTGTGTACTTAAGTCCTAGTCTGTTCTTCAATTTGTGTTGGTCAGGTCTACTCGTTCTCTACGTGTGTTGTCTCAAGCGCCTATTGTGGATTATCGCCTGTGTTTCGTGATTAAAGACTGTTAAACGTTTCCTCGTGACTCCAGCGTGTTCCCTCAACAGCGTGACTTGACAGAAGACCTGACCAAGTACAGTTACCTCCGTGTGTTCCCTCCGTTTTTGTTTCAGTTTTTTCCTCCGTGTTTTATTTTGTCCCCGTTGTTTCTATGGATCCCCTCCTTCGCCCTGAATTCCTCCTCCTCCTGCTGGAGCAGGGGGGAGCGCTCGCTCGAGGACCATACCAGACTGTTTCAGTGAGCCAGTGCAAAGCCGAGCGACTGAGCAGAGGATTGCTCCCCGGTCGTAGAACTCAACTCGTCAGACCAGGTGCGAGAGCCGGCGACAATGCCAGCCACAAGGGAGAAAACCGCGGATGGTGTGAGCGCGGAGAGGAGCTCCGCCCCCTGCACCGTGGCTGAAGGTGAGCTGAGTATGGCACGGCAAAAGTGCCAAACCGAAGAGGAGAGTGCTCCAGTCCCCAAATCAAGTCCAGAGTGCCCTCCAGTGCCCGCTCCTCGAAAGCACCCTCCAGTGTCCGCATACGCCATTCCTCCTCCATGGCTCCTCCCTCCGTCGGCTCCACCATGGGTCGACATTATGGCTGTGGTTTGGGTCCAGCTGGGCTCCTCCTGCTCCAAGCCCCTCCGGTCTCCTCCCTGGCTCCTCCCTCCATCGTCTCCTCCCTGGACTCTGTCTGCCGGCCCCCTCCCGGGTGTCCGTCCTCCTCCTGAGCCTTCTCCTTAGTTCCCACCCATTCAAGGTTGCAACAGTGTCAAGTTCATTACACTTAATCCAGCCCCTCTGGATTTACTTGACTAAACATATGAAAGAAAACAAGTTCTGAACATGCCAATTATGAAATTATGAGTCAAATATATGAAAACAAATTTACATTTATATAGTGTGCTCTGTATAACTGTGCCTGCAAGAACTATTAGCAAACTACTATACTACTATATGACTATACTATCTTACCTGAAGATAAGTCAGGAAGAGGCCGTATGACTGACTTGTAAAGTGACTATTCTTAGTTTTGTTTTATTCATGTCATCTTTAGTCATAATGTCTGATGCTCAGACTAAAATAAGGGTGGAATATTGAAGCAAAATTACTAAGCTAGACAGTGACTACACAATGTAGCAAAAATTTGTCTCGCTTAGAGCTTCTATCATTAATTATGAAATATTGGTTTAGTACATGTAGGGCAGTGTATTGTGTTGTCCACAAGATGTCGCTATGACACTGTTGTGTTAATGCAGATTCAAGTATTTTTAGCACTGTTTGAGCCTTTTGATGTACCTTAGTGTTGATAGGCATGTAGTGCGCCATCTTTTCTTCAGTTCATGTTATCAACACTATAGGTAAGTCACGTTAACAGTAGTGGAAATTTCAATTTAAAATATCTTTGTTGTTATCGCTCTAAAGTTCTGTCTATTGAGATATTTTGTGTTCTAAACTGCTAAAGACCTAAATGCAGAGTAATATGGAGAGTTAAAATGTTTTTTGTTCTTTCTTTGGAGCGTGATTAATACGGGGTGGCTGATGCAAAGCTATGTATGATAATATAAGCAGCGAGAGATTGTTATTGAATTGAATGTGCATTGAAATGTACTTCACTAGTTTAAAACTTAAGTGAAGTTCATGTTATCAACACTATAGATGCCGTGCTGTGGAATAAACGGTCAAGCCACGATCCCGAACCCCTCTGTTTCCATGTCTCCTCTCTACCACCACCCACGAACACACAACACAGCGCAGAGTAGCAGCGGCGGTGCTAGAGGCCAGTTAGCAAGCAGAGAGAGAGAGGGCTACATCTTTGGTGCCGTGACCCGGATGGGAGTGAGGTTTAGGGGGGTGAGTGTAACGGAGGCCAGCGGTACGTGCTGTGCAGGTAAACCTCACTCCCCTGATCTCAAGAGACGCACTAGTGACAGGCTGCAGTCATTTAGCCTCCTTGTTAGTGCATCCGCCTCCCATGCCGGAGACCTGGGTTCGAAACCCACTCGGAGCGAGAACGAGGTGTGGCAGTGAGGACCTGGGAGGGAGGGGTTACATACAGATTAGTTTTTGTACTCATTTTGCATGTTTTTTAATATATTTTGCTTTTGCAAGGATGAGAACATTCTAGAAGTTTTTGTAACATTCTTTAATATTCTAGTGTATATTTTTTTAGTTGTCATGAGCACTGTGATACACAAACAGAAATGTGATTTTCGTATTCAGCACATCAAACTTCATAAAGAAATATTAAAAATAAAAGTTAAACAAAACTTTTATTACATTTTGTTTTAAAGAGCTATTGATTGGCTTTCAGATTGGCTTTAAGGTTTTAGCCGAATTACTTATTGCCAGCATAATGAATTCATCATTATAGCATCATTAAATTCATCATTAAAACATAATGTTAAACTATAAATGTGTAGAAGACAGCAACAAATTACATGTGCATTCAAGTGTGATTTTACACACATTCAAGTGTATTCATCTGTTTCAGTCTGTTACACAAAATATTCCCAGTTAGAAAAACTGGGATCTGGAGGGCCAGAGTTGCCCTCTCCTGATGTAGACCATTTTATAGGGCCTTTTATAGGGCCACTTTCAATCTTGGTCACTAGAGAGCGCAATGCACAAGGCAAGAAGTGCGTGTGCAAGACTATCCCAGGTCTGACAAATGCCAAAACACACTGAGCAGCATTTGAGCTAAAGCATATCCCATCATTCATCATGTTCAGGAACTCATGTGGCAAGAAATTGTAAGATTTCAAGGAAAACTCTCCAGTTGAATAAGATATTGCATATAATGAAATAATTTGGTAGTGAAACATAGAGTGTTGAACATTCTATTAGTGCAGAGATAAGTGTATTTTGTAAAATGTTTGCAACTGCTTTTAATCATTAAATTAGAAACACCACAGTTAAACTGTGTCATCTGATACATAGGAACTACTGAACAGACATTTAGAAGTTTATTTATATAAGTGCAAAGTATTAAAAATCTAAATATGTAAATAAAGCTCTGTAAAACTTGTGTTTTTGCAGTTCTATGGTGTAAGTGTGACCCATTGGTTAATCAAAAGTTCTACACACTCTTGCGGTCTTTATGGCCACTTGAACGCTTGGGCCAAATACTGGAAACATGTAATGTCAGTAGACCAGTGATGAAAAACAAAGACCACAAGTGTGGGTAATTGGCTATCAAACTTTTTTAATTACTGTTTTAATTATGATAAGAAATTAAAAATGAATTGCTGGATCCTTAATTATTATGAATTATCTGGACCTTAAATAGGTGAGTGTCACTGATTCAGTCCATGTCATCAAAATCTCACTCCAACCAGTCAAGCAAAGTTGGCGACCCAAACAAGAAAAATTCTTGCGTTATTTAAAGGTAAACAAGTAACCGGTCGAGTTGTTTCACAAAAACAAACTGAACCGAACTTTAGTTCTGGGTTGATGATACAAAACTGATTTTGTTGTATTGATGGACATTAAAGAAATCATCAATGTATGTATCAACAACGACTGTCACGAGCCTGAGAGTTCACAACGAACGAGTTGGACTCCTACAGACATGTAGCTCTCACTAGACTGGTTACTGAAAGAACTGGTTTGAAATGAACGAATCAAGCCTATTGAAAAAGAAGTGAATGATCTGGTAAATATCAAAGTTTCCAAGGAATACCAAGGTGTCTGACAAGTACTGTAAGTTGTTGATACTGTGCACATGTGAGCCTGAGGTGCGTACTGGAAATATGGTTATTATGACTAGTATTATTAAATTAACATTTACCAAAACATTTAAAAACCACTATCCACTTGTTAAGTCTGACGTCACACGTCATTGTTTCCGGGTCCAGACGCTCTATCAGATGCCAAAAGCAAGTAACACTGTAATAACACTGAATATGCAAAATATTTCAGATTTCAAAAAAACATGTCCTAGATGCTGTGAGCCCGGAGACTGAAGTGTGTACCATGACTTAGTTTAAAGGGATCATATGATGCGATATCAAGTTTTCCTTTCTCTTTGGAGTGTTACAAGCTCTTGGTGCATAAAGAAGATCTGTAAAGTTGCAAAGACTAAAGTCTCAAATCCAAAGATATATTCTTTATAAAAGTTAAGAGTCAGCCACGCCTACCTAAAACGGCTCGTTCTAACACGCCCCCACATATCTACCTCACTATCTGGGAAGATTTGCATAACGCCGCCCAAATGTTCACGCAAAGAAAGAAGGCGTAACTTTTATTCTCGCTGTAGTATTGTTGTTGCCGCTGCCGCCATGTCGTGAAGGCGCTGTGTGTTTCGTTGTGAAAGCGAAACTACTTTGTTTGGTCTTCCAAAAGAGGACGATATCTGCTTCGTCATGCCTGGAGCTGATCCGTGCTGGTTGCTGAGGAAATACTACAACTTTGCGCTGTCGATCGCCGGATCGGCTTTCACCGTGGACGAAGCGGAGTCCAGCCAGGAGTCGTCACATGTTGTTGCCGCAGGCATCACAATATGGTGAGGGATGTAACATTTCCGTCACACGCTTGAGGTATTCGGCCAATCACAACGCACTGGATAGCTGGCCAATCAGAGCACACCTTGCTTTTCAGACCGATGAGCTTTGTAAAAATCGACGTGTTTCAGAAAGGCGGGGCATAGAGGAGAAACAATAATGTACAGTATGTGGCAAATAATGTGTTTTTTTAACCTTAAACCGCATAAACACATTTCATTACACCAAATACACAAAATTATGTTCTTTTTAGCAGCATCATATGACCCCTTTAAATGTGTGAATAAACGGTGCTCATCAACGGCTGTTCAGAACAACTGCAACAAGAAGATGCTTGGACCAGTATTCCTGATTCTGAGTTATACAAACGCCACAACCGGAAATGTTTAGGACCAGACATGTGCAATACTGTAGTTTCTTCGTCATTGTTTCCCTTCTTGAAACGCTCCACAGAGCTGCAGTCATCGTGGCACTGGAAACTCATAGTAACCAAATGTGTGGGAACATGCTTAACCAGACAACCAATCACAATAAAACCAACTGGCCTTAACTAAAATGTGCTTCTGTAACCTATTAGCAAGCACCAGACAGCCAAGGAACTCGGCAATTCATCTTGACTGGGTGGGCGGGATTGACGTCGTGACGTGGTGGCTATGACAGAGCACGGAGATATAAATTCAAATATCTCAAATAACTGTCCCCATGATTATTCCCTTCTGCAAAAGAGCTTCATTAGTATTTCTGGTGCCATCTCTGTCCACAGACACACATATAAACGTGGACAGTGGCTGTGACGCTGCAGCACGATGATGTTATCCTCCCCCGCCCCTCATGCGCGCACTCTCCCGCAAATAAACCGCTGTGAGTCATCCGAGGACTTCTGCTCATCCATTCACAGATACACGCCAGCAGCGTCCAGACAAAAAAAACAGCCTCTTTTGTTTTGTTTTTTTAAACAGCCTCTTCTTAGTGGATAATGACACTTGGTGCATTTAAACGCGCAGAGTATATTTTTAACTTAATTGCTGATTTATTGTGTTGAATATAGCATCTCTTTGTTCACCGTTTACAGTAATATTACAGTGTATTTAAAGTTCTGATCAGATAGGAGGAGTACAAGCGCGTGACATTCTCAAATCACAGGATGCGTAACATAAACGTTCACCCTACTAGATTGTTGTTTATTTTGCGTGCGTGTCAGTGTTCATAAATAAGAATTGTGCGTTCGATTGAATAGCAAACACGGTGTCGTTATTAGGCTACCCTAAAAGTATTCGCTTACAGCTATTCCCATACCTCAGAGTTGAGTTGCTAGTCCAGCATCGTTCGAGGGTTTTTCAAACTTTGCCAATGAAAACAGTGTACTGTAGCGATTCGCAATTCTAACTTGACAGCAGTCAATCACGGTACAAATCAGTCGCCAATGAATCATGCAGTGACAATTATTTATCTAGTCATATGTGGTGGGTTTAGAAGTCACGTCGAATGAGTTGAAATCCACACAAAAATGGGATTTCTTCAACTCACCGCTGGATGAGCAGAAACGTTAGATTGGCGGCGCGTCAGTGCTGATGTCCAGGGTTAATCCGACAGTGATTTGGTCGTTTAGGGTTCATTAGGCTGAATTCCAACGCTGGGAAGTGCTGCAGGACTCTGGAGCGCGACCGCTGTTCAGGCAAACTCTTAAATATCCCACACCTTCTGCTCTCTCAGAGCCCGGAGCTTAAAGCAGTTTCCATGGCGACCGGGCGTCAGAGTTTTGAGGTAGTCCACGTAGCGCGAGTCACAACAATGGCGCGCATCGAGAGCTAACAGGTGTCAAGTATGTGCATGATGTGCTGTTGCGCGTCAATGACATTTGAGATCTAAAGAGACTTTTTACAAAAAACAAAACAAAAGGTCCATTAAATAAAAGGAGGTGGCCATTATGCCATTAAAGGCCTGTGGAAAAAAAAGGAATCGAAGTTTATAATTGTTAATAGTTCTTCGTGGGAAAATGTAACCGTTAGCTATATCAAGTGAATAATACTTATTTTGCAATTAGACAGGCCTCGGTGACTTGTGCGCTTCTAGAAATGATTACACACGCTTGTCTTACATGTAAATAGAATGTTCAGTGGATACAGACGATACGTTTCATCTCTAAACATGTGATTAGATCCTGTTTTACAAAGCATTGATGCAGTTGAAATTTGTACACAATTCCACACTGCCATTGATTCTACTGCAATAAAAAAAAGTCCTTTTTGATGTTCCCCACTTTATTTTACTTAAGCTAAAATCATGAATAAACACTACCTTGAATATATTTTCATAGGAATCATACAGTCAGATATATGGTATAGATTACTCTTGTATTGCTCACACAGATGCGTGTATAGTGTGAGGCGCTTGAGAGCTCAGAGATAGATGCTCTGCACAGGAGCTGCAGTGCTATATCAGCCGGTTAGTGACTCATCCCTCTCTTGCTCTCATGATGTAGAGACGCAAAAGCAAGCATCAATCAACCTCTCCCTCCTGCACACGTCAAGGATAGATCTCTGCAGTGAAAGCCCCTACAGACTTGTCAATGTCCGATGCATTAGACACTCCTGACGGAGGACGCCGTCGGTGACGCGGATGGTACGTATCTGCTGGATTTTGCTCGATGAAACCAAAACAAGTGTTTATAGAAATACAATAAAAATCCAGACAAAGAAAGGAATTGTAATTGAGGAAGCTCAGATCTTCCACCGCTGTTTGACGGTGTAATTCGGCGGGGTTATAAGAATGTATGTCTGCGAAAGGGTTTTGTACGGTGACCGAGAAGTGCAAAACAAATCACAATTCGTATAGTTTGAGACAGCGCCATTGGTTTGGGATTAACGTTACTCACCACTGACTGGACGAGACATCTGTCAATCAACGTATACATTAAGAACCAGCCGAAGAACAGCAGTCGTCGCCTTTTGCCGAACTTTTTTTTTCTCTCTTTTCAAATCTCGTATCACAGGCATTTATTTTCAATAAAAATTAAGGAAATAATCAAAAATTTGAAAATAAAGTATCGGGTAGGGTTAGGGTAGGTGTAGGGAGGGCTTTATTGTACCAATAAGGTGGCATCCATTTAATAATTAAAATTATAATTTACACTCTTGTTATAATGTTTTCTGAATTGTTGTTGTGCTTTCTGAATAGTTATTTTGTTTTTTAGACTTGCATTTGCGTTTGTAATTTGTTATTTTGTGTTCAGAATTGTGATTTGTTTAGCACTTCTCTGCCACTGTAGTTTTGTTTTCAATCTGTGTGAATGGGCAATATGACAAAATCCCCGTTAACCGTTACAATGCCATCTATTTTAATAATAAGCCATTTGCTCTCACAGAGCTTTTGTTTAAGGATTATTTAAATAATTGTTTTAAAGAATAGTATTTATATGATTAGTCTTGTTCTGCACAAGCAATGAAGAGTCATAAACAAAAGGTTCCTCCATATGAAAAGCATAATATCATGTAATTATTAAATATTCTATAAATAGTTAAGGTAATACATTCATTTATCAAAAATGTGATCAAAAGATGATTTGTTTAAAACAGTGTACATTTGATGCAACATGAACCAAGCTTCATGTACAGAGGAGCATCCCAATGTTGCTATACTTGACTTAGCACTTTTGAAAGACTGCTTGGCCCAATTAGATCTTGTAGAATAAATGCCTTAATATTAATAAAAATCAAATAAATATATCGCTTTTTCAGTGCACATGTGTTGTCGTCATCTTTTTAAGCTCATATAAGAATACCTTCCCTACTGAAAAGCCCAGACCATATAATAGGGCCTTTCGCACCGCTTTAGTTCCAGAACTAAATGTACAGTACTAAAGTACTGGGATGATTTTGCGCGAACTATTTCCCAGTACCATTTAAAGGGTTGCATTCGCACCGACAGTGTGTACTAAGAAGTGACGTAAGCCGGTCGACAGCGACGTCATTTGTGCGCGGCGTTCAACAATGGAAACAAAGAAGAGCAACGTTAACACACTCCATCACAGTAGGTGGCGGTATGCACCTATGAAGTTGGTTCGCAACCCGCCATAAAACCAAAAGAAGAAGAAGAACAACGTTAACAACAGGAGGATGGAGGATACTGTGATCGGAGCTGTGTTTTTGTTGTGTCTCAGGGTAGTTCCACAATTAGTTCTGGTACTATGAAAATGTTCCCGCGGTGCGAAAGGCCCTAATGTTGTTTCTAAAACACTGGATCTGTTGAGGATGTGCTGGTACAGTATCCAGTACAGTAAGCAGTTTCTAACAACGATATGTCACTTTGGATAAGTTGTTTTGAATATGCACAGCTAGTTTATTATTGACAATATCTGGGTTTCAATATAATTATATCATAAAGTGAATATTTTAGAAATATGACCCATTGCAGTTTCCTCGCCACCACTGGCCACCCTGCAATGGCTTACTAGTAGTGGCAAAGGTTGCGGGTTTGAGTCTCATACCGGCAGGGATTGTAGGTGGGGAAGTGAATGTACAGCGCTCTCTTCCACCTTCAAAAACTCAACTGAGGTGCCCTTGAGCAAGGCACCGAACCCCCAACTGCTCCCCGGGCGCCGCAGCAAAAAAATGGCT
>NW_015540883.1:774234-777789 GCF_001515605.1 Sinocyclocheilus anshuiensis | reverse complement strand
CACACTGCTGTGTGTGTGCACTTTGGATGGGATAAATGCAGAGCACTAATTCCGAGTATGGGTCACTTCACTTTACTTTTTTTTTTTACATGACTTGGCACAAGCCGATTGGTTCATGCTGCATATGCAGCCAATGAGCTTACTGCCTTGCATTTATATGGCTGGCAAGCCTTCACTTGAGATTCCTGCAGCGCGCTTTCAGAGTTCTCTGAAACCCTCCACCTTCCCCAGCTCCACCTGTATAGATCTGCTACGGGGTTATTTTATATGCTATTTGTGCAGCAGCAGTATGTCTTAAATACTCACAGCACCGTATCGCCATATGCATTGGCAGTAGCAAGTTCCTGTACTTGCTTGCAGCAGCAGCAATAATAACAGCAGCAGCAGCGTAGCAGATCTGTTCCGCCAAGGCCAAATACATTAACATTGTCATATCCATCACCATACTAAAATCTTCCGAGAGTTGTCATGATTAAACTTAATTTAAGTGAATTTCCTTTGTTGTTTTTGATTGTTCTTTTTTCAGTGAAATATAATCAAGCTCTCATCGTAAAGGTTTCCAGCTCTGTCTTATATTAGACTTTGAAAAATGGACAGTAATGCTATGTATCAGTGGTACCATGCTACGTTACTCCAAAGTCCCTTTCAAGGAAAATCTGTTCACTCGGCGGCCGTATTTGCAATGCCTCCAGGCAGCTATTTCGAGCATCTAAAACCAAGTCTTATCTAAACGAATGGGGGAATCCTAAAATCTCAAAAACTGCTGAACACACAATTAAATTACATATTTCAAATCAGCATCAGAATCTGAAATTAGCTCATTTTTCAGGCTGGACCAGCCAATGCGCATGTGCAGTCATAAGCGCAGAGTCTCTGGTTTCTATGGGAACCGGAGCTTCTAACCAAAGCCACTAAAAGGCAAGCCTGCAACCTTTAGCCAAAAAAGCGTAACGGTTAATGCTAACGCTTACGCTGTGGCAGTACGTGGGAAAGGAGACCAGAGGCCGTTTTTTTTAATGGATGTCAATGGAGGAGAGGCTTCACTACGCTGAATAAACTGCTTTTTAGAGGAAACAGCTCATCATTTAATGAATCGACACTAAACAATACTTTTGGATTGAACTATGTTTAGAGTTTACATCGGGAAAAAATGCCGTTTTATAAGAGAAGTCACTGATTTTTTGCGACAGGTGGGATCCAGTTTACGGCATTTCTCATTCATTCCTATGGGATCAGTAAACGGTGATTGAGTGTCGCACAACTCTGACTGAAATTCAGTGACGTCAAGGCTGTAATGTGATTGGTTATTAAGGCACACGTGATCCAAGTTGACCGTTACGCTTTCTCCAGTAGTAAGTAATACAGACCCTCTCATCTCCCAATAGTAAGACAATCTCTGTTCTAACGGCAGCTGCAGTGATGCAATGACTTTACCGATCAGAGATTGGCTGTTTTATTCAGAAGGCGGGACTATTCCGTCATATTACGCGTTGCAGTTTCTCCCATTCATAAGTAATAGGAGTGAACTGTTTTTGTTTATCTATAGTCTTTGGCTACACTAAAATAAGGATCAGTCGGAAGATTATGCAGTTTTAGCTAAGAGTGAATGCTCTCACACTTGCCTGCACTGAAACATCTGCTCATTTTTGATTTGTCAATTTGTTAAAGAAGTTTATTATTTGTTTATTTGGGGACAATGACCGAAGGTACATAGACCGTATTGACCGTCTTCCTGAATCGGGGTCTATGGCAGACCTTTAACCGTACATAGGAAAATTATGAAATTTGGCACACATAGCAATAAAGGCAGTTTGACTTTGGGGTCTCTAGGACCAACTCTATAGAGCCACCACCAGTTAATAATTACCTTTCTTTTGATTTTAACTTTTGAACCCTTTGTCCTAGAAACAAAAGTCTTAGTATACCTAATTACTCTCCTCATTCTCTTCAATCGTACATTAAAGGGATAGTTCACACAAAAATTTAAATTCTGTCATTAATTACTCATGTCATTCCAAACCCTTAATTGATCTTCGGAACACAAATTGAGGTATTTTTGATGAAATCCGAGAGCTTTCTGATCCTGCATTGACAGCAATGCAACTGACACGTTCAAGTGTGGTTCAAGCGTAATTTTATGAAGCTACGAGAACACTTTTTGTGTGCAAAGAAAAGAAAAATAATGACTTTATTCAACAATTTCTTCTCTTCCGTGTCAGTCTTTGACGCGCGTTCACGAGAGTACCACGACACATGCGTGTTATGCTGCTGACGCAGGAGCCGGTGTTCTGACGCATGCATCGTGGTACTCTCATGAACATGTGGCAAAGACTGATACGGAAGATAAGAAATTGTTGAATAAAGTCGTTATTTTTCTTTTCCTTGCACACAAAAAGTATTCTCATGACTTCATAAAATTACGATGTCACATGGACTATTTTAACGATGTCCTTACTACCTTTCTGGGCCTTGAATGTGTCAGTTGACATTTAGGCTAGCAAAATGATAATGATAAGAGAGACATAAAGCAAACAACTGAATGCAATGGAGTTCACAAGAATAGTACTTTTGTGTTTCTTGCCCACCGAAGTGTTTTTAGCCAGCTGAAAACAACCAGATGAGGGCGCTGTGAAGGTGCAACTTTCTTTTTCTTTTTCTTTTTCTTCTTCTTCTTCTTCTTCTTATAGCTGAGACGCTTTGGTGACAATGGTCTGCTTACCTGTTAGACCCATGGTGAATGAAATGTTCCTCCAACCATTATTTTTTATAATTATATTGATGTAATTATAATTATATAAATATAAATATATTATATAAATATAATTATATTGAGGTAGAGGGATGCCATTTGGTACAGACATGGATATTCAGAGGCTAGCAATATTAACATCTCAAATTATTTTGTGTCATGTTACATTTTTTTTTTATTCATTATGCAGACTCTAGAAATCAATAAATTTATCATGAAATATTCAGAAACAGGTACATTCTCTCTCTCTCTCTCTCTCTCTCTCTCTTTCTCTCTCTCTTTAACTTTCATTACACTGTAGACTGTATAAAAGAATGCTTGGTTAATATTTTTAAAATGACAGAAATCTCTTGTCTATTTCATGCAAAATGCAGTTTCACTTTTTTCATCAGTAGAACAAAGTTTTCAAACTTAAAGTCTCTTGGATGATCTCCATATAACAGAGTACTGGTATTGTTTCTTCTTCTTCTTACATGCATCTCTCTTTTCACAAGTTGTGCTGTGAGTAACTTGAATGCAGATGTAAACTATGTTATGCAGATCACTTGTCAAATAAATAAATTAACTTGAGATATTAATTTGACTTACATGTACTGATTGCAGAGTGATCCAAAGACATGCAGCAAGGTGAACTGACGACACTAAATTGTACATACGTGTGAAAGTGTGTGTTTGTGTGTGTGTTCGAAAGAGCTTGTGTGTGTATGTGTGTGTGTGTGTGTGTGTGTGTGTGTGTGTGTGTGTGTGCGAGTTTGTGTGTTTGTGTGTGTGTGTGTGTGTGAGAGTGTGTGTGTGTGTGTGTGTGG
>NW_015540883.1:766766-774202 GCF_001515605.1 Sinocyclocheilus anshuiensis | reverse complement strand
ATTCAGAAACAGATACATTCTCTCTCTCTCTCTCTCTCTCTCTCTCTTTCTCTCTCTCTTTAACTTTCATTACACTGTAGACTGTATAAAAGAATGCTTGGTTAATATTTTTAAAATGACAGAAATCTCTTGTCTATTTCATGCAAAATGCAGTTTCACTTTTTTCATCAGTAGAACAAAGTTTTCAAACTTAAAGTCTCTTGGATGATCTCCATATAACAGAGTACTGGTATTGTTTCTTCTTCTTCTTACATGCATCTCTCTTTTCACAAGTTGTGCTGTGAGTAACTTGAATGCAGATGTAAACTATGTTATGCAGATCACTTGTCAAATAAATAAATTAACTTGAGATATTAATTTGACTTACATGTACTGATTGCAGAGTGATCCAAAGACATGCAGCAAGGTGAACTGACGACACTAAATTGTACATACGTGTGAAAGTGTGTGTTTGTGTGTGTGTTCGAAAGAGCTTGTGTGTGTATGTGTGTGTGTGTGTGTGTGTGTGTGTGTGTGTGTGTGTGTGTGTGAGAGAGACCCTGTGAAGGACTGGCCATCTGTCCAGTGTGTTTCCCCCCTGAAGCCCAAGACGCTGGGATAGACTCCAGCATCTCCACGACTCTACAGAGAATAAGTGGTTTGGAGAACAGATGAATATATATTTGTACAGTTGTTAGAATTTCCACTAATAGTTAACTGTAGAAAATAAAATGTGTCTATAATAGATATACTTTTATATTATAGTGATGCCTAGCATACCTTAAGCATCTTAATAGTGCAGTGCAAGGTGCTTGATCATACTTCAGTTTTTGGTGCCTGGACAGAGAGAATGAGTTGGTGAATGAGTGTATGGCCTAGAATATGCAAAAGTTTATTTGTTAGAAATTCTGACGTGTGCATGGAAAATGATGTACACTCATTTATTTATATAACACTTTTCCTAATACACGTTTCAAAGTGGCTTTACAGAAAGTCAGACTGTTATGTCGATAATACCTTATTGCCCTGACTTAAAACTTGCCCTGTGGTAAAGCACTATGATGCATATATAATGATGTATAATATATAACAATGCTATGAGTGATCCTACAGATTTAGATCTAGCTGTATTGTATTATAGTGTTGCGTCAGTTGTATCAGTGGTGCAGTGACTCACGTCTGAGTGTTCAAAGGCAATATTGGTCAGTTAGCGATTCTCAAAAAGTATTCATGAAATTATGATCAGTTGTCGCAGCTAAAAAGTCTGATGTTCAGGCACACGCCTAAGCATTGAAATGTATTATTGTGTTTGTATATGCAACATTCATATATAAGGCCCCTTCAGATACATTTCAGAACCAGAAAATAATTGTCAGTGTGTGATCATGTTAAAGTACACATTGTGTTTAAAGAGTAGTCACAAACACATGCTAAGTATATACTGGAAACACTACTTGTAATTTACTATTTGTTGTTCAGTTTGCTTTGTTTTGTATCTTACCTAAGCTAGATTATGAGTCCAGGTCTTGTTCTGGAGATTTTGCATGCTTGAAATGTGTCAGTGAAATGTGACGTTTGCATATGTTTTGTGTGCTTCCATCAAAAGCCTGCGTCATATGAATGTGAAATGTGCAAAACCTCAACAGACCTGTGCATATGGTCCCTTTTGCCTCATGATGGTGCTATAAACTTCAAATCTTACAGAATGATGGAACAGAGTCAGGAAAGATTTCTCTCCACTCAGCAAATCAGTTTTTCATTTGGTTTTACTGTCACATGTGTTATTTTATGTTATTAAATGCATGTGATTTATGTTTTCCTTTTTAGTTTTTTTTTTCTTATTTTATTTCCTCACTAAAAAAAAAACTTTTAATAATGGTGCATATTTATTTCTAGCGCTGAATGTTGTATTTGCTTTTCCAACTCAGTGATTGTTTCTTTTTTTTCTCACATGTTGGTGCTATATCTTTAACTTGGATTAAATACAGCTGGATAAAAAAAAAAACTGTGTCCGTCTTCATTTCAGGCTGCAAAGCAACAAATTGTGATTATTTTAAAGGGGGCTGATTCTTTTCTATACCCACTGTATATCTGTTCTCACAGATCTGAAGAGCTGAAATGGTCAGATTTGATAACAGTTGTTATTTGGTCATTCCTTCCTCTGTTCCAGCTCCTCAACAAGAAACAGATGAAAATCAAACATCCCATCTAGGACGGAAGCTGTTTTTGCATGCCAAGCCTTCATTACCATTATGCGCTATCTGCTACCAATTTGAGTTCCTGCTGCCTGTGTGTGTTGCCAGGACAGAGACACACAACCTCCTGGTCCCAGAAAACATCTGTCCAGCCCAATTACAATCAACATTCACTGACTGATGCATGAGCTGGTGAGCAGAGCCTTCAAACACATCGCTGTGAGGAGTTTATTAACTTGCTCAAATGTAAGGTGATCAGATTTTTTCAAAAGAAAAGGATTCTGAATCAGAATATTCCAGATTTGGAAATACTATGTTTTGATAGCTAGAATCCAGACTACTTTATTACTTAACATATTTAAACATTTTGATTACATTTCGTTCCTGAATTTCACCCTGAGCCCACTTTTCTGGGATCAGGATAATTCAGTTTTTTGTTTTTTTTATCCCAATACCAGGTTTTGAACAACACATACCGAAGGTTTGATTCAGATCAAAACCAAGACTGAATTATGTGATATCATCCAATTTCAGAATCCTTTTCTTCTTCTTCTTCTTTTGAACAACCCATTTTCAATCTTTGATCAAATCCAAGCCAAAATCCAATCAAATTTCTTTTTAACAGCTGGGCCTCGATGGTGGGTTTCAGGAATAAAATGTAACTTTAAATTGGTCACAAATTGGTTTGAATTTGTTTAATAATTACATTGATAACGCAGATAGTTGACATTAGGTTATATATTAATTCTTCCAGTTCAGTAAGAAAGCAAGCAAGTAAATAAATTAATTTGTCAACATCAAACAGGATATTTAATGTTAAGTGTCATTTATCACTGTATATTGATTACAGTGATGTAATCATCAGAGATGAGCCAGTCAAAATAACAATGTAAAAATCAATATCAGTCTGCATCTGTGTCATCTTTGCAAAAACCGGCACAAAACAATTGCCTGATCCTGGAGAGCAAAACCAGATTAAACCTTTTGAACAGCTGGGCTTCGCTTGAGCGTTCAGAGCAGCGATCACTTCTTCTCTGCTGGACTGCAAGCGTCCACATAACAAATGAAATGCTCATTTATTTCAGCCTGTTTAAGCATTCCGTCCACTTCACTGGCATGTTGCAATTTACTTCACTTAAGCTTGTTATTGTGACAACATACAAGTATTTTTTCCCCCGTTCTTTAGAAACAACATTGTCCACATCCCGGCTGTTAAAGCTCTGCATATTTACCGCTTGAGGCAGCATGGATAAACTGTGTGATTCTGAAAACAGGTGAATGCACTGTCTGATGATACAGCTGTCCTGTTGGCAGATGGTTTGAATCCTCATGTTCCTGCTCCTCCTTGTTAGAGCATTCAGTTTTCTTCAGGCTGACGGCTGTCAGACGGAGCTGGAAGCAGAGCATTGGTTCTGCTTGATCTGCTTGAGCATGTGTGTCCAATCAGAGCAATAGCAGCCTTCCCACACACACACACACACACACACACACACACACACACACACACACACACACACCTCTTCACACACACACACACACACACACACACACACACACACACACACACACACACACACACACACACACACTGTCATCTGCCTAAGCCAGTGTTTCCTCACATACTGTATGTGCTAATGCTTCTGATTTGTTTTTATTGTGTTTCGCAGCTGGCCCTATCACTTCCCCGCTTTCAACAGTGAAAATAGGTTGCTGAAAAGAAAAATAAGAGAAAGGAAGAAAGAAAAGGGATTCTGAAATTGTAATAAATGTATTCAAACTTTTAAACTGGTCAAATTTTACAACATTTTATATCATGTAGTGTAAATATTTATTTGTATTTTGCACTTTTTTAACCACTACAATGATAAAGTAGATAAAGTACACAGGAGTACACACAGGACACCTGTTAAGCCTTTCAGTACAGCAACCTTCCAAACACCTTTTCATCACTGTATTTTCATGACGACACAATCATCAGAGATCAGCCAGTCAGAAGTAGTTTTTAATAACTGCATCCCATATTATTGCTTGTATATTTGTTTTTATTCATGAGTTATTGGTCAGATGTGGGGTCTGACTGCTTAAGAAACGGATTGTTTGTTTTGCTTTGCTGTTTTCTATCTCTGCAAATAAAAACACTTAGTCACCCCATGCTGACTATTCTACCTGTTGTTCTTTACATAGTTAGTAGCCTACATTGTGATACATAGTCCCATTTAGAGCAGTGTTATTTTTGTATCATTGATGCTTTTTTAATACTTTGATTTTTTTTATTTCAGTTTTATGATTTTAGTTTGTTTTAGTAATTTTGTTGTGTTTTTGTCATTATCATTATCATCATCATCATCATCATCATCAATAATAATAATAATAATAATACATTTATTTATTTATTTATTATTTTTTTTTAATGATTTTTTAATGGTGTTTGTTTTGTTAACAGTAATACAGTAGCCCTGGTTTAGAGAACTAGTCATCTGGATTTTGTAATTTGAAAAAGTGTGCAGTCCAAAGATCCAATCCAATGTTGCTTTGAAAAGCAAACAAAAAAACAGCACAAAAGTGAGATGCATTAAATGATGCAGGATAGCAAAACATGGGCTTTCCAAATCCAGATCATTCTGATCCACATTTAACTCTTTGAACAACTGGGCCCTGATGATGCTCCTTTCTAAACTCCATGTTTACTGATATTAAAGAATTCACCGATAAAGGCCATGATAGCATTTCATGTCAAATGTTGTGAAAGACAACTGATTGAATCTCATGAATAAATGTCCAGGTCAAATTTCACTCCAAATAAAAGAGGTTTAAATATGCTTGCTTGTCTAAAATAATGTCACAATGCAAAAAATAAAAAAATATATATCGTACAAGATGACAAAATGATGTTCAGCATTGCATATGTAAGGACATGCAACAGCTACATCAGCCTCTGTGTGTGTGTGTGTGTGTGTGTGTGTGTGTGTACAGGTATATATGGTTTATGAGGACACAAATGTGTATAATGACATGGGTACTACAAAGTAAACATGGTTTATGAGGACACTTCCTGTGTCCCCGTAAAACAAAAGGCTTAAAAAACATACAAAACGGTGTTTTATGAAATTCAAAAATTGCCAGCAGTTTCCTGTGAGGGGTAGGTTTAGGGGTAGGGTTGGTGTAGGGCAATAGAAAATACAGTTTGTACAGTATAAAAACCATTATGCCTATGGAGAGTCCCCGTAAACCACAAATACAAATATGTGTGTGTGTGTGTGACGAGACAAATGTGAAACGAGAAATGCTATTTTATACCTAGCTACTTAGAAGATGATTTGCATGAAATACTTAGAAACTCATCTGGGGGGGACATATTGGACTCCTTAAATGGACACATATCTTGAGTATGCATTATGATTGGATGAGATAGAAGCATCCTGATTTGATTTGGGTATAAATATTGAGTTAAGGTATTTTCTCTTTGGCGCACTCTGCAGTCAACTTGGATGACTGTATGACTGTTGAACTTTTCTTGCATGAAAAATAATATTCAAAAGACATTTGTCTCATGAAATAGAAAATTGCCACTACAGTATTCCTTTTAAAAAAAGTTGAATGTGGCACCAGATGTCACTGAACAAAATAAAACATTATAGTTTCAAAGTTGCATATGTTAACAGTTTTTAAAAAAAATGGCACTGAAATCATTATTAATCTCATTGATAATAAATACAACAGAATCAAGAAGTTCATTCCATGAATTTAATTTTGATTTAATTTTTAATTTTCATTTCAAAAACAAACAAACTCAGTTTTCAGACTTTTGGACCCCATTCTATTTCAAATTTTCCAAAATAAATGCAGAAAATAAAAACCATTTCCTATGAATCCTAGATAAAACATGGAGAAGTGTTGAGAGGAGTCACCTGTTGGTTCTGGTAGGCTGTGACAGTGGTGAACTGAGTCTCAGAGAAGGAGAAGGTGCAGACGCCATCCGCCATCTCAAGAGAACTGTGCTGAATGATGTGTATGCGTGGCCTGTACTTGTGCATGGACTTCAGGATGATCTGAATTTCACATCGCATTGGACACATTTAGTATATATATATGTGTTAATTGTTTTATGTTGTAGTGTAGAGGTAGTCATGTTACAGAAGGGAACTCACATGGCCTTTGTCATCCATCTCATTATTGGTGAGTTTGACACGATCAAAGCTGATGATCTGTCTCATCCAGGTCTGTCCTGAAGACGGCGAGTCCGGGTGGACACACAGACGAGGAGGGATACATGAATGATCCGTGTTTCCAGCCACCATCCACTGAGAGCTGTGGTACACATACCTGACACAGGTGATCATAACAATAATGCATCATTTGAAGCAACTGTATGTGCATTCATAACTCAGGATTGACCTCATCTCTCACTTAATAGTTTGTTGTTTTCTGCTAATGTAATTCACTATGCATTTATGTGAGTCTACCTGTATCTCTTTGAGTCCACAGGCATGATGTCCATGGCAATGGAGTATTGCTGGTCACTCGGACAGAGGGGAACATTCTCCTGAGGAGAAGACAGATACACAATCAACACTGACATTATAACATCATTACTGCAGTTTGGCTAGTTACAGGTAAACATACTGAATAGTCTAAAGTTTTAATAGTTAAAAACATAAAATAAAGGCTGGCAAAAAAAAAAACCTTCAGACTATGAGACTGGAATACATGATGTGACTTTGAAGATCTAAAAGCAGATTTGTTGCAGTAGTCATCATACACTTGACGATTTTGTAAATAGTTAAAGGGGTCATATGATGCTATTTTAAAGATCATTATTTGGTGTATTTGGTGTAACAGAATATGTTGACATGCTTTAATGTTCAAAAAACACATTATTTTTCAAATACTGTACATTATTGTAGGTACTCAATGCCCCGCCTCTCTCAAACACGTCGTTTTCAACAAAGCCCCCTCCTTTGACAAGCGCAGTCTGCTCTGATTGGCCAGCTGACCCAGTGCATTGTGATTGGCCGAACACCACAAGCACGCATCGGAAATGTACCGATTACCATAATCGCAGCTTCAGCTTTCTAAGTAAATATCAAGACAGTTTAATGTCGTTAGTTTTACCATCAGTTCAAGCCTGAAAGGGCAACAGAGTCGCGTGACAGACACAGTGATAATGCAGTACACAAGCCGCGGTTAAGACAGCTGACATGCTATGATTTCTGACAGGCAGTTCACTCTCCTGTGATGTGACCCTGTTCCCCTCACACACAC
>NW_015540883.1:740299-766176 GCF_001515605.1 Sinocyclocheilus anshuiensis | reverse complement strand
TATATATATACACACACACACACACACACACACACACATCACACACACACACACACACACACACACATACACACACGCACACACGACACGTTTGAACAGTCAATAGCAAATACTTAAACTAGTAACAAAACATACTTACAGTCGCTGATTCAGAAGCGCCAGATTGTCATAGCAAAGTCGGAATTGACCCTTTTTTTTTTTTTAGAAATAGTCTTTGTGCACAGATAGCCTTGTAGTCTTCTAGGTTCAAAAAACTGTCGTCCATAAAATGCGTTGCACAAATTCAAACATCTAGGTTGTGCTGTTCTGTTGTAAATAAATCTTAACCAATGGTTTCTAAATGCATCTACTGCCGGAAGGCCAAATAAAGTGCTTTTGCTTTCGCACTGAAACACAGCGTCTCCCTGACATGCTGCATCAACACTACTGTTGTTCCTGAAACCACGCCTTCTTTCTTTGCGTGCACATTTGGGCATTATGCTAATATTTCCACATAGTGACGTAGACATGTGGGGGCGTGTTAGAACGAGCCGTTTTAGGTAGGCATGGCTGACTCTTAACTTTTATAAAGAATATCTCTTTGGATTTGAGACTTTAGTCTTTGCAACTTTACAGATCTTCTTTATGCACCAAGAGCTTGTAACACTCCAAAGAGAAAGGAAAACTTGAAATCGCATCATATGACCCCTTTAAAGAGAAAAACTGGGCATTGTACATTAAATCACATCCTAAACACAGCAAACTCACACAGAAAAAAAAAATGCCTCATTTTAGTGTAATCAAGCCTTAAAGATGAATATGCCTGTGGTCAACACAAGTGTAGGCTAATATTATCACAACTTAGCCCTACACACTCTCACACTTGTTTCATCACACATTCTTCAGATCCAGTTTGTTGGAAAATATAACATTACCTTATGTTTGTTTCTGATTCTGTTTGTTACTACAGTAGCTGGAGTAATATAGTGATTTGCTGCAAGGTTAAATTGTGATTGATTTTTAGGGTTTTGTCATCTACCTCCCAGCTCTGGTGATGATCATCTCTGTGCCGATCCCATGAAAACTCTTCCACAGGTCAGATCCTTGAAGATCCACTCAAACTTCCCTCACGGCTCCAGATTCTGTGCCTGCAGATCTTCTTGACTTCTTCTTCTTGTCTTTTCGCTGATCTTCACAAGTCATCAAAATCACATAGATTACATAAATTGTAATGCAACACAAATACTAAAAATAATTGTCGGACATTGCTATTTTTTCCCTCCCTCTCAGTAATGCTACACGAACCCTGTGTGTCGATGAAAGTTGCTGTCGGTGCATCTCTGTCATATTCCCAGACGCACTGCAACTTCTCTTTCTTCATATTTTCCACCTTCATCTTTTTGCAGCTTTCCCCCGAAGCGTCCGCAGAGAGCATTCTGAGAGTCTTCCTCAGAGCTCTGAAACAGCTCACATCGTTCTCTTCTCTGTCCGGCTCGCTCTCCTCTGCTCTGAGCGGGGTTGTGTTCATTTCTCATCATCTTAAGTCTAAGCAGTCGAACTCGTTTGCCTATGGGAAAGGAGATGCTCTGGTTCTCAAGCTTTCTGGCACCAATCGGATCTTAGAAGAGGACTGGAAGAATGAAACTCCCAGTCCCAAACGTACAATAAGCCACAGGGAAGTTTTTGTGTGTGTGTGTGTGTGTGTGTAAACAATCAGATAAAGTGATTACCTGATTGCTACACTGTTATTTATGGCTTGAATACAAAAAAAATTATTTCCGTCTAAATGACGGATGGATGATGAATTCTAGTTCATCAGTGGACAGTTGACCTTTGGAATAGCTGTGTTTTGTGTCCGTAGTCTTCAAAGCAAATTTACATCCTGCTGAGAAACCTGTCGTTCACACATAGATTATAGTCTGGTCTCAGTGTTTATCTGTAGGTATTCACAGTAACATTCAAAGCAACAAAATGCACTTTTCTGTATGTTTGGGTAGATGCTGAGACAAAGCATCGAATTACTGACAGCATCTAAAGAAACAAGCAAAAACATGTACAACAACAATATTTTCAGTTACAATACAATTATATTAATAATAATTATTATTATTATATGGCCTTTTTTTATTTTCCCTTAATGCATTTTTTAAAAGAGCCACAGCAAATAACACATAATTATTATCAATTATTTCAAAACATTTTTAATAACATTTCAATAATAGTAACTTTATTAGGTCCATAGACAACTAAAAACAAACAAATATGCAACAAACAATTAAAAGTAGTTGCAAAATGGAATGAATTGTGCAGGGCTTTCACTGTGAAGGGTTGAGTTACCACCTGAGGAGGAAAGTTCTCTGTGTGTGTGTGTGTGTTTGTGTCAGTGTGAGTGTGTGTGTGTGTGTGTGTGTGTGTGTTTGTGTGTCAGTGTGTGTGTGTATGTGTATGTGTGTTTGTGTCAGTGTGTGTGTGAGAGTGTGTGTGAGAGTGTGTGTGTGTGTGTGTGTGTGTGTGTTTGTGTGTCAGTGTGAGTGTGTGTATGTGTATGTGTGTTTGTGTCAGTATGAGTGTGTGTGAGAGTGTGTGTGAGAGTGTGTGTGTGTGTGTGTGTTTGTGTCAGTGTGAGTGTGTGTGTGTGAATGAGTGAAGAACAACACAGTGCTTACATCAACATTTATGACAACTCGCCAAGACAGCAGGGGCATGTCTACGTGGTGGCCAGGGGTGGCACCGGCCCCCCCTGAAATTTGGCTGGCCACCCCAGGTGCCCCCCTACCAGAAGTCTTGCCATAGGCTTGTTTTTAGTAAATTTCTCATTTTAGGCGGTTTCTATAGTGTGATCTTAATGACAATGTCGAGAGCGCATAATGTTACGCGATCCATGTGCGTGAGGATGAATCTCTCCACTCCCAAGCGGATTTCCTTCACTCACACAAAACTGGACGTGTGCTTTTAACATACTGTTTGCGGAACAATGAAACACCCCCCCCGGCCACCCTCTTTAGAGCCAGTGCCCCCGACTGGCCCCCCCATTTAAAATGCGCTAGACACGCCCCTGCAAGACACCAAGGCATTTTGACATATTTCTGTCACATAATGAATCAGAGGACTCGCAAGCCTGTAGGACTCAGTACTGGACAAAAAACAGACACGTTTGAGCTTAAGAGAGAATTTATCACTATGTGAGCCTGTCACATGACAACATGTACAGCAGCCAATGAAACATCAGACGGCATGTTTATTCATGAAGGATGTCATAATGGTACACTGGTATGCATGTTTGCAAACATCAGACGTTATATTTGTTCATGAGGGATAATGCATGGTACATTGTGTGTGATGTCAGTCTTATGTAAGTCTCATGTCCTTTTTTTTTATTTAGTTCAAAATTCTTTCTCAGGTAGAAAAGTCTAAGTTCACATAGTAGTTATCAGTAAAGCAATTTGCAGTAAATTAAAGAAAGGATTAACATGTGGGTAAATCTAGAGATAAATTTGCTTTAAAAAGTATTACACATTCAAACACTACCAGAATGTGTGCGCATTTAGAGACACATTCGGATTCATCATCTTAACATGGTAAAACTTACACATAATAAAGAAACACAGCAAAAACTGATGCCATAACACGGCCAGAATGTGTGGGTCTGCACATACAAACGAAACACATTCAAAATTGCTGCTTCGACGCAGACGAACAGTGTGTGTTGATGTGGTCAGATTTCATGCATTACATTAAAAGATGCTTGGTTTAAAGATATTTATTTATGCGTATGACCAAAAAAAAAGGCTACCGTACAGTCATGGCCAAAAGTTTTGGCAGTGGCATAAATTTTGTTTTGCAAAGTTTGCTGCTTCAGTATTTGTAGATTATGTTTCTATGGTATACTGAAAAACAATGATAAGCATATCATAAGTTTTAAAGGCTTTATTGGCAAAAACAAAACATTGGCTCTGGCATGCGGGATATTAGCTTCTGGGCCAAATCCTGACTGATGGCTATCCATTCTTGCCTTATTAGTTCTCAGAGTTGATCACACTTTGTGGGCTTCTGCTTGTCCACTCGCCTTTTGAGTACTGACCTCAGATTCTCTATGGGACTGAGATCCGGGGAGTTGCCTGGCCACGGATCCAACATTTCAATCTAATGATCTTCGAGCCACTATCACTCTTGCTTTGTGACATGGTGCTCCATCATGCTGGAAAATGCACGGATCCTCACTAAACTGTTCATGGATCGTTGGAAGAAATCACTCTTGCAGGACGTTTTGATACCATTCTTTATTCCTGGCAGTGTTTTTGGGCAGAATTATGAGAGAGCCCACTCCCTTGGTTGAACCCCACACATGGATGGTCTCAGGATGCTTCGCTGTTGAAAAAGTTCATTTTTTTGGCCAATGAAGCTTTTAGCAATTATTTAAAATGCATCTGATCACTCTACACATTAATCTAGAAACAATGTGAATGAACACCACAACAGCTTAAGCAGCAACCTTTGCAAAACACAAAATTGATGTCACTGCCAAAACTTTTGGCCATGACTGTATATATACATACATACATACATACAATGTAAACAGAAATGCAAGGGGGTAAAAATAATTTCTCATAACACTGAGTTTTGATTTCTAATGTATACGTGTTTTCACACATGATCATTGGCTGTAGGTCATCAGTAAATTAGTGTGGCATTTAAATGGAAGTGTTTTCCAAATGAAACAAAAGCGCCGTTAGTTTTTAATGGTGTGTGTGATGTGAAGAACTGTGTTTAGAGTTTTGCTTAATGTGCTTGTAGTTTTGCAGACTTGGTCTAAAGATTAGGTATATGAGTGAATGCTTTCACCAAGTACCACTTTTAGTGTCTAAGCAATTTAAAAAAAACTATCATCAAGCCAGTCAAAAGTTTGATATTGATAACATTATGAAAGACAGTTCCTCTGAATGAAATATTTATATAGATGAAACGCATAGTATGTGTATTGAAAAGGATTTGTTATTTTGTGTTTTGTACCAATGCGTTTGGAAATATGCTGAAATGTTTGAAAAAAGAGAATTTTTGACAATCTGTTGTGAGATTAGTACTTATTTGGTCCTTACAATGGAACATAGTAGTCATCATCCAAGTTAAATCACTTTTGTTATCTGCACTGGAATTTGCAAAAAAGTTGATTAATAGAATATGAATAGATATATATATATATATACACTGAACAAAATGATAAACGCAACACTTTTGTTCTTGCCCCCATTTGTCATGAGCTGAATCATGCTGTCTAATCAGCATCTTGATATGCCACACCTGTGAGGTGGATGGATTATCTCGGCAAAGGAGAAGTGCTCACTAACACAGATTTAGACAGATTTGTGAACAATATTTGAGAGAAATAGGCCTTTTGTGTACATAGAAAAAGTCTTAGATCTTTGAGTTCAGCTCATGAAAAATGGGGGCAAAAACAAAAGTGTTGCGTTTATAATTTTGTTCAGTGTATATAATTGCTTGTGAAATTGCGGCAAAGCAATTAAAAAAAATTAATGATTGTACATTCAACTACACAGTGAATCTATCGGTATCTAGTATGTGTGTGTGATCTAAATGAATGTTTCGATGGTATTTCATGATGATTAATGAGTTCATCGAACAAATGGTTCAGCAAGGTCGAGGTTTCTTTAGCGATATGAAAGCACAATGTGAACACTGTGTTACACGTGTGAACGGTGTGAGTTTAGTGAAAAATTACATCAATGTTCTGATTTAGTGCCGAAGTGACTGTAAGCAAACAAATCAGATGAGATGGAGATAGATGACAGCTAACTGTCACATCAAATACAGGCATTGTACATTAACGTAAGCATGTGATACTGTAAACAGTGGCCTTGCCATGGTAGAGACTGCCAAATGTACTGGAAATTACTGTACAGTATAGATTCATATCAGATGTTCTCATCACGTTACGATAATCTTATGTGAAAAGTATGTACAGCTGTAATGAAAGCATGAGCTCATGATTTGAAAGAATGGCAAGTGGTGAAACAGACCACTGTGTATACCTTACACATTGAAAATAGTGGGGAAAAAACTGCAGCAGCAATAGGTAGCCTCACTTTTTGTTTTCTATTGTTTTAGTAATTTCCCCTTAAAAATAGAAAAATAACTCTATTAGCACATGAAGGATACTTGAGGCAAAACGTGCAGTATGAAACATATAAATCATTTAGTAAAAATAATGAAAAAAACAACTAAAAATAATATTTAAACATAGAAAAATGCTAACTATAATTGCCAACATTTCTTTAAGAAATAAACAAATTAAACAAATCACGAAAATGTATGGGCGCATTAATGGACTTGAGTTAAGCATCAGGGTTTCTTCAAGTTTTATGAAGGTAAATTTAAGAGTTTTTAAGACCTTTTTTAAAGACCCAATTAAAGAAAAACTTTAGAAAAAAATGAAGGGAGCGTGTTCTCTAAATGTAAGTGTCTAATGCTGAGTTCACACTGCACGATTTTCAAACTCGTCGGATCGCCGTTGTTTTCACACTGCGTGACTATCTGGGGTAGCATTCAGTTGCTGCTGTGTTCACACTGCACGATGGATCGGCGACAGGGGGTTTCACACTGCATGACTTCACAATAGGAAGAATCGCCGACAGCTCTGTCTGGTGCAGGGTTGCCAGGTTTTCGTTACAAAACCCGCCCAATTACTACTCAAAACTAGCCTGAAAATAGCCCAATTGCTTTCGAGGGGGTCCCCCAGTAAAAATCGAATTCGGGGGTAAAATAAACATTTTTTTTTGGCGGGGTTCTCGTGGTACAACTCACATTCCAGGGCCTAAATATCACGTTATTGGGGTCGCTTCAACCTGCTGACATAAAAATCAACCGGCGGCAATCGCGGATTTGGCAACACTGGTCCGCAAACTACGTTTCATGTAACTCCTCCCCGAACTTCCCTCTGCCCTGTATCTTGGTCTCTCATTGGCTGTAGGTCATCGCCGATGTGTTTTTCAGTCAAAACTCATTGCACACAGCGTGATTGTGAATCGCCGACAGCTCCAGATATTTAGCATGCCAAATATTTCACGGGCGTCGGCGACTCCCTCAGATCGCATCTTTGATAATTCACACTGCGTGATTGTTACTCGCGTGAACGAGCACCGATTTGCCTCCGATTTCGGGCATTTGTCGGTGATTTCGCAAAACCTGTCGGCGAGTGACAAATCGGGCTAAAATCGTGCAGTGTGAACTCGGCATAAGGAGAACACAATGAGCTGTGATAGCACTTTAAAGTTGGAAAATACAACTTCCAACTGTTCTTCAATACTTTTCATTTTATCCAACAAAAAAAAAACTAAAATGGAAATAACTTTTGCTGTACCTGATCACATACAAGTTTTACTGTATTCTGATCACACTGCACAAAAGTGATGTTCTTCCGCAGTATTTTTGTCTTGTTTTCCAGTGCAAATGTCTAAAAGATTCTTAACATAGATGCAAAAAATAGCATGTCTTGTTTTCTGAGAAATGTACAAAAAAAATAAGTGAATTTATGATTAAAAAAAAAAGAGACAAATATCTGCCGGTGGGCTCAGAAAAATAAACTTCATTCAAAGCAAAAACAAGTTGATTCCCGAAACAAGACTTCATAAGTAAATTTAAGGATGTTTAGATATGTGTATCAATTATTCTGTTACTTTTATTATACTTTTTTGCAGCGCATGAAGCATTTAACACCCTGCCTTTATGAATGTAAGACTTTCTGCTCCGAATTAAAACCTTTTAAGGCTTTAATTTGTGAAAGGTAAAATTAAGAGTTTTTAAGACCGCCAGAAACCCTGAATATATGCGCACGTATTAAATGTAACTTGAACCGCAAACATAATCAAGAACATTCAAGCATAAACATAACAAAAACTGCATGCTTAAACATTAGAGGAATGATTAAATATAATTAAAATCAAGTTTGCTCGTCTATTTGGACGACTGCAGACATGCTTTCTTTTCAGTTTGAACAGTTCAATCAATAAGATGGACTTTTGAGTGGACAAATAATTCATCACATCATTTAATGGGTGCAAAGAAAGAAAAAAAAAGAACCAACAAGAAAAGAAACTCAATCATCAGAAAGTGCAGGAGTTCTACAGCTCTGCTAGAGCCGCTTCTCTAGATTACATCTGCGTTTTCTTAGACAGCGCTTCTGCTTCCTGTGAAGAAACACACAGAAAGCCATTGAATCAGTTCAAATCTGCAGTGAGAAGCTGTTCAGTACAGCAGAAGAAGGACTAGAGCATGTGTGTGCAACATCAGACGGGACTTTAGCACTACATTCTTAGAGTAGACGCACACGGCACACGTGCGCTGCAAATAAAGGAGCCTTTATGTCCCTCAGACACCTACCTTTGAGCCTGGAGGCGCTGTCAAGCCCAGAAACGCATACACAGCATTGTCCTCACGGGCACAGAAGAACGCCTCGTAGTTCTGGAGCACAGAAGCAAAAGAAAGCACTGCTCAAATCGTACGGTCTGGCTTTGAGTCGGTTTGAATCAGTCAAAACACCAGACGCCAGTTAAAATGATATTGGTAAAAAATACCTGTACAGAAATGTGTCCAGCTCAACGAAAACAGACTGAAATAGATTCATTTCGATTGCTTTTACAGTATTAGTGTCATCTGTGAACTTCTTGATCTATGGTGGGTAAACTAAATGACTTGTTTTTAAACCTGAAAATATCATAAGGAATATTCTGGGTTAAATCTGTTGTTAAAGGAACAGTTCACCTGGAAAATAAAATTCTATCACCATTTATTCAGCCTCATGTCTTTCTAAACTTGTACGGCTTTCTTTTTACTGGGAAATACAAAAGAAGATATTATGAAGAATGTTTCAGATGTTCGTGTTATTAAAGTCAGTGGGAGCCAAAACTTTCATGCTCCAAATGACGATCAAAATTTTATTTCACGATATGATTAATTTTATTTTATGGAACGTATAGTTATCACAATATAATAATTTTGTTTTATTTTTGTTATTGAACATAAGAATAAAGAAGCAAATTACAAACAATTGGCTAAATACAGTAAAGATAAACAGTACTTTTTAGATAGGTCTTTCTAACAGTAGTATTCAATTACAAAACACTGCAGAAATTGAATCATCTAATGTAAAAATAAAACTGCACAGTCTTCACTGTATGAATTAAATATACATTGATCCTTATGGAAGCTACTTATGTTATTCACTCAAGGACAGTGTGTGATTTTCTCTCTTTTTAATATTATTAGATTAAAACAGGAACTAAAACCGAGTGTTTCAGGCAGAGAGTACAAAGAGCTGCTGCAGAGATGTACAGTACGAGAAAAAGATGGTGTTTTTTAAACTCGTGTAAATATATTCTAATCCCCCAAAAATTATGAACTTGTAAATGAGCATAATACGGCAATTTATATACTGCAGTAGTTATATATTAGGCCGCTGCCACTTTAGGACCTAATGCACGGATACAAAGTCATTGTGTTATTTCAGAAAACATAATGTACCAGTCTAGTAATATCGATTAATTTTACGCTACCTTTATGTCCTTTTTGGAGCTTGAAAGTTAATATGGACAAATATGGACAAAAAAGCTGAAATTCTTAAAAATATATTATTTTCTACTCTACAGAAGAAAGTAAATCATATATATATATATATATATATATATACACACACACACACACACATATATATATATTTTTTTTTTTTTGCTATTATTATTACTTAATATTCCATTATGTTTGCTTTATGTAGTGTGTGAGCTACTACCCAGCACATAATATCTATCATGAGTACAAACCCCACAGTATCTGTCCTCGTTGAAGATCTGAGGAGGTAAAGGGTTCCCTGTCGCCGGTCGGAAATCCTCGGGGACGTGTTCTCGCATCCACTTCCTGTTGTCTTCATCAGCTGCGATGTCACATTCCTCAAACTCAATCTTATTGGCTGCCAAGAAGCCCATGACATCCTGCTGCTGTTTCTTGATCTGAGGAAAACAGAAGATTAAATCGCACATTAAAATCAATGGACAAACAGAGCCCTCAAACAGAGGACATTTAATGTGTGAAAGCATTATTATTTACAGTGGACTTCACATGCATCAGGTTTTGTGAGTATCAGTTTTTGTTGAGTTACAGCCTTTTCGGAAAAATAAGGATATAACCATATTGTTCTGGGAAAGGCTTCAAGTAAAGTGTTAACAACATTTTTTTATTATGAATCTCAAATACAGACACTGCTGGCAAGGGTTCAAATATGCAGAAGATGTTGAAAAAGAGGAGTCGAGAAGCGTTTCAACCCACTCAGAGGCAGTTCAGATTTGTGGCATAAGGGACACAATGTCTCTGTTCCCTCCACCAGGGAACGAGGGTTACCATACGCAACCGAGACGATCCCTTTCTGTCGTTCACTTCGTTGTTGTGTCGAGTGTATAACACTGGGGGGTCCCTATACTAAACGCCACAGCTGCTGAACTGCGTTATGAGACCACAGGGGCACAGATGTTGACAAGCCAACATGTCATGACCAAATGCACCTCTCCTCCTCGTAACTTTCCAATACCAAAGACTTAAGACCTCATTCTCCAACATTCGCTGGCGGAGATGGCTTGGAGATCCCCCACCCTCTTGATAGAAGTGAGTGCAGTCAGAAAGGCCGTCTTCATGCCACCTAGTGTTGTGGTTTGCCGCAATAGCGGTCACTTACACCTTAAGGGTAGAGGCAGATAGGTGCCTGTCCAGACCCTCTCGGAGGAAAGACAGAACAGATCCGATGCCACATTTTCACTTTCAATTCCTCCTGGTCACGTCCAGGGACCAGACACGGAGGTTCCAGAGATCTGGGTGCGGGTGCCAGACAGGTCCCTCCTCAGGGGAATCTGCCAGGGAGGAGCTGATGCCAGTAGCACGAGCTCCGAGATCCAAGTCTTGTTGGGCCAATATGGTGCCACAAGCAATAGTTGTTCCTTGTCTTCCCTGACTTTGCACAGCGTCTGTGAAATGAGGTTCACTGGGGGAAATGCATATTTGCGTAGGCCCAGGGGCATGTTTGCTGACACACACAGTTCCCCCCGTGAAGCTCTTTTAGAGAATTTACTGTTTTATGAGGAAATTTGCTCTTAAAGATCGCCATTGAAGCACCCAGGGGTACTCTCACAACACTTAGCTGTGTATGAGAAGGAAGAGAACGCTGCCTGTGCTGTAGATCCAATGACGAGAAGATCAAGAGGTGAATGAGTGCCGCTTCTCACAGAGAAACGATGCATTTGGCTCCAAAAAACAGAACGAGTGAGCCAATTCTGCACTGCCTATTTATACCCGGATGTCCGGGGTACGGCCAGCAATGCAAATTTTGCTCACCAATTTCATTGCCTTTTTTTCAATGATGTCAGAGGTGTTTGGGCTCCAGAGAGGCACCCCTAGTGTCGTACACTTGACACAACGTCGAAGTGAATGACAGAAAGGGAACAACACAATTTTTTCTTTGTAAAATTTGCCACTTTGTTTATTTAAATGGAGAGTCATCTCAATTATCACCAGTAATATCTGATCAAATGCACATTATTATTCTTTAGCTTGGGTTAAACAAATCAATTTTGCTTGGTTGGAACAGGAGCTACGCTAATTATGTCTCTATTTGTTTCTCTGTTCCTGCTGGGATTGACATCCCATTGTAACTAGGATTTACACAAGCTTCAGTCTGGATCCAGAACACCTGGGGAAAGATGATGCCAACTAGTGCTGGGCAGTATACCAGTTCATACCGAATACCGGTGTTTATTTTTGTTATGATGTGAAGTTAATAGTGTTCATCATCTGTTTGATTACGTCTTTAATTGATTTTCCGTACATTTCTGCCATATGTACATTAACTGACAGTAACCACTGATAAGCTACCACTAAATATTGTAGAAACTTAATTTTCTGTAAAGTTGCTTTGCAACGATTTGTACGATGTTCATGATTTGTGAACATTTTGCAGATTCAGTAAGTTGTGTATATGTGTGTGTGTGTGTGTATATATATATATATATATATATATGGATCACATCAATTTAAAAAGAAAAAAAGTTTGAAAACCAATTTTGCCAATAATTTGCCAAACAGTATGACACCAAGCAGTCTATAAAGCACAGATTTTTCTAAAGAAACACTTTCTGACAGCAAACACCTATGGAGATTCAGGGGGAGGCAGTCTCATCATTGAGTTCTTATAGAGCCTATGTGACAGGACCCTCAACTCTGGCCCTCAAGATCCATATTCCTTTAGAGTTCAGCTTCAACCCTGATTCAACACACCTGTCTGTGACTGTCTAGTGATCCTGAACACCTTGATCAGCTCGTTCAGCTGTCCCAAGGTGTGGTGTGACTTTGATGGCTGGTAATTGCGCATAACTATGCAAAAAGAGGCAGTGTCTCGATTACAGTATGATTTGCTTATTACTATTTTTATGCTCCACAAATCAGCCTGAATGGGTCAGTTTGGTGGAAATAGAAGGACTAATTAGAAATTCAAGCAATTTCACTAGAAATTCAAGTCCATGTGTTTCCCAACCCTGTTTTTGGAAACACATGGGCATATTTTATATCTCACATTTTATGTCTCCATTATCAGACCAATCCATTTTAGGACTAGTGTCTCTACTCATAGACAGAGTAGCACCAATTTTTAAATTTTTGTCAGGAATGAAAACGAGGCTGTGAGGGACTGAAGTACAGTGTGTTCAATAGGCTGTACTGTTGTTTAACAACATACTGATTGTTCAGCTGATGAAACATCTCGGAAACATTGGTTGCTTGTTCATCATGTAACACGTAAACTGTGTCAACATAGAAAGAAATCAGAAGATTTATTTGCAATGGACTAAAAAAAAAAAAAAAGAGCAAGGACTTTGCCTTCTCATTTCAGAAGAAAACCACTTTCCACTGGTGGCTGAAGTATGGACAAGTCAGGAGCATCATTCCAATGTTACATAACTTACAGTATGTGGAGCACAACGGTATTCTCTAACTCAGTGGTTCCCAACACTGGTCCTGGAGGCACCCCAACACTGCACATTTTGCATGTCTCCTTTCTCCGACACACCAATTTCAGGTCTTGGAGTCTCTACTAATGAGCTGATTACCTGAATCAGGTGTGTTTGATTAAGGAGACATGCAAAACATGCAGTGTTGGGGTGCCTCCATGACCAGGGTTGGGAACCACTGCTCTAACTCACCAAATTAGGAAGAGTTCGAGCCGAATGAGCTGCTGGAGGAAGAGCTCCCTCTAGATACACACCTAAATACTGCTATTTAACTTTTCAACAGTTAGGATGCAAATAAAACATACTCAGCTAAACTGGAATGGCCATTCTGAGTCCGTTCTCATGCAGTTCCTAGTCCAGTTAAATGCACCTAATGTTTTTTTCTTTTTTTGGATAAATCTTGAGCAGAAGGGATTATTTCCAGTCTGAGAAAGTGGTTACATTAACTGTCAACTTCAACACCATATTTAGAGTTTGCAGTGACTGTGCTTTTCTCTGTGAAATTTGCATGAGAACAAAAGACTACTGTAGTCTCTAGCAGTAGTGCTGACATTGCATTTGTTAATACATGTTTTCAAACTACCTATAATAAAGACACAACCAAGCATTTCCGTGATTACCATAATTTCCGCCAAAATGTCTCAGTATTTAGTGCCACAGTTATTGTAGTTACTACACTAAAACTCTGGTAATTTGATATGCGTCAGCAAAGCCATCATAGAAATAGTTAAAATGACAATAATTGCGGACTCTTCTTGCACGGTTTGTTGTTGTATTTTGTCGTGTTCCTAAGGATGTCTGGTTCCAGTCGCACGCGAGGCTCAGATCATCTGAAGTGCTTACCGATGTCGATCCGGAGGATGTCGCGATGTAAACTTTAATCACCATAGTGTCAGGTTCCTCGGGTGTCACAGAGCAGCAAATAGCGATCAAACTCTTGTTTTGGCCCGTCTCTCGGTCTCTCTCTCCTCATTCCCCGCCTCTGCCGAACTCTTCCTGCTTCATCAGAAACAGCCGAGCTGAGAATCAAAGACGAGCTTCTGATGAAACAGGACTGACTGCTCAGACATGCGCAGCTCTCTCAAAACAACTTATAGCAATAACTTGCTGCGCTAGATATGAATTTCACCGCGTGACTCTCAGTATGATTAAGATCGCTCGATCACTCTGTGGTATATGTGAGTGTTGTCATGATGAACACTTTTCCTTGAGTTCATATTGGAGTCTTAGTTGAAAATGCGCACTTTTCTGTGACACGTGTGTGTGTGTGAATGGTTTCCAGCAAATAACTGTCACAAAATGACAGAGCTGCTCTTTTTTGTTTGTTGTGTCTTAATCACCTGCAGGCTTGCTAAACAAACAAGCCCTAAAACCCGTCTCGACTGCAGGGCGCCATCTTGAGTACAGAACTCGCAGAAATAAATCACCCCGTGACTAAACGGCGCTGAAATGGCAAAAAACTCAAAGGTTTGCCGATTGTTGTGCCTCGTTAAAAGTATACTAATAAAGACGCACACATTAAGTTTACTCCGTCAACATTTCTTATGGGACTGTCGACATTTTTCACAAACACCGGCTCTTCGTGCTCGGCTCTCAGTTCTCAGCGCTGATTGGTCTAACTAGGCATCAATCAGGCCTAAGCCACTCCCCTCGCCCCATTCAGTCATGCGCTGTAACCAGTGTTGCCAAGTCCGCGGTATTGGGCTGCTTTATCACTGTTGCCGCGGGTTGTTTTTCATGTCCGCGGTTAAAGCGACCCCGATAACGTGATATTTATCCCCTGGAGTGCGAATTTTACCAGGGGAACCCCGCCAGAAACGTGCATTTTACCCCCCGGAACGCGAATTTTAACGGGGAGTCCCCCTCGAAATGCGATTGGGCTAGATTTGAGTAACAATTGGGCGGGTTTTGTTGTGAAAACCTGGCAACCCTGGCTGTAACGCTCCTCCGTGTTTAATACTGTGTTTAGTGTAGTGAGCCGAGCACATATATGCCGAGATCTCTTCTAAAGCAGCTGTGTTTCGCAGAATCTCTTTAGGAGCCCAACATGCCTAAAAGAAAGGTACACACACACACACACTCCTGGCTCCTGCATCAGGGTGGCGTTCGGAACTGAGAGTCCGATTAATGTGGTTTATTTATTCACTGCATTGCAAAGTATAGATCTGCATACATTTAACATATTTAACACTGAATCCGCTTCGCATATTTCTCATAATCGCATATCTCGTGCATGTTTTGCGCAGTGTGTTGGATTGCGCGCTCAAATTTGTTTTGTGCTTTCCATCGCTAGATTAGTCAGCCATGCTGTGCATGAAGAAACTCATAAAATCAACCACGAAACATCCACTCCTAGGAAATATGACCTGTGCAATGTTAAAGACTTCGCTGATGGAGAACACACTCACATAGACAATAGCGGTGTTGTTATTTTATAGTCTTTGTTCTCGTGAGCAGATGATAGCGCTCATGTGCCGACAGATGGCGCTGTCAGCTCCTCCTCTCACAGCTCACACAGGGGTTGGTTGTGCTATTAATGAGGGATGGTTGAGCTGAACTCAACTCCACTGAGTTTACTCATTTTACTTATACTGGCCACTGGGTTCCTTTATTGGTTTTATATATGAAAGGAGAATTTATATATGTGAATATATATTTATTTATATATATATATATATATATATATATATATGGAAGCTTGTTTCTGCCATTTTCTTTATTTCTGAGATTAAATAATAAAAAGTTAATTACGACTTTTTATCTCACAGTTTTTTTTTTTTTTTTTTTTCACAGAAAGCAGACAGGGATGCAAAGGATGAGGTAAAAATATTTTCATATTTAAACTGATAAAATGTCACTTGGTAACTTTGTTAGGTTATTTGTTTATTTAAATATTTCCCCTTTAGTTACAGTTGTGTGCACATTTTTACTTGTATGTGTCGTCTTTTCAGCCTCAGAGGAGATCTGCACGGTTATCGGCAGTACGTATGTTGCCATTTTTAAAAAATGCAGAAAGTTTCCTGTAAGGGGTAGGTTTAGGTGTAGGGAAATAGAATATAGGGTCTGTACAGTAGAAAATCCATTACCCCTATGGAGAGTCCCTACAAGGATAGCAAACCAGACGTGTGTGTGTGTGTGCGCGTGTGTGTGCACGTGTGCACGTGTGCGTGCGTGTGTGTGAGTGTGTGAGTGTGTGAGTGTGAGAGTGTGAGAGTGTGAGTGTGTGTGTCTGTGTGTGTCTGTGAGTGTCTGTGTGCCTGTGTGTGTGTGTGTGTGTGTGCTTAAAAAAGGTTGTTAAATAGACTGGTTACAGGAATTATGTATATCTAAAATTCCCCACCAAACCTAATATAAATATATAAATCATTAATCAAAATAATAATCTTCATTTAAAAGAAATCTTACTCTAGAAAATATAGTAAATACACTCAATACTGGAATTTTATATTTTAGTGCACCTAAGAAAAAAACATTTTCATTTAAAGTATAACGTTCATAATTTTTTTAACGATTCCCATTTTGTCTCTTCTGTCTTTGTTTTATAATGTCAGTTGAACAATGTCTATATATATCAAGTATATTTTACTTCTCAGCTGTGTTTTTCATTCATAGAGACCCGCTCCTGTGAAGACTGCACCCAAACCAAAAAAGACAGATAAGGTAAAAACAGATACCTAACAAACCAGCAATAAAACGTTTAAATTAGAACAATGTTAGTTAGTTAGTTAGTTGATTTTATAGGCAAAGTGAGTTTGCAGCATGTTCACAGGCAAAATCACAATAGGCATATTAAGCATACACAATGTACAATAAATAAATTGTGTGCTACAGCGTTCAAAGTACTGTTATTGAGAGTTTACACATGTGCAAATATTCTTACACATTGCTGCCAATGATTCACTTCCTCTGTAGAAAGACAAAGCAGCCAATGTCAAAAAGGAGGATAAAAAGACCAAGGTGAAGGCCAAGGAGAGCTCAGAGTCTGCAGCCAGCGAGGAGAACCACTCTGAAAATTGAGAGGCCAAGACCAAAGCGGTGTGTTATAATCTCATTTCACATTAGACTGTCCATAGAAACACTGCAGAGTCACGGTATTTTTTTTTTATAAGCTCATTTTACTTTTCATTTTGTGTTGACTGTGTGGAATAAAATAATTGGAATGCTGTTACACTAGCATATTCTTCCTATCTTTTGACATGAAAAAAATCATTATTCTTGATGATTTCTTCCTCTCAACCATCCTCAGGTCACACAGACTCAAAAAGAAACGAAGGAAGCGAAGTCTGAGTAGCACTCTTGCCTCTCATCAACACTGTCGTCGCAGCTCCTCATCATTCCCAGTGTTGTGTCATTGTCAACCTCCAAGGCATATTGTTCACAGAGAAATATTTTTATCAATGGTTTTATAAGCATCAGCATGGATTTTTAGCACAAACTGAAGCTAAATGCTGAGCACCTTGTAGATTTGCAGTGATTGTTTCTGTGAGAATGCCACACTAAAGGTATTTTTAAATGCCATTTATTGTTATTGATAACTTATTTGGTCTAGAAAAATCAGACGTCATCAAGTTCTTAAAACACGGCTGAGGGAAATCGTCTTTTTGTTTAATCATTTGTCCTAGATTTTGGTGTATTATTAATAACAGTGGGGGATCACAACCTGTAAGCAGAGATTTAAGAGAGCGGATATATTTCACTGTCCCTTGCAAAAAATAAAATCTAAAGGTTAATGGCAGCTTGTTAAATGTTTTCATGCAAATAGTAATTTTTTTACCATGTGATTCTGACGTGTTGAAGTCTGCAGGTTATGATGTACACTCTCTAATGTTGCAGTGTCTGCTAATAAAGAAAATGGAATTCCTCACTTTTGCCTCTCCCTTTTTTTTTATTCAAAAACTAAACAGCAATAAATGTTACGAGAATCACTGATGATTCATTGATCACTGCTCACACTGGACATTCTAGTGTCACTAACCTTTACACAGAACTTTGTCATTCAAAGAGACAGACTTTGATGCTTGCATGTTTTGCACTCTTGTAACCAAGTAAAGAGAAGCGTTAACTCAAATACATGATTTGACGGGAAATGCCCACTAGGGGGAGTTGTATCATGTTGGGGAGTAGACATGTAGGAGAGAGAAAGTTTTGTATGCCATGCTTGAGTAAAAGACTTCTGCATCATCTGTGGTGATCTCTGCTGAGATTGACTACACAACAAACCGGTGATGATCATGGCAGTTCATCTTCCTCGTTCATACTTACGATGTCCTTGTGAACCTACAGTTCTGTTTGGAACATGGACACAAATGATTGAAAACAAACTTGGCAATTCGTGGAGAAGAGGAAGGCATGCTACGTTACTTAAAACAGAAGCACTGAGGGCATGCGTCTGCACGTACGGGAGCAAAGGCATGACGACAATAACAGAGAACAGAATTGGGTCAAGAATCGATCCTTGTGGGACACCACGCATCAGCATAGCTGAGCTTGAGGAGCATTCTCCAAACTTCACAGAGAAGCTTCGGTCTTTAAAATAAGATTTAAACCAGTTTAGAGTATTTAATCTCATACCAACACACTTCTCAAATTGAGTAATACAAATGTTATGGTTCACTGTGTCCGAAAGCAGAACTAAGATCTAAAAAGAACAAGAACTACGGGGTAACCAGTGCCAGTAGTCAAGAACACATCATTTAAAAATTTTACCAACTCAGTCTCTGTAGAACAAATGATATTTTCTAAATCTAGAATGCAATACTTCAAATATGTTATCCAATAAACTTTGACAAAGGCTGGAGACTGACAGACCCGAAGCAAATCAGCTCCATAGGTGGAAAGGTGGCACCCTCACACTCCACTGTGTAATCCTCCATGGCGGGCTTCGTTGCTGGCTCCCACACCTGGTCAGACGTCGAATGAGACTCTGGCTCCAGGGAAATCCTCAGCTCTGTCGAGGTAGACGTTCAAGACCCAACAATAATGAACAGAAAGGGAGCCACTTAAATACACAGACCAAACTAGACACACCTGGACAGAATGACACAATCGGACACAAACGGGGAAACTAGATCAGGGGAATAAACTAGGCGGGAGAGAAGGGAAACACAGAAAACACAGAAACAAGGTCCATATTGTGACACCTACAGAGTGCTTAAAGTGGCAACAGTTTCCTGAAGGGGGAAATTTTTTTTTAAACCCAACCCTTTGAAATTAATATTATCTTAACCAACGTCCAAGGTCCACTGTGATAAGAACACCTCACCTGACGTAAAGAAAAAAAACGTCTTATATTATCTTCAAGAAGGCATCTGATTACTTTTGATGGCAACAGAGTAATGCCAAAACACAGGCGTGTTTACCTGGTGCAATGAAAGCGAACCTGAAGCTTAGAGCAGTACATGGACGTTCATGTATCTGGTTGTCGGTGCTAGTTTTCCAGTATTGCTTCCAACTAAGTGCTTCCTTGATTTACTGGACTGCTTATGTTGAAGTCAGATACTTTGACAGCGTATCTAATGAAACTGTGGGCAGTATTGTGAGTGTGGCATGTTTGGAGCAGACTCACCCTTGGATTCAGCTTCTGGGCTGCTAGTGCTTCCAAATTCAGATCCTCTGGCATGCTCGAGGAACACTACTTTCACCGCGAAACACCAGCCATGGATTGCCCTGATATAAAAAGGGAACTGTACATATTCACAGAAGATACGAGCTGCTCAGCGAGAAGGAGCCTCGGCGGTGGTTATTTACAACATAGATGGGACGGGCAATAACACTGACCTGATGGCCCATTCAGGTATGAGAGTTTCTCTAACTGATAATCCAAGTCGGTTTGTTTCAAAGTAGCTTCACAGAAAATTGTGCTGGAGTGCCTTACAGCATGAGGAAACAACTATATAAGATGTTTATGAGGTGCAGAAAACATGCTATTATATAACATCATCATAATGACATCATCCTTGAGTAAATTGTATTTTCTAAAGAATCAAATGCATCCTTAGGCATTTAGTAAAATGCTTTAATAGATATAAAATACATCAAATGACATAATTTCCATAGGTAACACTTTATTTCGATAGTCCACTTTAGACATTCTATTAACAGTAAGTAACTTTGCAACTACATGTCAACTAGCAGTTAGTAGAGTATTAGTAGACTGTCTGCTTAATATCGTCTAACACTTTCTTTGTCAACTTATTCTACTAACCCTAAACCTACCCTAACAGTCTACTCTGAGAGTTAGTACACATGTAGTTGCAAATTAATGATAATTAGTTGACATGTAGTTGACATGTAGTTACAAAGTTACTTATAGTTAGTAGAATGTCTAAAGTGGACTATCGAAATAAAGTGTAACCTTTCCATACAGTAAGAAAGCATTGAAATCTCAAATGTATGACAGTCAAGAGGTTGAAAAACAAAATACAAAATAAGAAAAATTTTATAAACTGGCCATTAAGCCAGTGACCTAAACAGGTTGTTGATGTTGATGCTGCTATTAGCTTGCTTTATTGATAGGATTAAAAATTGAGCAATAACAAATAATTGCTTTAAATTACAGCTTGCTCTCATTCCTAAGGCATCAAAAACTGAAGCACGGTCGAGTGCCTTGCGTGTGAGTATCAGGCTGTGAAGACATCGCTATATCAATGAACTGGGAAATTCATTTTTTTAATAGACCTTAATTAGGTTAGATTCCATATTGCATTTAACGTGGATGAAAACGAGCCTGTGAGGGACAGACTTACAGACTTTACAATGGCACGCACTGAATAAAGGTCATTTTCACAACAACTTTCAAAACTGTTTTATGAAGGTTTTTTTTTTCTTCTTTTGACGTTTTGTCAACTGAACGGTCGGTATTGTCACGGTGCACACACACGAGGAACACGGGAACGAAGGAGCGAGGAGACACGGAGTAGAATAAATCAAAAGGGTTTTATTAACAAAGGCTGGGGATCACAGGACTCGACACATCAGGATGACGTTCAACGACTGACAAAGGACAAGAACTAGAACACACTTTAAATACACAGGAACTGATGAGGGGAAGACAAGGGACACCTGGAACTAATAAGACAATCAACATAGGAAACACCTGGGAACAAAGAATTCAAAACACGAGACAGAGAAACTGGAAGACGGAGCACATAGGGAGCAAAGACACACACAAAACCTGGCCCAGAGTCTGACAGGTATGTTGTTAAACTATAGCACAATCCATTGAACGCACTGTACTTCTGTACCTCACAGCCTTGTTTTCATTCCTGTCAAAAATTAAACAACGCCTTACCCTATTACGCCTATTGCTTGCCTTATGTGTTTCTTATCTTTATAACTGGCTAATAAATATATGTCTAAAATTATTTATATCTTTATACTTTCATAAACATTTTTTACCACTACCTTAAACCTGACCATTTCTCAACAACATAAAACATATAACAGATAAAAGTGCAGTCACAGTAATGTATTATTGTGTCACGATCCCTGCCTGCGTTTTCTGTGTCTGTGTCATGGACTCTTATTTTATAGTTCTGTGTTTCCTTTGTTGCTTGTTCACCTCCTGTTTTTCCACGGTTACTCATTAGTTCATTGGTTCTGCTCTGCTTATGTAGTTTCTCTTGTGTTTTGTCAGTTGTTTGATGTTATGGTTCACGTGGTTCGTGCCCCCAGGGTCTGTGTTTGCAGTATTGCTTCAGTCAATAAATTCCTGCATTTAGATCCTCATCCCTGCTTGCATCGTCAGCGAGCGTGATATATTTCAGATATCTGTACGTTTTAGACAGACAGAGTTCAGACCTCTGTAATTATGATATGTTGTTACATGATCTGAATCAGATCATTCCAGCACAACTTGCCAAAAATAAATGAACTGAGAATATATATATAGATATATTTCAAAATTATTACAATGGTTATTACAAAAACTTTTATGCACAAAGAATCCAACAACATGCATGAACTTGATATTAGAGTCTTCTACATGTGCTGTTGATCTTAAAAGCAGTGGTCATAGTTAACATTGCAGTGTTTTATTTCTACAGGTGCCGATGACATAGTTGCCATCATGGTTGGCAATATTCTAGGCAAAGAAATGGCTAACCTGGTTAAGAATGGCTCAGATGTGTATGTGGAGATCGTAGTGGCCAATCCTCATGGCCTGTGGTACAGCTCTACATGGGTATACGCGCTGTCCTTCACCTTCATTGGGATATCAACCATCACTATGTTCATCTTCGCTTTCCTGTTCATCAAACGAATGTACAGAAACCAGCAGCTCCGTATGCAAGAGGTACAATGTCCAGCCACTTTGAGTCGAGTTCAGAGTCAAATATACTTAGAAGAGCGGACTCTGCGGACGGGCGACCCGGTACTGAGCCCGATTGCTGAAGCAGGAATAAACGACTGTGTTCAGTATGTTATTATTATTTTTTTTTTTAATGATTATGAAAGTGATTACTGGGTCAATTAATTAACAATTTGGATACATTTTTATGATTTTTAGATTTTGTAACAAAAATATTGAACATTTAACACATACAGATAATTGACAATAGATTACGGTGTGTCATTGGTCCATTTTATGTTATTGCCTACTGACTAGTAATTAAAAAATAACTGCCGTAAATAGTTTTTCAAGGCTTGCTGGTTAAAAAAAAGACACAGTTTGCATTGATGCATTATTTTTTCCCACTCGGCTGGAGACTCAGTATACTTAACACTGAGTGCTGATGCGTGGAAGGACTGTGCGATTTCCCAAACAGCAAACACATTTAGTAAAAAAGACAATAAATAAGACAAATTAAAATAGTACTTCCAGAAAAATAAATAAATAAAATGATCATGCAATCATACTAAAAACAGAGATAGGAGTAAAGGTCACTGGAATAAATGAATAAAACAACAACAGATCCAGCAGCAAGCTGATGAGTCTGTGTCATTATCAGTGGCGTGCTGGATTGATGCGTATGTGCTGTTTACTGATGGCTCGTGGTTAATGATTTGTCTTTATGACAGCAGCTCTTGGACATCCTACAGACTGTGATTACCGTGAGCCGGAGATTCAGACACCACACATTCATGAGAACCCTGAATTTGAAGAAGAACCGGAGATGATGGAGCATCAGGACATCAGCAGCCAACATTAACATACTGTTATGCTTATACTATAATATAACACGGCATAGTTCTGCATTTCAATATCACCAACAGGCAACATCTGTGCAAAGTGTCAAAATAATAGACTTTTTTTTTTTTTAATGATAATAATAAAATTAAATAATAGGAAACCTAAAATGGCATGTTCAAAGTGATCTGTCATCTGACCAGGTGCGAAAGCCGGCAACAATGCACGCGACGGTGGATGAAACAGTGGAGAGCGAGGGCACGGAGGAAAGCCCCGCCTACTGTACCACTGCTGAGGGTGAGCTGAGGCAGGACTCGGGATTTAATAGACTTTTATTCAGTTATCCCCAGTCTTCCATCATCTTCTGAAATCTCTGCCTGTCCTGTTATGGCCAAGGAGGCCGTTTATGAACTCCCTGTATATCCTGAAACGACCATGGAGGTCTGCTTTGAACTGTTTGTCTGCCTGGAACTATCTGCCTGTCCTGTCACGACCATGGAGGTCGTTCCCCTGTCCGTGGCACTCCCTGTCATGGGTGTCACCATTTAGTGTGTGTGGGCAGCACACAACATCCCAGAACCCACTACCAGTCATGAGCCTCAGATCCCCGTCTGCGCCTCGGTCGCCTGAGCCATCTGCTCTGCCTTGGCCTTCCGGATCCTCTGCGTCACCCTGGCTCGTCGGCTCTCTGTCTCCGTCTCGGGCTCCTCTCCCACCTGCTCCGCCACTGTTGGTCGGCCCCCTGAAGTCGTCAGCCCTTCCTCCACCATGGCTCCTCCCTCCATCGGCTCCACCGTGGGCCGTCATGTTGGCTGCGGTCTGGGTCCTGCCTGGCTCCTCCTGCTCCAAGTCCCTCCTGTCTCCATCCTGGCTCCTCACGTCTCCTCCTCGGCTTCTCCCTCCGTCGTCTCCGCCCTAGTTATCTGCCTGCCTCTCTTCCTGCCCTTCGCCACCGCCTCATCCTCCTCCCAAACCCCCTCCCTCCCTCCGTTGTTCATCCTGCTACGGCGCGAGGTCGCGCCTTCCAGGAGGGGGAGTTCTATCACCATCGTGGACTTTTAATTTGTTGTTTTTTGTCTTGTTTCCCTGTTTTGACCTAGTTTTCCCTCATGTCTGATTATATCATTACGTTCAGGTGTGTCTTGTTAATTATCTTATTTTGTCTGTGTACTTAAGTTCCTGTCCGTTCAGTTTAGTTTGTCGGATCTCGTCTATGTTTTCCTGTGTGCTAAGCCTTCCTCTTGTGGATTTACCTTCTGTGTGGATTATTAAAGATTTTTTTACCTTCATCATCTTCGTGAGTGTTTTGAGTGCACCGTAGTGTGACAGATATCACATAGATTATAAAATTGTACTATTTGTTTATAAAGCTATAAATAATCTAGCCCCCCAATATAATATCTCTCTGACTCTGACGGTGTGTACCTAGATCACAGCTATAAAGTAGAGGAGACCAAACCTTTGCATTGACTGGCCCCAAGCTGTGGAACAACCTGCCATTACATGCTAAAACTGCTCCTATGTTATCTGAGTTCAAATCCATCTTAAAAACTCATCTTTTCTCTTGTGCTTTTAATCTTTTGTAAGTGTATTTGCAAATAAATTTACACACAGTACTTTGGCCAGCCAAGGTTGTTTGTAAATGCGCCTTAAGCCTGAGACACACTGCATGATTTTCGGCTGTCCCAGATGAACGATTGGCATCGTGAAACAATCGTGGCGATTTCTGTGATTGTGGCTCCTAAACGGTGGTCCTATGTCATACAGTGAGAGAGGTTCAAAGACGCTGTTGGTCGTGCGACCAAAGATAGCCTATGATCATTTTCTGACAGTGTCAGAAATTCAGCATGATCATTGCAGAGTGTGTTTGCTGCTACAACCCACGTCTACTGACCAGCCAATAAAAATGTGACATGAAATCAACGCGACACGGCGCCAAAATATAAAACTGCTTACCTCAAACTCTTATCCCTTCCTCTTTCGCCGCTTCCACTTTTTCAGCACACATAAAAACTACAACTTTCAAAGTGTTATTTAGCGCCCAAACTCTGGAACAATCTACCTAGCGTTGTTTGGGAGGCAGACACACTCTGTCAGTTTAAATCTAGATTAAAGACTCATCTCTTTAACCTGGCATACACATAACACACTATCACATTTCTATAATTCAAGTCCATTAAAGGATTGTTAGGTTGCATTAATTAGGTCAACCGGAACCGGGAACACTTCCCTTAACACCCGATGTACTCGCTACATCGTAAGAAGAATGGCATCTACGCTAATATTAGTGTTTTATTCTTATTCCGAGGTCACCGTAGCCACCCAGATACAGTCCATATCGAGCCCAGATGGTGGATCAGCACCTAGAGATGGCCTCTACAGCCCTGAATGTCAGCGGAGACCATGTCAACTAGATGTGCCCCAGAGACAGATCCCCTGTGAAGACCGCGTCACCTCGATGACCATCGGCACAAGTCCTCTGCACATGTGTTGCAGCCTGGAATTAAACCACACCATGCTGGTTTGGTCTGGCCAGAGGAGAACTGGCCCACCGACTGAGCCTGGTTTCTCCATTTGTGTCACCGATGTAGTTTTGGTTCCGTGCCTCTGTCGCTTTTGGCTTGCTTAGTTGGGGTCGCTTGACTGATTGCACAGACAATATTGGAAGAGAGCTGAACTGGATGATGACATCACTGAATCATCAATGAACTGACTTT
>NW_015540883.1:733944-738139 GCF_001515605.1 Sinocyclocheilus anshuiensis | reverse complement strand
TCTCCGTCTCGGGCTCCTCTCCCCCCTGCTCCGCCACTGTTGGTCGGCCCCCTGAAGTCGTCAGCCCTTCCTCCACCATGGCTCCTCCCTCCATCGGCTCCACCGTGGGCCGTCATGTTGGCTGCGGTCTGGGTCCTGCCTGGCTCCTCCTGCTCCAAGTCCCTCCTGTCTCCATCCTGGCTCCTCACGTCTCCTCCTCGGCTTCTCCCTCCGTCGTCTCCGCCCTAGTTATCTGCCTGCCTCTCTTCCTGCCCTTCGCCACCGCCTCATCCTCCTCCCAAACCCCCTCCCTCCCTCCGTTGTTCATCCTGCTACGGCGCGAGGTCGCGCCTTCCAGGAGGGGGAGTTCTATCACCATCGTGGACTTTTAATTTGTTGTTTTTTGTCTTGTTTCCCTGTTTTGACCTAGTTTTCCCTCATGTCTGATTATATCATTACGTTCAGGTGTGTCTTGTTAATTATCTTATTTTGTCTGTGTACTTAAGTTCCTGTCCGTTCAGTTTAGTTTGTCGGATCTCGTCTATGTTTTCCTGTGTGCTAAGCCTTCCTCTTGTGGATTTACCTTCTGTGTGGATTATTAAAGATTTTTTTACCTTCATCATCTTCGTGAGTGTTTTGAGTGCACCGTAGTGTGACAGATATCACATAGATTATAAAATTGTACTATTTGTTTATAAAGCTATAAATAATCTAGCCCCCCAATATAATATCTCTCTGACTCTGACGGTGTGTACCTAGATCACAGCTATAAAGTAGAGGAGACCAAACCTTTGCATTGACTGGCCCCAAGCTGTGGAACAACCTGCCATTACATGCTAAAACTGCTCCTATGTTATCTGAGTTCAAATCCATTCATCTTTTCCATCTTTTCTCTTGTGCTTTTAATCTTTTGTAAGTGTATTTGCAAATAAATTTACACACACCAGCCAAGGCAGCCAAGGTTGTTTGTAAATGCGCCTTAAGCCTGAGACACACTGCATGATTTTCGGCTGTCCCAGATGAACGATTGGCATCGTGAAACAATCGTGGCGATTTCTGTGATTGTGGCTCCTAAACGGTGGTCCTATGTCATACAGTGAGAGAGGTTCAAAGACGCTGTTGGTCGTGCGACCAAAGATAGCCTATGATCATTTTCTGACAGTGTCAGAAATTCAGCATGATCATTGCAGAGTGTGTTTGCTGCTACAACCCACGTCTACTGACCAGCCAATAAAAATGTGACATGAAATCAACGCGACACGGCGCCAAAATATAAAACTGCTTACCTCAAACTCTTATCCCTTCCTCTTTCGCCGCTTCCACTTTTTCAGCACACATAAAAACTACAACTTTCAAAGTGTTATTTAGCGCCCAAACTCTGGAACAATCTACCTAGCGTTGTTTGGGAGGCAGACACACTCTGTCAGTTTAAATCTAGATTAAAGACTCATCTCTTTAACCTGGCATACACATAACACACTATCACATTTCTATAATTCAAGTCCATTAAAGGATTGTTAGGTTGCATTAATTAGGTCAACCGGAACCGGGAACACTTCCCTTAACACCCGATGTACTCGCTACATCGTAAGAAGAATGGCATCTACGCTAATATTAGTGTTTTATTCTTATTCCGAGGTCACCGTAGCCACCCAGATACAGTCCATATCGAGCCCAGATGGTGGATCAGCACCTAGAGATGGCCTCTACAGCCCTGAATGTCAGCGGAGACCATGTCAACTAGATGTGCCCCAGAGACAGATCCCCTGTGAAGACCGCGTCACCTCGATGACCATCGGCACAAGTCCTCTGCACATGTGTTGCAGCCTGGAATTAAACCACACCATGCTGGTTTGGTCTGGCCAGAGGAGAACTGGCCCACCGACTGAGCCTGGTTTCTCCATTTGTGTCACCGATGTAGTTTTGGTTCCGTGCCTCTGTCGCTTTTGGCTTGCTTAGTTGGGGTCGCTTGACTGATTGCACAGACAATATTGGAAGAGAGCTGAACTGGATGATGACATCACTGAATCATCAATGAACTGACTTTGCTAAGCTGGGAAAATGACTGTTGTTGTCTTCTTGCATTATTGACAAACTATTTTCCTGTTTAACACTGTAAAGCTGCTTTGACACAATCAGTATTGTATAAAGCGCTATACAAATAAAGGTGACTTGACTTGAATTTGTGCTTCAATAATGAGGTCTAAGTTTAAGAATACGCTAGAAGTGAACATTTTTAAAATGTGTACTTTTTTATCTATTTAACATTAACTTGCATTAGTGAAAGGCTTCTTCCCTCAGGTAGATTGCATGTTTTCTTGCCTAGTTGGATGTTGTGCTCATGATCAATAATCACGTTGTTTGCATTCGCCCAAACTGATTTGCCGAAATCAAAACGTGGACCAGCCGGAGCGACCAGCCGGAAGAGGATTCTGCTTGGTCTTAAAGCCTTCCTCGAAAGGCTATGTTCGCAAATGAAACAATAATTTGCGTAAAAATAATGATTTCTTATCAATTGAGAATTTGTAATTCGTATGGTATGTTGGTCATACGGCGTATGCCTGTGAATATGGGACAAACTGTGTTCCTTATAGCTTTCATATGGAATGCTTCTTTAATGCCTTAAATACGGGATGATTCCGTATTATACGGGGAGAGAGAAACATCCTCATCAGGTGTAACGTTAGGCATCGTGTCCAGTGTCCAGCTAACTTAGTGTAATTTGTTATTAGTTGTCATAACTCAAAAAGACTGATGCAAACTGTTCCTTTTATTATTTATATATATAATCTTAGATATCATTCACATTTATTCTAACTCTTATTGCTAAATATTTCATTGTTAGCTGAATATTAGGAATGAAAATCAACAGGCTAAAGAACACTTACACAAGGATGTGTGTGCAGCAGAGAAAACAGCCCGCGAGTCTTCTTGACTTGAATGGTTTAAAATCACATTGAAAGTGTAGTTTGTTATAATAACAAAGGTGGACTCCAGGCACATTTTCGGTAGGACAAAAAAAAAAAAGAGCATTTAATTAACATTTTAACCCATACCTAGGCTTGGGAATCCAAAATCTATTCCAATTCTGTAATAGGATGCTTAAGGTCAGGAATCATCTAGTACATTTTAATATGACTTTAAACCATTCAAGCACAAGAAGACTTGTGCTCTGTTTTCTGTACTGCACACATAGGGGCATAGCCATCATTTCAGAAATGAGGGGGACAGAAATGTAAAAAAAATAAATAAAATTGACTTTTGTCTAATTGATAGGCTTTATTTTTTTCTTATGTATTTGAATTAGATAAGAAACCAAAAACACTGCTGGATGATAACCAATCATTTGTATTCTATAATTTCTTTTTCTGTATTTTCCTGACAATTTTAGGATTGGTTTATACAAACACATAATAAGGCAGAATAGTTTCTATACTGTATTAAATGTTATGTCAATTAGCACTGGATTATTCATATACTATATTTATTACCTCTAAATGACCTGAAATTACCTTTTTTTAGATACAGCAATAGCAGGATGCCTTTGTCCATATTAGGGATTTACCGCAAGTCATAAGTTATCACTTCTACTGGGCCGTTTTGGGCTTTCTGCGCGAGAGCGCCCTCCAGCTTCGAATATGAACGAAACATGCACTGCATGAGAGTGTTCAGCGCTCAGTAATGTTCATATCGTCTCGTTCCCTTTCATGGGAACTTCGAACTGCGTCCTCTAGGGGTCGCTATGGGGAACGCCTCGTCGTGACCCGTGTCTGAAGCATACATTGAAAAAACACCAACTCGTTGCCCGGCGACAGCCATGACGTCACTACCGGTGCGACTATAGTATAAATAGGTGCCAGGAGCTACACATCATTCTCTTCTTCGTCTTCATTGACTGTTTTGTTTGAAGCGTGCATTTCTGTGGTAAGAGCGATCTCTTTTATCTCATTATGGCGAGCACTAGCAAAGCGTTTAAGGATGTGTGCATCCGTGTTGACGTTGTTTAAACATCTGATGACACTCACGATCTATGCGTTATTTGTTTGGGCAAAGAGCACGCACGCGATGTCTCCGAGGGGGCAATCGGCGTGCACTGCAAGCGTTTTTTCCAAGGGAAAAAGCTCCGCTCTCATTTGTCTCTCTTTTCGAGGAAAGAGGGGCAGCCATCGGCTTCCCACGATCCAGGACCCGCCGCTGCTGAGGCACGGAAGGGAAT
>NW_015540883.1:709005-733497 GCF_001515605.1 Sinocyclocheilus anshuiensis | reverse complement strand
CACCGGTACTGACGTCATGGCTGTCGCCGGCCAACGAGTTGGTGTTTTTTCAATGTATGCTTCAGACACGGGTCACGACGAGGCGTTCCCCATAGCGACCCCTAGAGGATGCAGTGTCTCGTTCCCTACTCAGGGAACCATGGTTACATAAGTAACCTGAGACGTTTTGGATATGAATAAATCGTGCGGTCATATAGACTATCTCGTTTCTTCGCCCATGTGCACACACATCCAAAGCACGCACACAGAAAAAGTGATTTAAAATGCATCTGATTGACAGATAAATCTTGGTTGATCTATCAGCCAGTTGCACGTAAAAATGCATGCACTCTTATTTCAGTGTTGTTGTTAATGTTGAGGTTATTTTAGCTTCTACATTTAGTTTAACTGATTATGTGTCTCATACAAGTATGTATAATTTAATAGAGAGTTTTATAATAAATTGCATGAGAAGATTTATCTGCATATTTTTAGGCTGCACAGGTATAGGTTTAGTTCAGACTCTGACATCTGTAGGCTATCTGACATGCAGTACCTGTCTGTAATTTTCCAAGGTCTTCATAAGTTCATTCAGGAGGTGAGCAGAAAATTGAATTCTGCAGGTTTTTGCAAGCATTTCTTGAATATAAAAATGTCCTATCCTTGTTGTTACGGACATTTCACCATCACTACCTGAGCAGTTGTCCTGCGATAAGAGACATTCTTAATAAATATGTTGGGAAATTCGACGGGATATGAACATATGATATTGTGTTTAATATTTTGTTTATGACCCATATGAAAACACTGAATGCATTGCTTCTGAATGATGGGTTAGGAGCATATGCTACATAGAATCAGGGTCGATCGTGTTTCAATGGTCTGAGGATGAGGATAATTCCTGCAGTGTCATCGGTGTGTGTTTTCCCGTAGAGGTCATGAGAATGCTGAGTCACCCTGCAGAGGATCTCGCTCAGGCTCACCAGCTTTCCTCTGTATTCAATAGGTGAGGCATTCTGTAAGATGATCCAATGTCATAACTAATTCAGCAATTTCCATAGAAAGACCTTGAGGAGCTGCCTGCTGGAAAACAAACTGCAAACCACCAAATGTCATCACTGACTAATGCTAATATATAAGATCCTGGACTCCTACAGTCATGTTCACTACAAGAACGTCAAGCAGAAAGCTGAATATAAGCGATCTCGTGTCATTAGCTTTTCATTGTTTCATGTCTCTCATATCACTCTGCATTCTTATTAAAAAGCTTTTTCAATGTAGCCTTTATGGAGATACATAATGGAGTAAACGACTCGCCCCATCTGTCAGGCTTGAAGCACACGCGCACTCACACTCACACACACTCACACACACGCACGCACATGCGCACACACACACACACACACTGTTCAGTAATTGAACCATTTAAGCAGCTTATGAACGGTGCACTTTATGTTGGGTTCCAGTCCACATAATGCATTTATTGCTTGGATTCCCTAATGACTTCTTTATGTATGCCAGATTTCACATTGATTTCATTCGTGACAGTTATCAATGGCCAAACAAGAATAACAATAGCCGTTATTAATGGAAATACACAATGTGACAGCAGAAATACTGCCAGTGCTGCTGTGTGCTGAGAAACAGGCCTTAAATGCCCACAAATAAGCCAGCGGTACTGTTGACCTGATGAGGATCATATAAAGCGGCAGGGAGACAAACTCAATAAAAACTGAAACTGCAATAATGTTACAAAATATAAAAAATGTGTGTTTGTGTGAGTGAGTGTGTGTGTGTGTGTGTGTGTGTGTGCATGTCAAAGTGAAGGCTTAAAATAGACCCTACTCTTAAAAGTGCTCTTTAATTTCCTTATTGGACAACCAACCAATCACAGTCTTCAAAAGACTGTCATTCCTAGCAGCGGATTCAGGCCCGCCTCCTCACTAAGATAAACGTTTTTGTCTTTTCCTCGCTCAGCGTTGCTCTTAGATTGGTCCTGAATCACTCTTAAGCTAAGACTCCTACATAGAAATATTTAAGCTAAATTAGGAGCTCTCTGAGAGTATTCTTAGAATCTTTAAAGGGGTCATATGATGCTATTTTAAAGATCATTATTTTGTGTATTTGGTGTAACAGAATATGTTGACAGCGTCTCCCTGACATGCTGCATCAACACGACTGCTGTTCCTGAAACCACGCCTTCTTTCTTTGCGTGCACATTTGGGCGGCATTATGCTAATATTTCCACATAGTGACGTAGACATGTGGGGGCGTGTTAGAACGAGGCGTTTTAGGTAGGCATGGCTGACTCTTAACTTTTATAAAGAATATCTCTTTGAATTTGAGACTTCAGTTTTTGCAACTTTACAGATCTTCTTTATGCACCAAGAGCTTGTAACACTCCAAAGAGAAAGGAACAATTGAAATTGCATCATATGACCCCTTTAAGAATACGGGCCCAGAATGTCACATTTTATTATTAGCTGTTTCAACACATTTATGTTTTACCTAATAAAAAGGACAGCACTTTTAGAGTTTCGTTCCCTAATCTGATGTGAGCATAAGTATTGAGACAATTGAACTTAAAGCAAATGTAAAAAAGTTTAAAAGCTAATATTTAGTTGTGAATCCCTTGCGTGCGATCACAGCAGTGAGTCTGCCACAAACAGACATCACTAGACTCATGGATTCATCCATTTAAATGCTTTTCCCAGCCTTTAATACAGCCATTTTCAACTGTTGCTTATTTTGGGGAGTTTCCACCTTTAGTCTCCTCTTTAGCTGGCGAAATTCATGTTCAATAGGATTTAAATCAGGAGACGGACTTGTCCAATCTAAGACCTTCCGTTTCTTTGCCCTGATAAACTCCTTGACTGAGCTAGCAGGGTGTTTTGGGTCACTGTCCTGTTACAATATGTCAAGTCAAGTCAAGTCAAGTCTGCTTTATTGTCAATTCTTCCACATGTACAGCACATACACACAGAGAATTGAAATTGCGTTACTCTCAGACCCTTGGTGCATACAGATAACACTAACAGTAGAACATAAATACAGATATACGGATTAAATATAAAATACAACTATACAAATAAGGTAAAATGTAAAGAATAAAAAAAAATAAAATAAAAAAAAAATATATATATATAAAAAAATATATATCACGCGCTTTGCTGTAATAATGCAGGGAACCACTCATTATAAATCTCCTAACTGTGATATTTTCAGAAATAGAAGGTGCATCCCTAGCTGCTACAAATGACATTTTCAAGTCTACTGTAAAGATTCAAGTATTTATAAAGATAATCCCTAGCATACAGACCTTAGATCTTTAACAATGTAATATTCATCAAACTTCAGAGTGATCACTATGTGCTCTTTTTTTTACTCTAACATTTGCAAAGTTAAACTTGATACTCTGAATGTTTATTTATAATAGTTCAGAGCTGTTACTGCAGCAGCATGGTCTTGATTCATTTCATATAGACCAAGCACTACTACTGTTTGTTATATTTTGTTTTTCCATTCACAGATATTGACTCTGCCGTTAGAAGGCTCATTTCAAGGTATGACAAGAATTAAAGGTTTTTAATTAGTAATCTATGTCAGGAACTAAGCAACCATAAAGTCAGATCTTTCATTTCATTGTTTTATTTACAACTTGATATTTTAGTTGAATGTAACATCAGGATGGGCCAACATTTAAAACACAATCTTACAAGGACTTCTGTAGATGAGGCTGGATCATGAATGATTCACGCGAACATAGACACATTTATGTAGATCGGGGCTGGCGCATTCCCTTCAGAAACAATGTAATCCACTGCAAGTTCAGCGGCTCAGATGAAAAACGAATATGGTCTCCAACAGAAATCGCTGCAGTAATGAGACAATTCCGGAACCACATCGCAAGGTGTAAACTCGCCACTAAAATTGAATGCCAACAGTGCAAGAATGCTGAGCATCCTGCTTTGGCTAGTCGCTCTGTCCAAAACATAAGAGATTTCGTCAGGAATCACGGCTTAACACTAAAAAAGAAACAGCCACAAAATACTCAATAAGTGTTTTTTTTTACTTTGTTTTGTTTATATGCAAGAGAAACATTCTTCTGCTGTTGAACATCTGTTAAAGTATTTAATGTGCTTTCATAATACCGAAAAATGTTCTGTATTAACTTTTATGTTTATGAACAGTTATAATATTTAAGTTCTCCTCCTCCACACATTTGAGAGGGTTTTTTTCTCTTTACACACAGGACGTTTCTTTATACACAAAATGTTAGTGTATCTTATGATGTAATATTATAAGGGCAACTACTGTAATGTTGCTGTAAACAAGAACTAATTAAACTTTGCTCCTTGTTCACAGACTGTGCATACTGTTATATGTCTTCATGTCTTGTTTGAATGTTGTGTCTTCGCTTAAAGACGATCACCCAGTCTGGGTTTATTCTGCAATAACAACCGGCTAGATGTACATTATCCCTTACGTCACACAAATAGTAGGTCCTTGAAAGCACACTATAAAAGGTAAGGTTGCATATTTACATTACTATACAAAAATATTATACATACTTGCACAATGCACAGTACTGTGTGTGTGTGTGTGTGTGTTTGTGTGACTGCAAATGCATCATTGAGAATGAAGGTAGAGATCATTCCCTCCGTTCTGTACTGCAGTGTTCACTATTGCACTGTATTTAAATGATTTTCACCATTGTTTTGCTATTTTTGTGTTACAGCCAATATGGAGGCTTTTAAAGAGATGCTGGTCAGCCAAAATGTTCGTGAACATCACGATCCACGGTATAATCATTATTTTTGTGGCTCTTTAAATATGTATTTTGTTCCATCGTCTGATAAATGGATAAACAGCAATCCATCAACTTGATATGACACATACATTGAGATTGTTTACGATCTTCCAGTTTGTTTGCAAATATTTTAGTTGTAATATATTAAAGTAGTATGTAAAGTATAAAAATCAATGTTTTTATTGAGTACTCAGTTCAGCTTTGGTCCTGCAAACCTCACAGTGATGAAAGGCATTTTTCTAATGCTCTTTCTTCTCAGCAGGTTGCGTCACAAAGATAGCGTCAGTGGTCTTCCCCTTCACCATCACACCGTTCATCTGGGAGGCGAGATCAGCTCGTGTGTTCACTGTCTGCAGGAGCCGCGTGTCTCGAGGAAGATCCCGGCTGGGAGAGCAGACCATGTTTTCTGTGGGCAGGTCAGACTCCTCATCTGATTAATACTAGAATAATATCTCGTACTGTAGAGGTGGTAATCAAACACATGGTGCAGACAATCCAAATATAAAGTCTTTAATAGATGAGGAATACGCTCAGGAGAAACACTGCAAACAGACGTGAGAACCAACCACAAACCGAACAAAACCAGGGGCTGAATCCCCTTAAGAAATAAGACATTTCATGAGATAAATTCCAAGAAGTTCGTAAGAATATTCCTAAGTGCAATTCTTGAAAGATTCTTAAGAAGTTCTCAAATATATTCTTAAGAACATTTTGAATTCAGTAAAAAGTCGTATCAGACGTAATCATAAAGTTTACATCAGTCATCATCGGTGTGTCGCTTCAGAAAACTGCCGTGTTATGCTATAATGCTTAATTACTACAATTAATTTGAAATAACCCAATAAATTCATTAATCTTACCTTTGGAGATTTAAGACAAGTCTGAGGCTATCCTAACTTTAAGAGGTTATTTGTGAACTTGGACCACAAAACCAGTCATAAGGGTCAATTTTTTGAAATTGAGATTTATACAGCTTCTGAAAGCTGAACAAATCAGCTTTCCATTGATGTATGGTTTGTTATGATAGGACAATATTTGGACGAGATACAACTATTTGAAAATCTGGAATCTGAGGGTGCAAAAAAAATCAAAATATTGAGAAAATCATCTTTAAAGTTGTCCAAATGAAGTTCTTAGCAATGCATATTATTAAATAAAAATTAAGTTTTGATATATTTATGGTAGGAAATTTACTAAATATCTTCATGGAACATTATCTTTACTTTATATCCTAATGATTTTTGGCATAAAAGAAAAATCAATAATTTTGACCCATACAATGTATTTTTGGCTATTGCTACAAATATACCCCAGCGACTTAAGACTGCTTTTGTGCTCCAGGGTCACATATGATATTTAAGAAGATTCATTTCAAGAATTTGAATTCTTAAATTTTGTCTTAAGAACGATCCTAAGAATAAAGATAAGAAAAGTCTACAGAATTTTTGGGAATACAAAATATTATTTTTTCCTAAGTTAGAAAATACAAAGGAAATGGCAGTTAAGAAGAATTTTTTTTCTTAGGAATGTTTCGTGAATCCAGCCACAGGAGGGTAAATACACACACTAACGTGGGAACTGAATGCTTTTGTTTTCTGTAGAGGTAAAGCTGCCTTTGAAGTTGTTTCACACTGCTCTGGAGCTGCATTACAGCCAAAACTTAATTTTTCATAGCTGATAAATTTCACATTAACAATAGCTGTCTGAAATCACTCACTCGTTCACTCATTCACTAATCCCTATTCTGATTGGCTGAGCCGCGTTCGAAGCTGTTGTAAATTACTCTACAAACATACACCTTAGTTTACGTTTGTCTGTTGCTCGGCAACCACTTTGTTGCAACCAGAGCCGTTGAGAAACAGAGTTGCGACACGCTTTGATCTCGCCGTCACGCGGTCTCAATAGTTCCAAACAACTCCGCGCTGTCAATATGTTTCAAGTAGGATAGACAGCAGTTTCACTGTATTTATGTAAGAAGAGAATATAAGTGAATGTTAAAAAAAGGCCAGCAAATAGGAATTTAGCCTAATAAAAAATGTAAATAACGTTTAAAAGAAAAACACAAGGCATTGCAGAAAGACTAAAAACGTAAAAATATGACATATGATGTGTTTCTCACGTTATCTAACTGCAAATATAACATAACTGCCTATTATCTAAAACTAAACATTAACTATAACGCGTTTCATAAAATACAACTACTGGCCAGATTTCCGAAAGGTAAACTAATGTGTTAAAATGCCAAAAACTGCTGTAATTTCCTCAGCTTTCTGGCGAGTGTGCTTGAGAAGCACTGAAATGAATGGGCCTCATCAGTGGCTCCAGCAGGTGTACGGCACTGTGAGTATCATGAGCGCTCAGACTGACCTCAGATTTGCCCCGTAACATTTCAGCAGCTATTATAGGCCTGTGTGTCCCGTATTGCTGTCGACTGAACCAGCCATGCCATTAATTATGAATTTATCAGTCTTTTGCATGCCAAAGTCAATTTCTGCATATAAATATTACGTCAAATAGAAGCAGAAAATCATGCTACACGCACTTTCATGAGATCGGTTTAGCCTACGACAATTAATTTGTAGTCTATTTTACAAATGGGAATACAACGAATTCATGACAATGTTTTACATTCAAGCTACCCGTAAAATTTATAGTGAAAAGTACTTTAAAAGCATCTGGAATGCAATAAAGTAATTTTAAAGCATTTGCTGCATGGATTAAAAATAGGCTAATAAATAATTAACATATCATACAAAATTGCGTTGCAGCAAATCCTTTAAATTTTAAGGTATTCAGAACGGGGCAACATAAAAATCAGAAAATATAAGCAGCTGTACAATTATAGGACAAAGTTTTACATATATGCCATTATAATTTGTGTTTTATTTTTTAATTGTACGGAATTATAAAATAAAACGCAGATTATAATTGGGTCTGTTTTAGGCTTTTCCTTGTTTTTATATTTTAGACATCCATCAATTACGGTGATGAAAAAAATAACTCGCCATCTCCGCATTGGATGTGCCTTTAGAGAGAAATGCAGGGATTACATAATGAAAGAGTTTCTATTTTCGATTTGAATTATTTAGTTTAAAGTAGTAATTTAAAGCTTTCTATATTTTTTCAATTCACGGAGTTTAGGTTCATCATTGTGAAGCGCTCCTATTCAAGACCGAGACGGCAGAGAGCGTTTGTTTTCTTTATTTTATAAAAGCACATAGTTTGGTTGATATTGTGAGTGCACACAAATAAAACTAGACCCTTTACAGTTTAGAATGATGTATTACTCTTACCTTTATGAGCAAAAATGACTGCGTATTTTAAGTTGTTTCCACTGTTAGAAAAAATGCAAGTGATCGCGATGGCGCCTCCATGTCCTGCAGAGCTTCAGCTTCCACTCTCCGCACATTTATCTAGGTTAAACATTTAAACTAACATTGTGATATGCTTGAACTGTTTTATATAGAGATTTTATTTTAGGCAAGTCGTGATGATTTGAGAAGGCTAAATCGATCAAGGCTATGATCAACTCACTGCCGCTGGCCGTTACTTAAAAAAAAAACTTACATTTAACGAACAAAAAATGCTCCAAACGTTTTTCTAAATTTACTTTATTAAAAAACGAAATGAAATATAATCACTTTTCCATTACATACAAAACTGAATTATTTTAATTGCTGAAACAGTAGTATAACCTTTTTTTGGGAAGAGGGGAAAAGAGACGGGCTAGGGCCTATATTTGAGACCCGTGCAGGGCTCTAATCCACTTCATCCAACGCTGTTTTGTTCTCCTCTGTGAGCATGCTCTTAATATATGTATTTTACCATTTTGTTGAGTTTAAAACGTGTGACACATTCGTTCTGCTCTCACTGATCATTTGGTCCCCCTCCCCCCCCAAAAAAAACAAAAAAAACAAAACTCTGTGCATACCCTCTGAAGAAATCTTGCAGGCGCCCCTGAGCTTCAATACTGGAACTATTGGCTGCTCCATGACACGCTTTACTTCCGCATTCCTCAGTTCCTATGGACCCCTAAGGGAGTGTCGCAACTCTGTTTCTCAATGGCTCTGGTTGCAACCACAACTGTTTCTGAGGAACTACATTGTTTGGTGGCAGAATACTGTTTTTATTAATATTATTACACTTTATTTGCTCTGTTTTATTTAGTGAAACCTTACTATATATATGGAATAACCGTTTTATAAAAGCAGTAACCCCCGTGAAGGCGTGGTTAACAGTGAATTTATAACAGCTAAGGGGGTTTAACTCCGCTTCGCGTCGTACCTAACAACGCCCCTTAGCTGTTATAAATTCACTGTAAACCACGGCTTCTTGGGGCTTATTGCTTTTATAGTGTACTGCAGTTGAGTGCACTATATCAGAAAGCAGGGAACGAAATGAAGTGATGAATTCGGACGCTGATGTATACACTTCGCGTCAGAGAGCGGGAGCTGTCACGGAAACATATTCATCACATATGTACATTTATCTTACATGTACCTTATTTAAGAAAATAATATTAATAACAATAACACTCACAATGACTTTATATTGTAATTATACATACCTCAATGCCAGCTTTGTGGTTTCATCGATGGTATATTAGTATTTTTTTTATTTTTTTTTTATAATAATAAAAGATTGTCACACCACTTCTTTTAAAGAGTTTGGTTCTTTTATGGGGCTTTTTCCCCCTTCATTATAATACTGGGACAGAACACCCTACCATTTTTTAATACACTTAAATTGACCCGGTTTTGTAAATAAATACCCTCAAGGTCAAGAGCATTTTAATGAGAAACACCAATTTAATCATGTGTTTCCAGACACTTGACTGTGTGTTACTGCTTACACCAGTAAGTATTTCACAATATTATCTACTGCATGGATGGAATATAATTAAGATGTGCACTATTTGCATGTAAGTTTACAGAATATAAATCACACAGCTTTATACTTGCCTAAATTGACAGATTTCGTGTCACTCGCATGGAGAAGAGGAACAGCCTGCAGGGCTCGATGAATCTTCCTGTGCCGAAGCTCGGAAACACGTCGAATGACACGACGCTCTCAGACAGCAGGACTTGCTCTAAAGACACTTCCAAAAAACCTCCGGAGGATTACAACATCCGCAACATGTTCGGAGATGGCAAAGTCCCCAACCTCGGCAAACGCAAGAAAAGCGTGACACTGCTGGGCTTCTATAAGGCTGGGAATCCTGCGGAGAGTAAAGCGGGACAGAAGGTGTTTGTGGAGGACAAGGAGGAGTCGAGCACCACCAATCATTTATCTGAATGCTGCAGCTCCGGCGCGCCGTCTCCCACCGAAACCACTTTAGATGAAAACTCAAATAAAACCTCCGGGAATCAATTACAGGAGACTCTGAGAGAGAGCGGCCCAGAGAACCAGAAGACTGATGAAGCCACTTTAAATGTGGACTCGCAGGACAAAATAAGAACAAACACATTAGGGATTGTTGGTGATGGTTCTAATAGCTGCTCTAGGTTTTCAGTACGAACTGTGGAAGAAACTATCACCACACCTGCAGCCGCCGCTGACAATAGAGATGATGTGATGAAACACAATGACCTTAAGCCTGGACAAGCTAGTCAGGAAAGTACAGACACTCAGCAGTAGACCCACAAATATAACATCATGAGATGTTCAAACTAGAGGTCAACCGATTGATCGGTTTTTCCGATTAATTGGCACCGATAGTTGATTGCAAAAATCCATGCTGATAGTTTTTCTGGGTTGCCGTCCTTTGCTTTATTATACAGGTGCATCTCAATAAATTAGAATGTTGTGGAAAAGTTCATTTATTTCAGTAATTCAACTCAAATTGTGAAACTCGTGTATTAAATAAATTCAATGCACACAGACTGAAGTAGTTTAAAGGGGTGGTTGATTGCGATTTCACTTTTTTAACGTTAGTTAGTGTGTAATGTTGCTGTTTGAGCATATCAAAAAGCTGGTCAGCAGAAGGAAGCATGAAGTGCTCCAAAATTTCTTGGTAAACGGGTGCAGTGACGTTGGTAAAACAATGTGCCCAAAACACATGCAAGTCTCACGCAAATGCTTAATTTTACGATTGTTAACATCTATTTGCATTAGTTTATATCCAGCTGGTCACTTTAATGCGTTTGTTATCCAGCGAAGTTGCAGATTTAAACCTGTGATGTGAGAAAGCACATTGATATATGAATACAGCTGAAAGAAATCCTGCCGCGCCACATAGTTTTCCAATAAATTACATTATATTTGTCCCAAATCGTTGTTAATGTACATAAAGACTTCACCCTAGCCTATAAAATTGTGTATTGTGCATTTTTTCAGCGAAACGTTTGTCTTTCTGTGTCTCTAATAAAGTCTGTTTGCTTCATATAGAGAGCTATAAATATAGATCACACTTTCTCTTTCTGCTTGCTCTGTTTTTTTAAACACCGAACTTCAAACTCATCCGTGCCGTGTGAGGACCCCGGGCTGGACTCCGCTTCGGCCACGGTGAAAGCCGATCTGGCGATCCACAGCGTGAAGTTGTAGTATTTCCTCAGCGACCAGCACGGATCAGCTCCAGGCATGACGAAGCAGATATCGTCCTCTTTTGGAAGGCCAAACAAAGTAGTTTCGCTTTCACAACGAAACACACAGCGCCTTCACGACATGGCAGCGGCCGCACAATACTACAGCGAGAATAAAAGTTACGCCTTCTTTCTTTGCGTGAACATTCGGGCGGCGTTATGCAAATCTTCCCACATAGTGACGTAGATATGGGGGGTGTGTTAGAACGAGCCGTTTTAGGTAGGACTATTAACTTTTATAAAGAATATCTCTTTGGATTTGAGACTTTAGTCTTTGCAACTTTACAGATCTTCTTTATGCACCAAGAGCTTGTAACACTCCAAAGAGAAAGGAAAAATTGAAATCGCATCATATGACCCCTTTAAAAAAATAAAATAAAATAAAAAACAGTAAGAGAATCAGAGTTTTGTCTCAGGAGTCTGTGTGTAATCTCTTACTGGAATGGGTTTGTAAGTGATGTTCCCTGGAAGAAAGTTTGGTCATTATCTCAAATACCTGATAACTAACACAATGAGAGACATTACATTTAATTGGATTCATAGATAATTTAATGCAGATACGTGCTCTCTTAAAAGACTTAAGAATGATATTCTTTCCGTTCAGAGAACCCTGAAACCTCTTTACATTTATTGTGGAGTTGCTCTCACACAACGACGTTTTGCTGTGACATTCTTGATATTATCAAATGTTACATGAACCCTAATTTTGCGTATGCAATTTTGGGTTTCCATGAATCTGAGAAAAGTGATAGGCCTACGTATTTCATAAACCTTATTTTCTTGTTAGCCGAATGTCATATTCATAAATGTACATTTTCTAAATGCAAACCTCTTTTTCTTTTAAAGATTCAAACTTGAAATGAACATGTATTTTGAATCTATTGAGTTCTCTTAAAAGCAATAAGTACAACGGCTTTGTTGAAGGACTTGGCACTTCCTCTGCAAGACTGAAGGACCCTGGAGTGTTATTGATGTTGTATTGCTATTATTTGACAATGACAATCGTAGTTATTGTTTTTTTCCAAGCATTCAGTAAAAATAAAAAGGCACTCTGGTTTCAGAACAGCAGCAGCAGCAGGACTCAGACCGGAAGTTCGACCAGCTTCATGCAAATACCGAGAGAAAAAGCGCACGTGACTTGACTCGCTGTGATATGCAGGGACTGCCGTCTGTCATCTGTGCGTCAGTTATATATTACACACCGGACGCTTTGCGATCAGATATTGGCTTTCACTGTGGTTAAACTGGCATTGTTTATAGTGCGCATCTTTCCAGCTGTAACCGCGCGCCTGTGATCAGTACGTTGGCCGTGTGTTGAATATATCTTCTGCACTGGCTGTGACACACCCGAGGAGGACGGAGGCGCTGAAGCGGATCTCTCCCGGTTCAGCGGAAAGACTCCCGCTCGCCTTATTAATATTAATGCAATAACGTCACCGTTCGCTTCAGGAAGCGACAAGCTGTTACGCGTTGCATCCATAAGCTTAGTCACGTCGAGGTGCGTTCAGGATTGTGTAATTGAGCAATGGCGTCGCTGGGACACACATGAGATCAGCTTAGGATCTGTTTGTTGCTGCGGCGCCCGAAAACTCCCACCAGACTGTAACCTGCAATAGTTGAGAAATGGCCATCCGGCGGACCAGCACGAGAACAGGCTAAAGCTACAGGTACGTGTGCAGGATGATTAATCACCATTATTATTAATATTCGTACAGTATTTAAATCACGTTCAGGTGTAAACAAGAGCATAATATGGATAAACGTTCTGCCTACTAATTAGGGTGTAAATATGATGTGGCTTATTATATAGCCTATCTTTATGTCTGTTGTATCAAACAAGCAGCTGATTGAAATGTAGCGAGTTAAGAACGTTACATTTTCCCCCAAACTTCCTTAATGTGTTATTTGTTACAGCAGTTAATTACCCAAATTAATCTTGTGGTTGTTGTTTTTATATGGTTATATGCAAATTAAAGGCGTGTGTAGGCTATTGTGGAGTACACAAGTTTTCTTTTAAAAAGTATTTGTGTGGTTTGTTATTTGGACGTAGCCTACACCTTGCAGCCTGCTGAAGAGATTACATTAATGTTATCATTAGGGATGTATAACGATTCACTCAACTCACGATTCAGTTTGATTCACAATTTTTTTTTTAACAAAATGAGATTTAAGACAACATTGCCCATTTAGGATTACACGTTAAAAGCTGAAGTGTGGATCATTGTCAGTATTTGACAAACTAGTTAAAGTTGAAGTAGAATATCGAAGGATGATGTAGAATCAAAAACTAGACTGGAGCACTTGAATGAGCTGTGAAGCTGCAACAGAACACTTTGTGTGGTTTGTTATTTGGACGTAGCCTACACCTTGCAGCCTGCTGAAGAGATTACATTAATGTTATCATTAGGGATGTATAACGATTCACTCAACTCACGATTCAGTTTGATTCACAATTTTTTTTTTAACAAAATGAGATTTAAGACAAATTATAAATTAAATGTGTCCTTTTATTATTGCTTGGACAAAACACTGCACGTTTCTTTGTGAAACTGAAATATAACACTATAATAATATATATAGCACTTGCATATTATTGCTCTTTTGTTGATTTTGATTGCTTCTATTGTCCTCATTAGTTACCCAGATAGCAAAATGACTCCGGAGCGGATCCGCAAAACGGGTCCGTGTCGGAGTCCACTTGCACAGCGCAACGGATCCGGACCAGACCCAACCCGTATGCCCTAATAAAGTGGTTCATCCGGCCCGGATCCGATCCGGACCTGTTGATAAAGAAACGGATCCGATCAGGACCCGCTGATTAAAAGTAACTCATCCGGACCGGATCCGATCTGGACCCGTTAATTTAGTGGGTCTATACCTTATTTAAAATGGATAATCTGGCCAAAACTAGCTATGGGAATACCTAAAATAGAGCCAACAATCATTATATAGACTAGACTGCTCTATAAAAGTGTAATATGTCTCCCTTTATTAATATTAATAAACCATAAAATCATTCAAAACTTGAAAAAAATCTAAACTTTGCTTGGCCAGCAATAATGAAACACTGTATAAAAAGTAGGTAATTACATGAAGAAAAATAAAAAAATTAAATGCAACCACAAATTGTACAAAAACATTGTTTTATTTAATAAAAACTTTACTTCTAAACAGACAATTCAGTTCAATAACTTTGTAAAGTTAATATTTACGAATGAATTAGTTAAATTCAGCCATACGGAATTTTATAGCACACAAAAGTTTCATTCACTTTGTGTCAGCTTGATGTTGATTTAATAAAATTCAATATCAGTGAAAATGTTGCAAAATTAATACATTATGAAACAAAGTCTTGGCGATAAAGCAGCTCTGGAGAAAACAGTGATATCATAATCCAGCTCAATAAAATAAAAAATAAAATGCAACCACAAATTGTACAAAAACATTGTTTTATTTAATGAAAAACTTTACCTCTAAAAAGACAATTCAGTTCAATAAGTTTGTAAAGTTAATATTTACGAATGAATTAGTTAAATTCAGCCATACGGAATTTTATAGCACACAAAAGTTTCTATTATCGCCTGCAGTTATTCCTGAAGAGGGGTGAAAAATTACCTAACGTTACATATAGGATTAAAATCCGGATAGCCAACTAAACTACCCGTCTCACAGAAATGAGGGAGATCCCATCCAAATAGGCCTATTATTAACGTACTCAAATCTATGATAATGCTAATAATGATAAAGAGCTAACCTTAACTGGACATTCCACAACGCAATTTCAAAAATTAAAAACTACAACAAAGCAATTAACAACTTTATTATATTAACCTTAATGTTACTGGCAACTGTACATATAAAGCATATTTAAACAGTATTCTTGCCGAGTTCAGCCGGCCGCAGCTTCCACACTCTGAGGAGGATCTGATTAAACAAAATAAGGCTTTGTCTGTGCTCTTTCCATTTAAAATTAGAAGCAACCAAATTACATTACATTACATTACAAACTAGATTGTATAATTTCTTTAACTGAACTTCGGTACTTTTTTGGTCATTCAGTGTTTCTGTAAGAAAAAATAAAAAAAATTGGGGGGGGGGAAAAATTACTGGTAAGATGATAATGATACAAATTAATAAGAACAATATAAAACGCACTAAGGATTAATGAGCTACTGGATTCATGAATATTAATCAGGTTGTGTGCCCCCTCAGACATACATTCATATAAACTCCTACCCCTAAATGAAACGCGATTTGTTTAGCATCTCAACCGATTTGAATCGTCACATATTTGAATCGATTTCAACCGGCTCGCGGTTAATCGTTACATCCCTAGTTATCATGCTGTTCATTTATCTATTTGGTGATGTTATTATAGTAAGTGTTCAAAAACATGGTAACACAATGTGTCAAATCAGCCTAAATTCAGAAACTTCCCCAGCTTAAAATTTTGATTTAGTTAAAATTTGAAAGACAAACATATAAAGTGATGAAAGGCAGTAAATTTACGGGGTAATCCACTGTTTTATAAAGGAGGGTCAAAGTGACAATTCTGACAAATGACGGGTGTAAAATGACTTTAGAACGATGGCACCATCATTCTGTAATTCTTACACGGAGATTGGTACTGTAGGTCTGTTAGTAAAATCTGTTGACTTCAGCAATTTACGTTTCATTATATGCCAACGGTGACAATTCAAAAATGGCAAAAAGCACTTGTGTATTTTGCCTCAGGTTGGCATGCCTGTAACTGTAACCAGAACATTTCAGATGCTGTTAGAGCCAAAATGATTGACTTGGTCTCGTGAGACCAGAGTTTGAAACCACTTCTTTAAATGTTTTGCTTTACTAATTATATTCTGTAAAATTAATTATGAAAATCCACCCGCTCCTTTTTTTTTAATCCCCATAAATCATAAGCAGTGTCCCAGAACAAGCCATTGGCAGAATCTGTAAAAAGTGACGTTACATTGTACAGGCCCCGCCAACGACTGTTGACGGACACGGCTGTATTAGCATAGACCCGCCCTAAATGAGCCGCACACAGTTCGACACGTTCATCTTCACGCTACAGCATTTAAAAGCAGCATTCATGTAAGAAATGTCTTATTAGAGCTACATAAATTATTCATTCAAGAGCAGTGTGTGATTTTCTGTTTTTATTTTATTATTATTTGGCTCATATTAACAGCGTAGACCGCAGTAGGCACTGTTTATTACACTGCTGTCACTTACACAGATCTAATACAAACATGCGATTTCTTTCCCAGCTGTTTACCTTCACAGACAAACTGACTGTTTTTGTAACTTATTTGTGTTTTTAACATATACTTGACAGTTTAAGTGCAATAAGACATGAAAGAGAACTTCGTTTAGTGATCACACGCTGTGTGACAGCCGCTTTCTGTGTGCTCAGAAGACACTATATCAGAAGTTTACACTGATATGGCTTTAAAACGCATGATTTCAGCACGATAGACATGATAATCAAAACCAAACAGATTTTTTTTTATCAGAGTATACAGTGGGTACGGAAAGTATTCAGACCCCCTTAAATGCTCTTAGGAACCTTAAGTGCAGCAGAATTTTTTTTGTAACCTTGGCCAGATCTGTGCCTTGCCACAATTCTGTCTCTGAGCTCTTCAGGCAGTTCCTTTGACCTCATGATTCTCATTTGCTCTGACATGCACTGTGAGCTGTAAGGTCTTATATAGACAGGTGTGTGGCTTTCCTAATCAAGTCCAATCAGTATAATCAAACACAGCTGGACTCAAATGAAGGTGTAGAACCATCTCAAGCATGATCAGAAGAAATGGACAGCACCTGAGTTAAATATATGAGTGTCACAGCAAAGGGTCTGAATACTTAGGACCATGTGATATTTCAGTTTTTCTTTTTTAATAAATCTGCAAAAATGTCAACAATTCTGTGTTTTTCTGTCAATATGGGGTGCTGTGTGTACATTAATGAGGAAAAAAAAATAACTTAAATTATTTTAGCAAATGGCTGCAATATAAGAAAGAGTGAAAAATTTAAGGGGGTCTGAATACTTTCCGTACCCACTGTATCTGAGGTACGAGCCGTAAAGGCTCCACCCTATTCTGGAAAAGGGGGCGGGGAGCAGCAGCTCATTTGCATTTAAAGAGACAGGCACGAAAACAGCGTGTTTCTGCTTCCACTCAAAATAGGCATTTTCAAAATGATATAATAAATGATCTGTGGGGTGTTTTGAGCTGAAACTTCGCAGACACATTCTGGGGACACCTGAGACTTATATTATATATTGTAAAAAGGGGCACGATAGGTGCCCTTTAACATACTTACCTGTTGATCAAAAATGCCTTTAACTTGTAACTTGAAAATTTGCCGAATTTGTTAACAGATTTATGAAAAGGATTGGGAATGCAGTCTTGGGCGAAACTTTCTCTTGGTGGATTCAGTACTGCAGCATTTGTGCTATTTCAGTCTGGGTTTTTTCCGCTTTTAAGGTGTCATCGACCGCATGTGGAAGCACACAACTCTTGTATAACTCCAGACAGCAGAAGTGCAGAGAGGATGTTGTGGTCTGATACCATGAGGAGAGTTGTCAGACAGTGGTATTGTCAACCCAGGTAAACAGTAGACATGAGAATACTAGAATGCTTCCTTACCTGGTAACCACTAAAGATTAATTCATCCAAGAATGTCTAGTTACTAATGCTGTACGGTAAGTTTAAGTATTTATTTTTTTTCACTCCAGCAGAAGGCTGCTTATTGCTCTTCTGAGCTTGGCGTTGATCTTGCTGGCTCTTTTGAAGCTGCCTCTCTTTCACACGGACCCAAAGCCTGTGGAGGTGCCAGTAGACCCCGTCTACCGAGAGGTGCGTCTGTCTGTCTTTCACGTCGTTTTTACAGCAGATTCAGGAAGCATCTACACCATTTTTGTGATCTACTCAAATTCAGATATACATTTTGCTTCTGTGTTTTTCTGTGGCATAGCTGCTGGTGCATAAAAGCAGATCTGTGGTGTGAACTTGTGACCATATTTGGCTAACAATGCTTCTGGAAAACACAGAAGTGATACGAATAATGAACTCTCTAGAACTGTTTGCTTCCGCTCGACTTTTGGAGTACAGATAGCTGCTGTGAATATTAATTGTGCCTACATGAGCTTATTTATGAATGGATATGATATGAGTGATATTTTATAGTTTTTCTGACTTTATTCTACTATGTGGAAAATAGTAGGTAACAACGTCACATTGAGTGATGTTCACTCCAACATACTCATCATGCAGGTGTTTAATGATCGTTTGGTGATCTGTTTGTCTTTACCGTGAACAAGTTTGTTGTGAACTGCACTAAATGAATGAACGAGCATTTTTTGCGTCCCTCAAACCAGCAGCAGAGAAAGTGACAATATTATTGTAAAACTTCTATGCATTGAAATTGTATGCAGTCAGTTAAAGTGTAATAGCACATCAAATGTAATCCTGTAGTTATCAGTGAAGTTTATGGTATTGTGTGGCAAAATAGTGTGCATAGGGAATACATGATATGTTCAATATGGTCTGACCGATCGAAAGAGAAGTCTGGAGAAGTTTGAAATGGAAAATGTGTGGGGACTAGGCATGGGCCGGTATGAGATTTTGACGGTATGATAACCTTAAGCAAAAATATCACGGTTTAACGGTATCACGGTATTGTTGTTACAGCTCTAAAATGTATAACGGAAAATGTTAGTGGTTTTGAAACTGTGACATTTTCAAACCGCGGTATACCTTGATACCGGTAATCGGCCCATGCCTAGTGGGGACCCTGAATATTTCCATCTACATGTTTGGACACTAGGGATGGGCGATATCTTATCATTTACGATATACCGGTAAAAATTCTCCCCACGATAAGAATTAGTCTTCCTGCGATAATAACGATAAAGTCTAGTTGTTGACATTTCTGTGTGCGCCAGTGCGGAGCGACATCACGGAAAGTGGACGTGAAATTGAGGAGGAGTAGCCTATATCGCTAAATGAGGAGCTTGAGCTGTAACTGGTTTGGTTAGGGTTGTACAGTGCACAAAAAATCGGTCTGAATAAATGTACTACAGTAGCACATGTGCGATAAAGTTTTGCATGTGTATGAGCCTGTTTACAAAACTGTTGTCCTCATAATAATGTCCTCATATGAGGATGCAGGGTCTCAGGAGGTTAATGCTCACCCTATTTTGGGTAAAAATAGGAAAGATAATACTTTTCTTAAAAGAAACAGGATTCCCTGAATTATCGTCATTGATATCGTTATCGTAATAAATACCAGAAATATCGTGATATATTTTTAAGCCCATATCGCCCATCCCTATTGGACACATTAGATGATGTTTCAGGTACATTATAATAAACTATTGTACGCTGAGTTTGTTTATACAGAAATATAATTAGATTATTACAGTTTTGTAAAAGCAATGTTTGGAAATCTAAAATTGCTGTTTCCTATTGACACAAATCTAAAGATATAAATAACCATGTTACATGTAATTAAATATTGTTGTTGTGAAGCATCTACCCAAAGACTTGTGCACACTACTGTATGTACTTCAAACTAAATAAGCATTAAATCTAGTCGGCTCCATTGGATAAAAAAAAGGCAGACTTAAAAAAAATTAAAATAAATTCAGCTTCACTGTTTTCTGACCTTCCTTCCATCCCGCTGAATCGAGGGTTTAGGGTCTGTCCATATAAACTTTTCTCGTCTACTTGATGAAGTGTAAAACACTTGACATGTCAGTGGGCGAGTGTTGAGTGTGTGTCAGTGTGAAGCGGAACACACCCTGCTGTCTAAATACCAAATTCAGCTCATCAGCTTGTAATGAGAGAGCTCGTCAGATAAGATAGATGTGCAGAGCAACTGTTCTGGAGGAAATACGTTTGGGTCAATGTTATTTGTGTAGCACTTTCCCGATTCATGTCGTTTCAAAGCAGCTTTACAGAAGTTAATACTGTACATTTTTATGATACCTAAAATGGCTCGTTCACACCAAGATGAATGTTGGCCATGGACATTTTCTGCATTTGATTTGTCTGTTCAGATCAGTGTGGAAAAAACTGCATATTGTTGGACTGAAAGTGTATTCCTCATTTGTAAGTCGCTTTGAATAAAACCGCTAAATGAAATAAATTAATAAATGGAAAATGGAAATTCACACTCTGACAGTTGCTGCTGCTTATAGAAAAGCAGAAGTGCCCTGATACACACTGCAGTGCTGTGCAACTTTTTCTGACACCTGTTTCTCAAAGAGAATTGAAAAAAAGTCCAAAGGCAGTGGTGGCAAGGGAGGAAAACATAACCACAAAAGCAAATGCCATGCTTCCTAATATCAGCTAATGCAGTTCCTCTCAGCTCTGGTCCTGGCCACAGCACTGCATTCTATATATCTTCCTTATTTACATGCCTGATTCACACATAGAAATGTCGTGGGTCCCTAGATACAGAGGTCTGAACCACTGACCTAAAAGGAGCATGTTCAAGGAGAATATCAAATGGCCTAGGACCAAGCCTTGTGGCACAACATACTTTTCTTTTTGGGGGGTCAAATATTTTAGCAAACTCAGGTAGGATCTAAACCAGACTAGTGCCTGTCCACGATTGGCAAAACATAAAATGAAGATAATATGTTTGCTGATGCCCTGTTATCCATGAGGTAAATTGCACGAAACAAATGTTTTCAGTTAGGTTGATATGAGCGCATGCATTAAGCCCTGTATTTTCACTCATAGCGTGTCCATTCCTATGTCCGAGAGATACTGGCCCAAGAATGCAGACCTTCTTTTGCCCGGCAGAGAATGGAAGCTGAACATTACAGCTCCACACCAGTGCTAGAGCCCTTTTTGGACAAGAACACTCATTTGAATGAACAAATATTCCAATATTCTCCACCGTTTGGTTTCCTGGATATGAAGAACAAGCTTCAGGAGATCCTGGACCTCCTACCAGCCTCCTCTGAGGAGAGACGTGGAGGGAGGGACTGTCGTCGATGTCTAGTGATTGGAAATGGAGGGATACTGAAAGGATTAGGGCTCGGACCTCTTCTTAATCAGTTCGATACCATCATCAGGTGAGAGTCTGCCCCGCTTAATTTGTCTGATTTTAGCTAAAGGACGTGTGCGTGTGTGTTTATGGGACTCTTGTTTGTGTGCAGATTGAACAGCGGTCCTGTGCGAGGTTTCAGTGCAGACGTTGGGAATTGCACCTCCATCAGGATGAGTTATCCTGAGGGCTCCCCGAAGGTCTGGGAAGACACCGATTCGGATCTCAGATTTGTGGCTGTGATCTATAAGTCTGTCGACTTCCACTGGCTTCGTGCAATGATTACCAAGACGTCCGTTGTGAGTGCTTGTTCACGCATCAGGCAGATTGGTTGTCTTGATCAGAGCAGTATGTCTGAATGTCACGTTTAACGCTCTCCTTTCAGTCGCTGTGGAACTGGCTGTTTTTCTGGCAGAATGTGCCGGTGAGTGTCCCGCTTAAGGCCTCTCAGTTTCGTCTGCTGAATCCAGAGATTATTAGAGAGACGGCCTTGGATCTGCTTCACTATCCCAATGTTAGAGAACGGCTGTGGGGCTGGGACCAGGTGAGCTGCTTGTCATTGCTTTTGTAGGGGGATTTTTTTTTCTTTATTAGGGCTGTTGATTTAACTTGGTGCGATTATGTAAAAAAAATAATGTGTTAAAATTATTAACATATTTAATGCAGCGCCCTGTCCCGTCATCTTGTAGTTGCTGAAGAACATGATGCAGGACTGACTGCATGATGGAGTCTATTAGAATGCAGTTATGAGAGCCTAAATGTTAAGATATGAAGGCAAAAAATGCCTCTCTTATATGATAGTTTTCCCCCAATATCTACAGCATTGCAAATGTGATATTGTTTTTATACAACAGTTTAATAAACATGTTTAATTTTGTGGTCGGCCAATATATCGGCATGGGCTGATAATTTTTTCTGTTTGGCCGATGTGTTGGAAGCGGGACTTTTATTTTGATGGCGCTGAGAACGGCGGCGCCTGAGCACACAGCGCTCCCATTCTGCTTCTTCATTAGTTATGGACTCTGTTTAACAGTTTTGTCTAATACGTTCCTAGAGAGAACTGTTAAAGGGGTCATATGATGCGATTTCAAGTTTTCCTTTCTCTAATTTACAGTTTATTCAATTTCTGTAGCCTATTTAAAACACGTTCATAATTTAGAAAATGTAGTTAATACTTGCATCATTAATGATTTATTTTATCCACCCGCGACCCACCCGTAAATAATCAGAATGCATTTTTTTATTACCCGACCCACCCGATCCGCAGATTACATCCATCCGCGCATCACTAATGTACAGTGTGGAAAATAATGTGTTTTTTTAACCTTAAACCGCATAAGCACATTTCATTACACCAAATACACAAAATAATGTTCTTTTTAGCAACATCATATGACCCCTTTAAACAAAGAAACTAAACTGTTTACGAAAAAGTATTACAGCGTTTGCTTTTATATTATTAGTAACAGAAAGTCAAACACTATAATAATTTCTCATTTGACGTCAGCATTCAGCAAACACGCATTTATATAATTTAAACAAATTTTTGAATATCTAATAAACATTTAATTTCACGAACCTTGCAGACTTGCGAATCCAGCTGTCGGATATTCTGAAGTGTGCATTTGTAGCCAGCATGAACGTGTTCTGCACGTGACTGAGAGTTTAGATGTCACTGGAGACGCACGATCAACAAACATTAAACCCTTGATTTCAAATTATGCTGCACTATATTCAGTTGCCCACCCTCATATTCACTGTGTGCTGCATGTAAAACTAGTATTACGTTGTCTTTATTAGATAAAACATGATCCCCAGTGTGCACAAACTTACCAGATTACGGAGCGCCAGCTTGGTTACAGTGTTACTTCCTTTTTATTCATGTTTCAAACAATTTCTCTATTTGAGAAAAATACTGTAATATGATTACAGAATCAAGGAGTTGCCATCTAATGTAAATTGGTTTAATTTGTAGGGATGCACCGAAAATATAGGCTACATATAATAATAATAATAATAATATATATATGGCGTGCCGTGTCGCGCTGCGTCACGCCCGGCAGTGTTCAGCGCGCATGTTTCACTCTCCTTGTCACTGCGCGGAGACGCGGTTTGACGCTCAGCTCAATATTCCGATCTATGAATGTGCGTTCCGCTCGTGTACCTCTCATGCTCATCGGAAAAGCAAGGTCCGCTCAAATAACGCGCTGACAGGAAATTTCTATGCAGTATAGGCCTGCTTGTTCCGGTTTGCAGTAGCGCTACTGTGCTGTAACATGGTGTAGGCTAGTTCAGCTGTACTGGGCAACGCTGCTAAAATAATGCTACCTTCAGTGACGCTATGCTCTGCTCATATTGTCTGATAATAATAGCTTCGTAGGACTATACATTATTTGGATAATAGTAAAAAAAAAACTTATATCTGATTCTGTTACATAGAAGTGAATAAAAATAATATATTGATATTTAATATTAAGGTAACACTTTTCAATAAGGTTCCATTAGTTAATGTTAGTTAATGTATTAACTATCATGAACGAACAATGAACAATACATTTATTACAGTATTTATTCATCTTTCTTAATGTTAATGAGAATACAGTTATTCACTGTTAGTTCATGTTAATTCAGAGTGCATTAACTGTTAACAAGCACAACTGTTGATTTTAATAATGCATTAGTAAATGTTGAAATTAAAATAAACTAAGATTAATAAATGCTGAAGAACTATTGTTCATTCTTAGTTCATTATCTAACGTAGTTAACTAATGAACCTTATTGTAAAGTGTTACCAATATTAATATAAATTCTGTCCAGTTTTATTGTTACTTTCAGTAAAAGTGTGGTTATTTTATTGGCTTGGGTTTTTTTTAATTCAGTATCATTAAAATTTAGTTCAATTTGAAATAAAGTCTTACAAAATTACTTTATATTATTTCATAAAATAATAAATAATCATTACAAAGCAGTTTCGGTTTTCGGCCAAGTGCATCCAGAATTTTCGGTTACCGTTTCGGCCCAGAATTTTCATTTCGGTGCATCCCTAGATGTAAGACTACA
>NW_015540883.1:689582-708978 GCF_001515605.1 Sinocyclocheilus anshuiensis | reverse complement strand
AACTAATGTTAACTAATGAACCTTATTGTAAAGTGTTACCAATATTAATATAAATTCTGTCCAGTTTTATTGTGTTTCAGTAAAAGTGTGGTTATTTTTTTGGCTTGTGTTTTTTTTGTGCTTTGTCTTTAAATTCAGTATCATTAAAATTGAGTTAAATTAAAAAAGTGTTACAAAATTACTTTATATTATTTAATAAATAATCATTACAAAGCAGTTTCGGTTTTCGGCCAAGTGCATCCAGAATTTTCGGTTTCCGTTTTGGCCCAGAATTTTCATTTCGGTGCATCCCTAGATGTAAGAAGGAGGACTAGATTAGACTGTAATACAAATAGTTGACTTTGCCAGGTGCATACAACATTTATGACAGGTTTTCATGAAAGTGTTGGTCAGTTTGTCTGCTTGACAATCCCATTTTGCACGACAACAATAACACTGAAGTGAGATCAGATAAACAAGATAAACTCAGATAAACAAACTGAGAAATGTTTCTTTTTAGTTAAAACAGATGTTGTCAAAGTTTTCCTTTGGGGACATAATTTGAAGTTGGAAAAAGGTAATAAATTGCAATATATCGCACAATATCGCAATATATTTAAAATCGCAATAATATTGTATCGTGACACAAGTATCGTGAAAATATCGTATCGTGAGGCCTCTGGTGATTCCCACCCCTAATATATATATATATATTAGATGCAATGTTGTCAATATTGTCTGTTTTTGATTCATAAAGACTCACGACTGAAAATTGTTCCAATCAAAGTCACAGCAGAACTGTTGAGTGTCTCTGATCAACACACAGCAGACGTTCATTACTGAATGAATCCACGCTTTTGAACGAATCGAGTGATTCAGTGACTCATTCATAAAGACATTGTTTCTGAGTGAATAAGCTGTTTGAACGAATCTGAATCTGAATCTGAATCAGAATCAGAATGAGCTTTATTGCCAGGTATGTTTTCACATACAAGGAATTTGTTTTCATGCCAGAAGCTTCCGCAGTGCAACAGAATGACAGCGACAGTACAAAAACATAGATAATAAAAGAAGAATAAAAAAATTAAAAATAGAACAAGTAAATAAGAAATAAAAATATATAAATTGACAATTGTATGTGCAGGTATATTACAATAAGACAGTTTTGTATGTACATGTATATTATGTGCAAATTTGAGGTGAATGTGCAGTCGTTGGTGTAGAGGGAGAAGAGCAGTGGAGAGAGAATCTGTTGAATTAATGACTCAATGACTCGCTCAAAAAAAAAAACTTGCTGCCATCTACTGGTGGTTTTAGATTCACATTTGGAGTATATATATATTTTTTTAATCTCATCTCAGTATTCAAGTATTTTACTCTCATAGCATATGAGATATTGTGTGTGTGTGTTTAAAATCTATGCTCAAAATGTTGTTTCCTCTCCAGAATGTCCCTACTTTAGGAGTGTCTGCGCTCAATCTGGCAACATACCTGTGTGATGAGGTGAGCTTAGCAGGCTTTGGCTATAACCTCAGCCAGAAAGATGCTCCTCTCCATTACTACGACCACAGACTCATGACATCCATGCTAAAGGAAGCCATGCATAACGTGCAGACCGAGACGACTTTCCTCAAGCGTCTGGTATCATCAGGCAGTATTACTGACCTCACGGGAGGAATCCACTGCAACTTCTGTTCAAGATGACTGTCTTCTGTTGAGGCACAGACTCTCTCAGTGGCACGTGTGAGGAAGAGTTCACAAAAGTGAGGGAATAACTTAAAAACAATCATTGAAACACTGCTAATGAACTGCTGAGTATTTTACCGTTTACAGCTGTGATACTGATGCTCTGAATGTTCTATTTTATATCAAAACTAATATCATAAAAAGATTAAGGTTTTAGATTAAACTTTTAATTTTCATTTTTAGTGTCTTTTGTTTTAAAAAGATGTTTTGCCAAAGTAAAGTATTTTATTTAAAGGGGTCCTATTATGCTTTTTCACTTTTTCGTTGTAATAATTTAAAATATGTGAAAAATAATGTGTTTTTCGAACAACCTAGTATGAGAGCCTGTTCTAGTACACCCCCAAAACAAAATCAAGACTTTGTAAAAGAGCATAATAGGACCCCTTTAAAGCAGTTTGGTGGGTAATCAATGACAATGACTTTTTTTTTTTTGTACGAATGTTTATATTAATATGCAATATAACCTTTGCAGATTCTGGTTGTCTGAACATGCAAAATGTTATAATTTGTCATTTTCATTAGGCATATTTTTTGTTAATGTTACATCTGTAATATTTTGTTATATCTGTGCAATAACTGTACTCTTCCAACAGATGGAGCCGTTGTAGAAAATACACTGAATATAGTAAACCACTTGTAACTACATTCATCTTTGCTTTATTCTTGAATTTAGGTCGCACAATTGCAGCAAAATGTCCCAGACTACATTTGACACGTGAGAAATGTATTTCTTATTTCCATTTGCCTTTGTGTCATGTGGACACACTCGCACACACACACACACACACACACACACACACACACACACACGTGTTTGTACACAGGATACAAATTGTTCCTTTCTGGCTCTGGCCACTATTTTGAGGAACTGCAGTGAGCTGAAAGATCTCTAGCTAGAGACTGCAGCAGTAGTGGGCATTAATAGTCTTTAGTCTTTCTGCAAGTCTGGGTCTTGTTTGTTGTTTGTTTGTTGTAATTAAGGGGCTGATTAACGCTAGCTGTCTGATGAAGAAATACTACTCATTGATACAACTGCAAGACAGTATTGAGATTTTCACACTTCATTCGGCAGTACAACCATTTTCACACACACACACACGTATATGTGTGTGTAGTTTCAAAGCAGTTTTACAGACAACCATGTGATAGCATTGGTATTTATGGCATTCTTGCTTCATTGCTTGCTTCATCAATGTGTCTTTCGTTTTTATGCTGTACATACACTTTTTAAAAGTGATTTTGTGTTGATCTTTATTGTAGGCTGTGTAGCGGGTCTGAAGGTCTGATGTGGGTCATCAAGCATGTCACTGTGTTTTGATCTGCTGTTGTGACATATTGAATGCTGTTTCTGGGTCCATTTCCATTTATGGGTTCAACAGCATTATGTATTTAGCTTTTAAAAACTCAGTGTTTACTATAGCCTCAGGGCTCACAGTGTCCTGAACACCAATATTTTTAATATTCAGAGAAGAGAAATCACAGTCTGACATTTCGGTAAGGAGAAAAAAGGTTAGGATTATGATTATTTTTTTTATTTATTTATTTTATTTTTTTACAGCACACTGTGAGTGTCTATTAGCACAGTTTGTTTTTTTTGGCATCTGATAGAGCGTTTTTACCCAGAAACAGTGACGTGTGATGTCAGATAGTGCTATAGCTGGAAGATCAGTTAGTAAAGCATTGCAATTATCTTCAAATGGCAAAAGAAATGTGTAGAGTATTGAGACAGGTGGGTGTGATTGTCCTGATGTTCTAGAGCACCACCTTTTTTGCGGTTCACCGCATTTTTGCCCATCCAACGGTTTAATTTGTACCTTAACATAGCCCCCTATGTAACATCTGCTGGAACTGAGCCACATTTTTGGATGGTCGAATGTTCCTGTTTTAGATGCTTCCCTTTCCTTTAGCTGATAAAACAAATCATTAAAAAATTTTCTCCTTGGACTTTCTCCTGGAATAAGACTGATCTGGACTCTGTAATGTTATGTATGTAGAATGAGAGGAGGCCAAGCATCGAACCCTGTGGTACCCCAGGGGTTAGACGCCTCTCCTTCCCAAAAGAACTTAAAGCTTCTGCCCTTCAGGAAAAACTCAAACCAAGGTTCAGCAGAATGAGGATGAACAGATCTCGAGGCAGATCTCACCAAATGCTGGAGACAGATATGGACATTCACTACTTTTTAGAGAGTCTGTGGTATGGAATAAGTAAAAAAAAAAAAGTGAACATTAAATAATTGTCCATCTTACTCATTCATCAGGACTTAACCTTTGAGCCAGTTAATTGCATAAAATAATTAAATAAATAAATAGTTTATTTTTGCCGTATACTTATTCTTTTTATATCACGTGGTAATATTCAAATAGAAGTAGCTCGATGCATTTTACTTCATTTTTATCAGAGCTGCTGATGTGAAACAGAAATGTGTGAGCTCTACGTGAAGCAGATCTAGACAGATGGAGCTGAGAGGAAAACTCTCACAACACACTGCAAGTCAGTCTGTTTAGCAGCTGTCAGCTTATGAAATCATCAGTCATGTAACCTGTCCAAAAAGATGATCTTGTGCCATCCGCAACCTTACAATGTGTCTGGTTAACTAAATGTAAGTAGTTAAACACTGCTTATAAACATTTGCTAAGCTCTAATCAATCGACAGTCTAAGTTGTTTATGTATTATTTGCTCAGTGGAGGAACAGAAAGTGTAAAACTTTCACAAACAATCAAATGCATTATATACACTACCTGGCCAAAAGAGCTGTGCTTGGATGCGATGACTGGATCATTATTGCTTTGATTAATACATTTCTGGCACGTTGCATGGTTGTCGGAACTGTATATGTATATGTGCATGTGTGTATATATGTAGAACAACAGATAATACAGTCTGTGACATAATTAAATCATTGATTCGTTTGATTTAATGATGTGTTTATAGGAGTCCCACACAGGTCAGAATGACCAGATGTTTCCTTCTGGAGTTTGATGTTTTTGGCAGGTCACCAGCAACTGCCTATTAATTCCTCAGAAAAGCAGTTCTTCAGTCATGAAGATGAATTCTTGGACTACATTTAACTACAAAACAGTATTTCAACAGTAGATACATGTATAAAATACAGACTAACATAAGTGACTGGCTGACAGAGCCACATACTGTAGAGCATAGACTTCAGATTCCCGTTTAAGAACTAGATTGTTAATATGAACCAAATGGAAGACAAGCGATGAGTGCTGAATTATATGCATTTATATCATGGTTTATAATGTAATTGATAAAATGAAGAATAGCATAATTATATGGATTACAAAAAGAAAAGAAAATGTGCGCTTTCTTGCACATGGCAGGACATTTTTGACAGAATTTGCACATGAACTAGCTCTGCACGATTTGTTAAACTGCAAAACAAACAAAAATAAATAACCAGTCTGTAACAATGGAAAATGAACTGACTTCATATCATCTGTGTTTGGAAAGTGTTTCTGCTGTGCAAAAGTTGTACAAAAGCATATCCAGAGCCTAGAGCGGTTTTGTTTTTGACTCGGTTAGCTGTAGTAAAGTCAATAGTGCAGTGTAAAATCACTTTACACTTTCATTACATTACAATTCGTTACATTTCCAGCATGGGGAGAGTGTCTTCATGTTGATGGAGGATTGAGGTCCTTCTTTCTCCACATACACTTTCTTCATTTTATTCCTGTTGTGAAGAGCAACAACAAAATCAATGTTAGCAGTCAAAAATCCAAACAACAAAACTGACTAGATATAGCAGTCTATTTGCTTTGAAATGGACTTGTTGAAAAAGGTTCCCGAGTTGCAACATTCATGCACATTTCCATGTTCGCTCAGTGCTTTTCAAGCCTCTGCTGTGCCAAAACATTTTTCCCCTCAGACTCACTGGCTCTACTTGACAAAGGGATTTCTTTCTTGGCCGGCGCCCCCCTCCTCCTCTCGTTTCCCCTCGCCTCTGTAACAGCTGCTCCGTAAGAGAGTGATGAGCGCTGCGTTTTTATTTCAAAGTGTTTTTTTGGAACAGATGGCCAAGGGAGAACTGGGGAGCGGGCCAAGAGCGCGCTGGGGAATGTGCCAGTTCCTGCAGCGAATGCGTTCTCTGGGCTCGGCTCGCGTGCCTTCCCCCTGCCCTCTGCCCTGAGTGGCGCCAGCAGGACTTCCCAAGCAGCGCTGCGAACATCTGGTGTCTGGCTCTGACGGGACGGGGGGAGCGCATGAGCTCACATGCAGCGCTGCCTGCCTTCACACACAGTCTCCAGAGCCTTCATGTGTGCAGCTCTGCCACAGCTGCTCAATTACTACTAATAACCGCATTATAAACGTTCTGAACTCTCTCCTATCTGAGGAAAACATACATTATGTGCATGATGATATAGGATAGTGCTGCAGCAAATCAGGACTACATGACTGTCAAAAAACTCCCCCAAAAACATCAGTCACTCCATTTATTCGGCCGGGACGCAGTGGAGGAAAAAGCTGGCAGAACACCCAGTCCTGCCTCTGACAAAAGCTGATGATAATTTCATTTAATGGGATGGTTATTAGGCACAGGGGAAGTCCCTCTAATTGGCATGTATACACACATATAATGCATGCTCTGCCATTATTACTCTTATGGCTTGCAGAAAATAACTAGTGGATGGCAGAATCATGTCCAAGAATTCAGAATGCACTTCACACTGATAGTCCAGTTTAGACATTCTAGACATCAGTAACTTTACAAAAGTGTTTAAACTGCTTTTATTTTACGTTTTTTCATGATTGAATGGATTATTAGGTTTTTATCAACTCACTAATGTAATGTTTAATGCATTTTATGATGTTGATATCAAAAAGTGGAATATATTTTCATCTTCTCTGTTTTATATCGATACACAGTACATTTCATGTAAGTAAATGTAACAAGTAATCTAAAAAAAGTAATCTGAAAGTACTCTAAAAAGTAGTCAGATTACATTACCTAAAATGAGTAACCTAGATTACGTTACTAACAACAGTTTTCATCATGTAATCTGTAATCAGTTAAGTAATCTAACCAGCTCTGACTATAAGTCACTCTGCAAGAAACAGTAGGCGCGTTTCCATTACCCTTCAAATTGCGCAAATTTCTGAAGTGGCTCTCTTTGCTGCTTCTGTAAAGATACACGCATAAGCCTCCTTTGAATAAATATAGCCAAAATCCCACCAAAATCCATTGCCATGACTTATCGCGAGAGGCAAAATGTTACGTTTAAGTCTCATAACATTGGTTAATGGAAACGCCATCATTTCGCAATACTTTTTTATCGACATTTATAAAATATCGCCAAAGTTTTGTGCAAATCTGTAATGGAAATGCGCCTAATGTTAACTTATTCTACTAACCCTAACCTAACAGTCTACTAATACTCTAATGAGAGTTAGCTGACATATAGTTGCAAATTAATGAGAGTTAGCTGACATGTAGTTGCAAATTAATGAGAGTTAGTTGACATGCAGTAGTCAGTTGAATGTGTGTTGGGGAGTTTTAAAATAAAGTGTTAGCAGATATTAAGCTACTAATAATGACTGCTAGTTAACATGTAGTTATAAAGTCACTTCTAGTAAACAGAAGTCTAATGTGGACTATCAAAATAAAGTGTAGCGGAATGCAGTTGAGTCTTAATCTTCTAGTCGGCGGTCTATAATTATTCACAGTTTGTGAGTCAGTGTCATGGTTCACACGAGAGCAACGTGAAATACACACGTGGTTTTCTTTCCCAAAGTCATGTAATAAGGATTCTATCAGTTGAAGAGTGAATCCAGAAGCAGACGCTGGACTCGTACCTTCCTCTTCTTGGAGCGTCCCTCGGCCTGCAGCGTCCGGGTGCACTGCTCCACACACTCCCTGAAGCTCAGCTTGCTCTGGTCCGGAGAGTAGTCCAGGTCTGCCAGCTGAGCCAGAGACAGTATGTAGTTGCAAGCGATTCTTAATATAGCCAGCTTGGAGAGCTTCTGGCCGTACGAGTAGCAGGGCACCTGTGAAAGCAGATGTGAGGAAATGCAGGCTAAACAAACGATGAAAACGTATTATTGATTGATCAGAAGTCTTCCTCAAGGGCAGCTCAGTCCGTTAACTCCACACAGACCGACACCATCTGATGAGAACACAACCTGAACTGAACTTTACAGCTGAATCACTGTTATTGAACCGAACGGACTCAAACTGAACTGAACTTGTGTCAAACTGATGAACTTCACACTCTTACTGATCTCAGCCAACACTGAAGTGACTGGGATGGTCTTGTTAGAGTTGCTTTGCAGCAGAACTGGGATTTGTCACATGTTTGATTGAGTTGCATCACTGATTCTGATGTTTTCAGTGTTGCCAACTTAGCAATTTTGTTGCTAAATTGAGCAACTTTTCACACTACCCTAGCAACTTTTTATTCTAAAAGCATCTAGCAACAAATGTAGCTATTTCTAACATTTATTTGGCAACTTTTAGCAACTTTTAATAAGTGACTCAAATGATAAAAAAGGCACACATTTTCATCTAAATTACACAAAAAGAGGAAACCAAAGATGAGTACAGGCATCATGTGAATCAAGCTACTTGCTGTTTGCAATTGTTCGATCTATTAATAATAATATAATTGTTCATTAATGATACACCTTGTTAGCTTGTAACTGTGATTGTTGATCACTTAGTACACTGTAGGAAAAATATCTAGAAAAATGGAGAAGGTACTAGTAATTTTCCTGGATATTATGCGTTATTCATTATCCATTGTAACCCGAAAACACTAAATACAATGCAAAAATAAAAAATGCAGGTAAAAGACCTGTGAAAAATCAATACGGAAAATTCCTTCATATTAATATAATATTAACATATTATATAATAATATTCAATGTTGTGTTTAAAAATACAGTTGTTTATATTTTAATATTATATTATGCATTTATATTATTTGACGAACAAATCCAAATGAACATAAAAAATATAATTTTTGCTGAGATTTGATGCAGTGACAGAATTTTGCGTCGTGATTACGTAACGACGTCATCGCGCAATGACATCACAACGTCATTTAGCAACTTTTTAGCAACAAATCAACCTTCCTTTAGTAACTTTCTCTGAAAATTAGTTGGCAACACTGGATGTTTTCCTGGTTATTTGAAACAGTCTCTGTTATATAAAGTGCTATTTCAGGTGTGTGCTGCCTGCAATAATTCAACACCTTAATGTTGAATCTTCCAAATGTATAAGTGAGTGGCCTGGATGTGTTATATTCGCTGATGATTTCAAACTTTAACTTTGTGTTGTGCTGATGGAATAAGTTACAAGTATGTAACATCTCCATCAAAGCTGCACAAATGAGAAAGAGCTTTTACAATAGGACAGCATCTGTCGTTTGTTGAAAAGCTTCTGGTGTAATAAAGTGGTCACTCCTTTGCTTCTATCCTAAGGTTTATGGCAGTCTAGGTGTATTCTCCGCGAGCAGCAGAGCCAGAGCCTCGCGGAGTTTACCTGCTTTCGCAGCGCCTCGAAGGCTGCGCTGATGGTGTGCACACGCGTCCTCTCGCGCGCGTTGGCCAGCAGCCTGCGCGTCTGCTGCATGGCTCTGATCTCCGGCGGCTCTCCGGCGCGTCTCCTCGGTGATTCCGCGCTCTCGCCAGGCGCCTGAGGCAACGCTCGCTCCAGAGCAAAACCCTGCGCGCCGCGCGTGCCTGTTTGAGCGCTTCTGCCGCTCACAGACTTCTCGGAGACGGCGCTCAGTTTGGAGTCAGGAGCCTCTCCAGCCATCGCGGTGTTTATCCTCATATCCAGAGCGGTGTTTAACACGCTCTCGTCCCCCGACGCGAAGATCCCCGAGCCGCGCGTCTCTTTCGGACCGCCGTCTGTCTGTGCCATGAGACGCGCGTTCTTGTACAGGTTAAAGTGAGGTGAATGGTCGTCACTGACGCGCTTGAGTGGCTCTCGCGCTTTGCGCTTCAGTCTCTTGTCTCCCGAGTGCAGGGTCTTGCAGTGGCCGTCTAGATGCGGGTTCTTCATGTCGGAAGTCCGCTCTGCCTGAAGGTCCAATAAGAAGATCAAATGCAGCAGGAGAGTCTTCTAGGAGGAACATGCCCGCTTCATGTCAGAGTTTGTGAGGCGACGCGCTGCTCCTGCGGGTTCCGAGAGTCTTGTGCAGTCAGGCAGACATTGCCAGGACATTTTTGTGAATGTGCTCGACAGTTCAGAGACACACAGAGACAGACACACAGAGACAGAGACACAGAGACACACAGACACAGACACACAGACACAGACACACAGACACACACACACACAGACACACTCACACGCTCACACAGACACACACACACACACACACACACACACACACACACACTCTCTCACACACAGACACAGACACACACAAGGTGGCACTCTTGTCACACTTAATATAATAATACTCTGTGTCTCTGTCAGAAAGCAGGCGTGAGGGCAGTAATCATCATCAGTAATCTTTCTAATAAAATGTAAATATTACAGAATATTATAACATTCGGCAGCTGCTTGTCAAGGTCTTCATATCAGGAGCTATGAAGCTTTTACAGCTAGATTAGCACTGTTTGCAATATAAACTCTGTATTATATAGTTTACAATTGAACACTGTAGCCTAAATGCAAACAACTGTCTCAAAAGAAAAAAAAAAGTCTGATTATATTTATTTTTATAATTGTATTATATATAGTTAGGTAGGTTATTTTTCACTATAAACCGCAAAGTTGTTTCGGGTGGGATATCCTTGAGTCAGTGCCTCTGACATTAACACAGTTGACAGCCTGTGTGAAGCAGCACACACTCCATATGATCTGCTGACAGCTGAGCACAAGCTCCTCTGCTCCGTGATCACCACACTGACATCTCCATCAGCACACTTTCTTTCCCTTTACTCCAGGACGCACATTTACTCTCCTCATGCAGTTCAAAGCACAAAGCCATCGTTATGCCAACAAAAGTATTCAAATAGTCCCAAAACAAAATGAAGTTAACTTTCATTTTACTAATGTACTCAAAAGAATTAAATTAAAATGACAAAATGTTCAAGAACAGCATCAACCTTCTCTGTTATGACCTGGATCCCAGTGAAACGGCTTTTCAAATGAGAAAAAAATGTAGGTGATCTTGATTTTGTGCGTCAGGGAACTTGTTTGCTCTCTCTCTCTCTCTCTATATATATATACAGTATATATAATCCATGTTCTTTATGGTTTTGAATTATATTGCTTAAATGTAATGGAACAGCTTTAAAAAAGGAGTTGGAATAAAAATATATTTAAAAAAAAAAATGTTTTGTTACAGCAAAAAACGTTATGAATAACCAGGGCCGTGCACAGACCTTTTGAGGGGCATGTGCTGAAACTGAAAAAGCCCCCCCTCCTAATGATAAAAATCATGCATGATAAACTATAAAGATTTCACAGTGATTTGATTCTGTAAAGTTTTTTTTGGTTGCAACAACATTACTGTAGTAAAACCATGTTTTACAACGTGTATACATTTGAAGACGAGCAGAGAGTATAGAATACTAGATTAAAAAATTAGCTAGCTAGAATACATGCATATTAACAGCGTAAACATGAATTAGCCATGCGACCATATAATATGATTAAATGTTAATAAATTAAGTGTATCAGCAATCATACATTTCTTAGAAATATATTTTACCTAGGTGACGAGGATCACTCAGTCGCTTTGTGTCAAACTCAAATGCAGTTACGGGGTTTTTGACCAGTGAATGTGTGCAAATGTGCATTTTGTCCGTCATTAAAACGGCGGCGTTACGTTTTCATCACCAGGTGTTTGTTGTAGCTATAGGGCGCGGCGCTCAGTTTCAAATATATCAATTATTAGCCTTTATAGACTTAGTGTTTCTTGCGTAAAGAAAACGCTGTACTTATTCAAACAACAAGATCTTTATTTACCCTTGCAGACCTAGTTCAGCTGCTGTGGAACTTCAGTTCATTCAGTCAAGATAGAGGGGGTGGAGTTATGAGGTTTACTGACAGTCTGAGCGGATCCAACAAGATTTAGTCACAAGCTCTTTTTAATACCTTTCATTAGATAGATATTTGTAAAGCAGACAGACAGATGTAAAGGGAGACTAATATCATTGATTTATTGAAGGAAAAAAAAAACACCATCACCAAAAAAAGGGCACTTCGGAGTGTAAGGGCAAAAAGGGCATGTGCTCTGCACCAGTTGAGCCCTACCTGTGCACGTGCCTGTGAATAACTGAAGTAAATTTTCCAAAAATCTGAACTGCATTCTCAGGACAAGAGTATTTTTCATAAATTTATTTTTTTGCATATACCTTTTCTATTTTTGCAGTTTAATATATAGTTTTGTTTTATTTTTGTTATTGTTGAAATTTTGCTGAATAGGCATTTAATTGGCTATACTGCATTTTAAATACTTTAAAATAACACTGTGTTTTGCTTCAATTTACATGAAAGACTTTTTTTGGATGTACTTTTAAAAACAGTGTACTAAACATACTTAAAAAATACTGTTAAACAATACAACTACAATTTAACAAGGAACAACTTTCTTGCTTCTACTTTTTGAATCTGACAGCTACGTGTGGCATTATAGGACTTAATTAATTATTATTCTTTTTGATTCAGTAATGCCCTTCAGAAGCTACGTAAAATATTAATATATTTCATAGAAGACAAAATAATTTTCTGATCCTGATTTCTCCCAAGGTTTTTTTTTTGTCTCCTGGTGGAGTTTTTTTTCACATGTCCACATCATGCCGAGGCTGCTCATCTCTCATTCCAGCACCAACAGATGTAACCATAATTAGGTGTTAATCATAATGAACAACACTCTTTGAGCAGTAGAAACAGTCCTTCTATCCAGAAGCTCTTTGAAGACCAGATTACTACAGTGTAGGCGAATTTGGCCAAGCAAAAGATCAAGATATGTGAGATATTAGCATATTAAATGGCACTAGAGATACTCTATAAATGTATCAATCTGTCAGCACTGACAATATCAGATGAGAAGAAGAACTGAATTATGCTGAATATTGACACTATTGTCTTCTGCTTTATTATAGGTGAATCAGATTTGTTCATAATGGATGAACTTTACAAGTTGTTGATCTGACTGGATCTGAATAATAACTCTGTTGTGTGGTTAGAGCTGTTTTACAGCAGAATTAGGATCTGTCATTTATTTGATGACGTTTGCATCATTGATTAACTGTGAAGCTTATCAGAAATTCATAATGTTGGTGTTTATAATACACTAAAGCCTAATAGTCCACTTTGAACCATTTAGATCTGGACCAAAGCATGCATATGAAACGACTATAAACAATCAAACAGCTGAGAACTGCTGTAGTATACAGTGTATTGAGTGATTATGGCAGTGTACTGTATGTATGTGGATATAGCTGGATATAATTAATACTAGTTGCAAGATGGAGTTATTAACTCATTATGCACTCGTATGGCAATCTGTAAGGTTTGAAAGGTATGAAATCAGTAAGGTTTTGTTCAGTTTATACCAGTTTGCATTAGAAGTGCCAATCCCAATTACTGTACAGTTTGGTGGTGTGTGTCACTGCAGGGTTTAAGATTGTGCTCATATCGTCCAAGCCAAAGTGTCTGTGACAAGAAATGAAAAAGAGAGAAACCTTGGGAGAAATCAGGCAACAGCAGGCCAGTGTACAGTCCAAATACAATGAGAGTAATCAAGCTTATATATTACTACAGAACTGTAAGATGAATTTGTGGGAGTCTTTGAGGTCCATCCAGTGTTGAACAGTAAAATTAGTGGTAGATGAAGGGATGTCTTGGGCTTCTAACATGTGTTCAGTGTCAAACTGAAGGGAATTCACGCTGTGTCGAAACACTGCGGGATCGCCTCTGCGTGATTGCGTCTTGAAGCATGTGTGAAATCAGTCCAATGGAATGGCAGAACGTCTGAACAGTTGATGGGCACCATCAAGTTTTTTTTACACAAGTACAAGTCTGTTCGGATACTAACATTTTTCAAAATATCTTCTTTTGTGTTCAACAGAAGAAAGAAACTCGTACAGGTTTGGAGCAAGTGGAGGGTGAGTAAATGATGACAATTTTAATTCTGGAAGTGAACTGCTCCTTTAAAAGTGCATCTGGAACAAACTACGCTAGTGTCGAGATCGTGGAATAAACCATATTCAGCTTGGCTCTTCAGCCCCACTGTTACGAATTATTCCAACATTAGAGGGCTGAATAAGCAGGGCCATGGGGCGATGCCTAAGGTGGAACAGACTATTCCTAAAGTCCCTGACATTACCCACCAAGCTGTGCAGAACAACTTCGGCTTTGGCGGGTAAGGTGTCTGCATAATATGGCTTTGTTGCAGGCATACCAGGCTGACCTGCTGTGAGATCTTGATGAGGGCGAGGGGGCAGACCTGGACGCATTTCAACAGATTTGTCTCTTCGAGCCACTAAGGAGATGGCCAAAGCCATCGGCCGATCTATGCACCAAATTGACTACTGAAAGTACAATAGAATACAGTTTTGAGAGGCTGGTTCCCTTAGTAGACCATCTGGCATCATGGAAACTTCTGCCAAATGTGTCTCAATGGGTCCTGCAGACTGTACACTGTAAAAAATGAATTTAATGGTAAAAGACCGTAAAAATGCTACAGTAAAATCCTGTTAAATGGTTAACGGTAAATTCCCCTACTATATACGGTGAAAAACTGTTTCTCATCACCACCTGCATTTGGTGGTTATCAGTGTATTACAAAGGTACAAAACAGATTTCAGTACTTCAATAAGGTTAGTATATTAACATTATATCAGTTAATGAAATTACGGTATTTAATTGTAAATTTAAGTTAAAACCGTAAAACCTAAAACATTGCTACCGTATTTTTTACGGTAAAATTCCGGCAACCACAGCTGCTGGTTTTTTACCGTATATTTTACGGAATTTTTTTAACAGTGTAGAGAGAGGCTACAGAATCCAGTCTGGTTCTCGACCGCCTTGATTTAACAGGGTCACTCCGACACTGGCCTGCTGTACATGAGCGCTTTGCAGTGGTGGCTCAGTACCAAGGGTTTTTTCCCAAGGGGCAACCCATTTCTCATGATGCCTTCATGTGGAAGAACCCTTGGTTCTTGTCTCAGGGTCCTATGTTGGGAGCTCCTTCTCATTGCGTAACACTTAAGATAGATGCATCCTTCATGGGCTGGGGGGGTGATCATGAATGCTCTTTATATATATATATATATATATATATATAAAGAGAGAGAGATAGTTTTATAATAATAATAATAATGATGAAGATGATGATGATAAAGAAAGTCCAGTGTTTTTCTTCAGAAACACACACGTTTAACCATAGCTGGTTTTATGTGTGTGTGTGTGTGTGTGTGTGTGTTAGTGTGAGTGTGTGAGTGTGTGTGTGTGTGTGTGTGTGTGTGAGTGAGTGTGTGTGTGTGAGTGTGTGTGTGTGTGTGTGAGTGTGAGTGTGAGTGTGAGTGTGAGTGTGAGTGTGAGTGTGAGTGTGAGTGTGAGTGTGAGTGTGAGTGTGAGTGTGAGTGTGAGTGTGAGTGTGAGTGTGAGTGTGAGTGTGAGTGTGAGTGTGAGTGTGAGTGTGAGTGTGAGTGTGAGTGTGAGTGTGAGTGTGAGTGTGAGTGTGAGTGTGAGTGTGAGTGTGAGTGTGAGTGTGAGTGTGAGTGTGAGTGTGAGTGTGAGTGTGAGTGTGAGTGTGAGTGTGAGTGTGAGTGTGAGTGTGAGTGTGAGTGTGAGTGTGAGTGTGAGTGTGAGTGTGAGTGTGAGTGTGAGTGTGAGTGTGAGTGTGAGTGTGAGTGTGAGTGTGAGTGTGAGTGTGAGTGTGAGTGTGAGTGTGAGTGTGAGTGTGAGTGTGAGTGTGAGTGTGAGTGTGAGTGTGAGTGTGAGTGTGAGTGTGAGTGTGAGTGTGAGTGTGAGTGTGAGTGTGAGTGTGAGTGTGAGTGTGAGTGTGAGTGTGAGTGTGAGTGTGAGTGTGAGTGTGAGTGTGAGTGTGAGTGTGAGTGTGAGTGTGAGTGTGAGTGTGAGTGTGAGTGTGAGTGTGAGTGTGAGTGTGAGTGTGAGTGTGAGTGTGAGTGTGAGTGTGAGTGTGAGTGTGAGTGTGAGTGTGAGTGTGAGTGTGAGTGTGAGTGTGAGTGTGAGTGTGAGTGTGAGTGTGAGCGTGTGCGTGTGAGTGTGAGTGTGTGTGTGTGAGTGTGAGTGTGTGTGTGTTTCCAAGCACACGGGCGCCCGTCTGTTCCCGGGCAGAGTGCCAGTCATCCAGCGACCTGCTGCTGTTGCTCTGATACGACATTCCTCTGGCTCTGCCTGTGCCCTGCCTGACGCCAGCACTCCACACGAGCCCACAGTAAACACTCACAGCTGCTGAGATCAGCCAGTGTCTCCTCACACACTCAGCATGACTCAAAACATCACTTAGAAACGTTTCCTGGATTTTCATGCTTGTGCTGGTGAGATTACATCAAAGAAATGAATCATGCATATATTTAATATAATCATAAATCATACTAAACATATTTATAAACATGATTTACAAGTCAAGAACAGATTTTATGGTAGGCTGTAACAACACTCTTGACACTAATTTATATAATTTAGGCATAAGTTTTAGTTGTAGTTTTTAAAACAACTTTAGTTTCTTACAGATATAAGCCTGTATACACATTTGAGACACTCATTTACAGATGAAAATATAAAAGATGTATGAAAAGTCTTGCTATTATACTATTTCCTACATAGTTTGTGTTTAGTTTGAACTGTGTTTTTAGACTAAACTTAGTCAACTGTATAGTTAGTGTTCGCAGGTGACACAGTGACATCTAGTGGAGGAGATGAATAGTGCGACTCATATGATCTTTAATGAAAATGTTAATTCAGTTATCAGAGCCCGATAAAATATCAATATCAGTGATTATGCCAGAATTAAACATAGCTTTGCTTTATTAAGCTGTTAACCTTTTACGTTTTTACTGTTAAGTTTTATTCTAGCATCATGCATTCTATGCATCCGGATGGGATTCAGATCAATGATCAAAACACAGATGGAGTAGATGATTTCTATCAACACCCCCAAAGCTTGCATTTCATTCAACAGTTCAGTTTTGATTTACATGCTGTTCAATGTTTGATGATCGCATTATTTTACATATGTTTCCAGCCCTGGATAATTCCAGCCCATCCGGCCACGAGTTACCATGTTTGCTGGGGTTAGGCCCTTAAAAAGGAGTACATTAATTAATACAATAAGAAAGAAACAAATAATATGTATTATTGAATATACTGCAGATGCAGTTAACAAAAATAATATTGCATATATATATATGGTCACATATGAATGCACATTTGATAGTACACCACTGATTTTGAGCAAGGATACAGTAAAGTACATTTACAGCTATAAAAGGCAGTTTACAAAAAAAAAAGAATATTCTATCATATTGCTCCAAACCTGACTTACTTTCTTCTGCAGAAAATGAAAGAAGATATTTTGAAGATTGGTGGCAACCAAGCCATTGACTTGACCATTCACCCTTGACATAGTGTTGTGGGGAAAATAATAATAATAATAATAATATTAAAAAAAGAAAACACTGAGATGCTTCCCATATGCTCTTTCTTTATGTTTCACAGAAGGAAGAAAGTCAAACAGGGTTGGAATGACACAAGTGTGAGTAAATGATGACAGAATTTTAATATTTGGGTGAACTGTCTTTTTAACAACAATAAGTTAACTCTTAATTTATGCAAGACTCTGATGTTGATCTTTCATCAGGCTCTAACTGGATTTGGTTTGAACTTTTTACTTTTGTTTCATTTTAAAATGAATTAGAACTAAACGTATTTAAGGAGAAGAAAGCTTTGTCATTTCATGGCAGGCTTTAATAACAGATTATTTTGCTTGTAACGTTTCTTCAACTGCCTTCAAAAATAGTCATTTTTCTTTTTTTCCTTTACTGCCAAGTCAGTATTTTGTATTTGTATTCTTTTTATCTTTGAAAAACGTACGTTTGTCATGTATTTTTGTTTGTGTATTGCGTTTTTATCGCATGTATTATTACGCAGCAGGCACCTTGATATCAATTTGATGTCAAATATTAGTCAAGACTTAATCAAGACGCTGCGACATCATTTTAAATTCAGTTTGGATGCTGATTTCTTCCAGTGGTAATTGGGTGAAAAGAGGAAGCGAATCCCAGCCTGAAACTGGTTTAATGTATATGTAGGCCAAAATGTTTGACGTTCAATTTACATCAAATCAACATCATGTCAAGTTTTTGAGGTCAGTTTGATTTGCATACTTAACCTGATTTCTGACTTCAGACGGACGACTTTTAAACAATAATTACCCACTGCGTTGCTAAATGCAAAAAAACATAATATATATATTGTAGCCATAGGTAAAACCATGCTCCTCATTGCTATGGGTTTATGATGAAAAAAATATATAATAATAATAATAAACAATAGAATTTGTCATGCAAAAATATTTTTTTGATGTTTGAAATGTATTACACACAAAACACTTTCAGTGTTTATTTAAAATAAACCGATGAGGCTCATGAGAAAATCACATTACACACACACACACTCACATCTTTATTCATGACTAAACATTTGATGAACACTTTTACAGAAGCTATGTGGTACAATGAAACAATAACAAACACCTACCAGTGTTAAACAGATGCTGGATTGCTACATTATCGCTACCTTTAACAAACCAGTGCAGGGCTGCAGAAGACCGCATCAGGATGAAGAGTGTGTGAGGTGCTCCTCGAGTCTCTGAGAGCTGTGTGTGTGTGATTCAGGACTCAGTCCTGCTCTGCGCTGGGCTGGCGTCAGGCTGTGTGCTGAGCGGAGACGAGGGCAGGAGGCTCCTCAAGCCTGAGAAGAGCTGGCTGACTAAGGCCTCCATGGACCGGCTATGTTCGGCCAGCACTCGGGCGATCAGACGCTCCTCTCGGAGGTGACTCTGCTCCAGCTGGCGCTCCAGCCATGTGTTCTGGCTCCGCTGCAGTCTCTCCAGAAAGCCCTGATACTGACTGTGCAGCGCAGCACAACACGACCGCCTGCGCTTCAGCACGCCTGAGAACACAGCAGACAACGGCTGCCATCAGCTGCATGGCTTCCTCTGATCACTGTACATGAACAGGTGTGCTGTGCACAATGCTGATAACTCTCTAGTTCTCAAATCCCGCTCACTTTCACACGCCGACAGATAAATAAAGATCCACCAGTAAATTAAAACAGACAACGTACTGTATATGTGATGCTGTGCAAACTAAACATATTTCATAAAGTAGGAGGCCTCTAAATATAATCGGATGTCAGGATGCAAGACTCTTTTCAGATTATAGTTGCATTATATTTTGAAAAAAAAAAAGAAAAAGAAAAAAAAAAAGTTACGTAATGTTGCTTTAATTCAGTATATTAAACTCGCCGGACACAATTTGAAACCTCACATAAATGAACCTCAAAGGCATAGAATCATTTAATGTATTAAATGACTGTTCATATTTAAAGGAATAGTTCCGCCAAAAACGAACAATGTGCTCATCCTCAGGATCATCCGAGATCAGGATGAGTGTGTTTCTTCATCAGATTTGTAGAAATGTAGCATTGCATCAGTGTCTCA
>NW_015540883.1:687470-689367 GCF_001515605.1 Sinocyclocheilus anshuiensis | reverse complement strand
CACTTTTTCACTGGAGGAAGCGTTATTATGGACTCAATGGTATTTGAGTTAAAAACATCTTAATGCTGGATTTGTTTCAGCTTTTGTCTTCTCCAGATGTTAACTGATGGACTGGAGTGCTGTGGATTACTTGTGGATTATTGTGATGTTTTTATCAGCTGTTTGGACTCTCATTCTGACGGCACCCATTCACTGCAGAGCATCCATTGCTGAGACACTGATGCAATGCTACATTTCTACAAACCTGATGAAGAAACACACTCATCCTGATCTCGGATGAACTGAGGGTGAGCGGTGTGTGTCAGACCTGGAGCTGCGCTCTGCTGGGTGGAGGTGGAGGTGGAGGTGAAGCTCTCGGTGGATGTCGTGGAGCTCTCGTGTGACGCTTGTGTGAGGATCAGGGGCTCATTCTCGGTTTTCACTGACTGGATTTCCTGAATCCCAGCTTCCACGTCATCCACCACATTATCTTTAACACAGACAAACACGCCAGGTTAGAAATCCTCGAAAAGATTGCTCTGTGCCGCACTTCTCCCTTACTTTCACTGCACCACATTAGGTCCTATTTTTGTCTGACTTAAGTTCTATATGCATGCATGTTTATTTATTATTTCTTTATTGTGCCGCTTCTGTTCTGATCAAGACTCTCAATAGTTTCTGATAAAACTTCTTCTAATATCACGTGGCAATGCATCTACTGCATGCACTAGAGATGTGCCACTCACCCTCATCTTCCTCCTCCTCTCCATCCTCGAAGGTGAAGCCCTTGCTGTCGGGCTCGGTGTCGGTGCTGACAGCCACAGGTCTGTGTCCGAAGATTTCCTCCATCGTGTCGAAGTGTTTGAAGGCCGCGTTAGAGCTGCTGCTGCTCTGCTTCTTGGCCTTGTAGTAGATGGACTTGAGTGTTTTCCAGCGGTGCTTGACCTGGTCGCAGGAGCGCGTGAAGCCCGCCTCCTTGTGCCGCGCGCAGACCCTCCGGAAGATCAGGCTGTTGCGGTGCTTGCGTCCGTCTCTGTAGCGGTCGATGTTCATCTCCTTCAGAGTCTGCAGGAGGAAAGCCGTCTCCTCCTCGCTCCAGAAGTGCGTGCTCCTTCGGCTGCTCGACATCTGGATCTCACAGACGCCGTTACAGTATATATTCCGTTACAGTCGTCGGGATTCAGAATAAGACTGTTCGGGTGAGACTAACGTCGTTTCCATTCGGGTTTCAGTAATGGACAGAACGGAAAGCTAGCCGTGAGGCTGCGCGTTTAAGGACACGGCCAATCACAGGGCTGCACCCCGCCCCCATGCTGTCGAGCGCTCGCTCTCATTGGTCGATCTCTCAGCGGTTGCGGCCTGATAGGTCGGGGAGGCTGTCAGTCGATCTTCGGCCCGCCCCTCTGAAGGCAATCGGATTACAGCGCTCACATGACGCACAATAATCCTACACAGAAACGTGAGAAATATGACTCGCGCACAGGGAACATAACTCTTCTGCATAATTAGGAAGTCCTCTTGGGAAACTACATGGCGTTGCTTTTAGCTTTTATCAGCGTTCATTCATTTCGGTTTAACGAAAACACAGATTCTAATATATACAGTATACAAGTATAAAGCATTGCGCTTCGAGATTTAATCCTGCCTTTTAAACTCAACAGAATGTATCAGACGCGAGTTGTTTCTTCTCTCTTTTTGTCCACACGCTGGAATATATCCTGTAAAGTTTGTCTAACGCGCGCAGCTCCGGCGGCTTTTATTTTGAAAGCGTCACTGCTACGCGCTGACGTCACGACGCAGCGTCAGACACCGTGTTTCCTGAATCCTGAGCTGTTCGCGAAGACGTGTCGCGCCCATCGACTGTAGAGAAACAGGTCGTGACTCGTGTGTCCGACAGGAATGCCACGGTGATCCCGGA
>NW_015540883.1:672877-687456 GCF_001515605.1 Sinocyclocheilus anshuiensis | reverse complement strand
GCCACGGTGATCCCGGAGCGTTGAGTATGGATCGTCCGGACGCCACATTCACTCTGGCGTATGTCGTGTTCGCGCTGTGCTTCGTGTTCACGCCGAACGAGTTCCGCTCGGCCGGCTTCACGGTGCAGCACATCTTCTCGCAGTGGCTCGGCAGCGAAGACATCGGCTTCATCCAGCACCACCTCCGGAGGAGCACTCTGACCGCGCTGCTGCACTGCTGCCTGCCGCTCGGTACGCGCCGCGTCCCCGGATGCAGTCACGTGCAGATCTCCGTACATACTGCACTTATGAAGGTAGAATGACGTCAATGAGATTTGCATACGCAGGGTAAGAGTTAATTTACTCTTATCTGATTGGTCCAGTAAACACATCATACCCAAGACATTAATCTTCATTTAGTTCAGGGTCGTTCTCGCTGCCGGAATGGTACTTTTAACCTACACATACAGTAAAAAAATAACAACGTAATTAAAACATGATATTTTATAAGTTGTGTACCTTTAGGCTATGTGTTCATACTGAATTGCGAGCTGTGTAGTTTCCTTCTCTTCCTCAACAGGCTATATGATATATTAGTTTATTGTAATATTATATTGTAATTTTGATAATACTTAAAGAAGGTCTAGTATCTGCACTAGCCTAATACATGCATAATTTCACCTGTCTACTGATCCATTTTTTAAACACAAATTTGGTTCAATAATAATTGAACCAACAGTAATAATTTTTTATCTAACATGTTGTAATTTAAGGGGATTTTACAAAATATGCCTCAAATATTTATCTCTAACTTATTCACCATTTATCATCTGTAATACTACAGTATGAACACATGGGAGTCTAGCCTAAAGGAACACAGCTTATGAAAGGAGCATGTTTTAATTACGTTGTTATTTTTTATTTTATTTTTTTTAATGTATGTGTAGGTTAAAAGTACCATTCCGGCAGCGAGAACGACCCTGAACTAAATGAAGATTAATGTTTTGGCGTATGATGTGTTTATTGGACCAATCAGATAAGTGTAAATGAAGAGTCAGCGAGAGGTTCATTAGTGAGAGAATCGTGCCAAAACTATAAGCGCAGAGAAGAGAAAGACGGAGCTGTACATATCGGTTTATTTCGGGAACTTTTTGCCCCACATGCACAACAAGTCATTTAGACATTTGCAACAGTTTGTTTTTTACACATACAGACTGGTTCTATGCAGTCAATCCGTTTTGCAGTTCTTTAAACTGTTGTTTTCGCTTGCAAATCACTGTTCACAGTCTTGCAGTGCTTTTGACCCTCTTTTGCCGAAAAAAAACGTGCCAAAAGTGTAAGCGTGGAAAAATGGAAGTCAGAAGCATGCAGATCATATTTATTTTGCGTTAGCATGAAGCTGCAGTTTCACAATACATGAATTACACTTTCGAGTAACAGTAAAATGCTGCAAATAATTTTTTCTTACGCTAAACGAGATTTACACCTTTACAAAGCTTCTCTTGTGCATGCAAATTTAATTTATGCTTACAGTCTTCTGTACACTTCCACAACTCTTACCCTGCGTATGCAAATCTTATTGACGTCATTCTACCTTCATAGCACCCAGTACACACACTATTAACCGACATGACGTCTTTAGTACGCATATGATTATGCATATGATTATTACATTTTTAAATTACATATGACTAAGATTAATCATTGAACAACATTTTGATATGACAGAAAATATGTTTTCAGTAGTGGTGAATTTGTCAGCTGTGTTACGGACAAACCATAATGTCTCTACACTCGCTGCTCATATTCATCTATTTTGTGCATTCTGCCATATCCACCGTGGTTACTTTAAAATAAGGCTAAAATTATTATTATTAGTAGTAGTTGATTTTTTATTAATGTAAAAATCTCACTAAGGACACAGATTTATCTAGATTTATGGACTATATTTTATTTAAAATGTAAAAAAAATAAATAAATAAACAGTCAAAACGGTTGAGGATGGAAGTAGAAAGACACACTGTTAACATCTTTTGATTTAAAATGCATTTAAGTGTTATGTTTCAGCATGCAAACAAACAATATATAATTGAGTTTGAAGTTAGTGTAATATCCCTTAATCTTTGCTCGTCTTGATTGACACTCACACAAATTATAAGAACTAATCTATGATGAATAATCTATAATCATAACAACTGCGTTATTCAAGAGCTCCTGCAGGCTAACTTAGTTGAAAATGTCCTCATTTTGACTCATCATTTCAGTGGTAGGCCTCGTCTAAATTCAATTTAATGTAGATAATCTTGATTTTAAGATTTTTGTTCGTTATTTTGAACACGAGATATTGCAACAGACATTGCACAAAATGTAGTTTAAGGGACATGAAGGCAATTTCAAGCAAATGGAAAAACGGTGCACAAAATAAATGTGTGAGATTATATAATTACCTGATAATTCGTCCCCTTGGAATTAAAAGGTTCTATCTGACATTTTTTGTCAAAATTGAGTTATTCACATATTCTTATTCTGTGACAACATATTTACATTATGTGATAGATTTTTTGGTTGCACTTTATTTTACAGTACATGTACTTAGTGTACTTACTGTGAGAAAGTACTGGTAATTAGGGATGTAACGGTATGAAAATTTCTTATCACTATTATAGTGACCACAATTATCATGGTTATCAGTATTATCACAGTATTGTTAAAATGTGCTGGAGATGTTCAAAAAGTACTGACACATAAATCACTTCACACGTTTTATATTTAAAAATCAAAAAACAACAAATAAAATGACTTTTTGTTTGCATAATCAGTAAAACGAGGAGAGAAATCAGGTCCGAGAACTATACTCGGCCCGGCCAGAACGGGGCTACTGGCAGTCTACTGACCTCGTTCCAGTGCACTCTCTCCAGAACTCCCGGGAGCAGAACAATCGGGGGAAAGGTGTACAGACGAAACCTCGACCACGTCTAATAATAATAATAATAATAATAAATACTTCATTTTATTCCTCAGAATTAAATGCAGCCAAACAACCAGACGAGTAAACACGGTCTGGTGTGATAAGATTCATATCAAAAATCGAAAATTATATATCTAACTTCTCATAGTCAAATAAATACCTCATTTAATTCCACAGAATTAAATGCAGCCAAACAAGTAAACATGGTCTGGTGTGGTAAGGTTCACATCAAAAACTGAAAATGATGTAATACACGCGTTGCCTTGGCAGCACGCAAGCGGCTTGGTCACACAAACAATATCAATCTCCTCTGAGAAAAATAGCTGCAGCAGCGAGCTCTCACTCAGAGGCAGAAGAAACCGCAGCGCGGGCTTCCAAGCCTCGAGAGAGAGCGCTGGATCTAGGGAGTGCAGGCGGAGAAAGGGTGAGCCGTCTCCAACCCATCCACTAGATCCACGTGCGATCCCCACGATCTGAATCGCCGCCGTGCCTCTGCAATAGCGGGACCGAACCGTGAGCTCGCAAGCACGGACACACTCCTCGGAGCGTGCCCGGCGGAAGCGGAGCGTTCAGCGGGGAGAAGCACAATCAGCCCCTTATTTCCGAGAGCTGACTGCGCGAGCTCCGCTCCCCAGTAAATGCTGCTCATAATAATATAGACATAATGTCTGTGCGACTGTAAAACAGCTCTGCTCCACAGTAAAGCTGCTCATTATAATATTAGGCATAATATGCTTGTGTAACTGACGAGCTCATCGACGCCCTCATCAACCTCCTCGGAGGAAGACAGGCGGAGCTTCTGAACCCAAGCGGGTGCTGGATCTGGTAGGTGAAGAAGAAGATAGGGACTCGCTCGTCTACATTCCCTCCACCGGATCCATATGCGAACCCCACGAGCACAGCCGCCGCTCCGCCTTGGCAAAAGCGGGGCCGGCGCCACGAAAAACGCCGGTGAAAACTCCCTCCTCAAAGAGAGTCCTCGGAGAGCAAGCATATGCAGTGACAAACGCTCGCAATGCGGGCAGTCAGCTCCATCGAGAGCTGACTCTGCGTGTTTTGCTCCCAAGCAGACAACACACAAACTGTGTGTATCCCCACCCGAAATGTAGCGCGGGCAGAGAAGAACACACAGCCTGAGATGCTGCCGGCTCTCGCCGTATGTTTGTCTACACTCGTATTGGTAAAATAAAGAGTGATAATGGACAGACAACGCCAAATAAGACTGACACACACAAAGCGCTTGCTGAATGACAGAAAGCTGACGCCGGTTTCACCGCACGTGCTTTTATACTTCCTGGTCACTACGTCACCCCGCCCGTGACGGCTCGCCCATCCATTGGACTGATTACACATGTGATTCAGAGCGTGGTCATGCTGGAGGCGTCCCCGTAGCGTTTCGACACAGCTCGCGTTCCTGAAGGGGAATGTGCTTTATGCTGGACAGTATTTATTTATCGCGAGTTGTTCAAATCGTGGTAATCTAATACGGTTTTAATGATAATTAAAAGATGAAACGGTAATACTAACCGTGGGGAATTTTATCCTGATTTATCATCAAACGATCAAATCGTTACATCCCTACTGGTAATATAAGGTAACTACATGGGGTAGGGTTAGGTTTGGGGTAGGTTAAGGGTAAGTACCTAGTTCTTACCTAGTTATTGTAATGACTAAAATAAGAATATAGTATGTACATGAGTAACAGGACTGTAAAATAAAGTGCTACCGATTTTTTTTTTTTTTATGTTGTGTACATTTTGGGACTTTTTATTTAAAAAACCAAAAGGTTCTATCTGCACAGTCGAATGGAATGCAAAAACTTTGAAGCTCGATATCTCAAAACTACTCGGAATGCAGTCTATCGAACCTTATAATTCCAAGCGGACGATAATTATCAATACAGTGGACATGAAAGGTGCGCTGAATAATAGAATGCTTCGAAACAGAATGGGATTTTGATGTGACAGCTGTAATATCTCATATCATGCATTAGGGCTGCACGATTAATCGAACGCGATTAATCGTGATTGTCATGCATATCTCGTCAGTAAAGCCGGTTCTGTGATTAGTAGTAAATCTCCATCATCTGCTTTCAGATGGAGCAGCATTTACTACACAGAGCCATAGTTCACTGACAAGCTACACAAAATCGCGTTCATAATCGCAGACGATATAATCATAGGATTATGAAATCTATAAAATCGTTCTTAATTTAAGGCACACAATATTCAATTGTATTCTAAGCAGTGATAAAGGCTATGTCGATTAGCATTTCATTATAGATAGTATTATAATTTTCATCATAATAAAGTATAAGAAATTCTGTTTATCCAGCTACCGCTATAGGGATTTCCTGGATTTCTTCTTCGGGGCATATTTGGATTTTCAGCGCGAGAGCGCCCTCTGGCCTTCGAATGGAGATTTACTACTGATCACAGAACCGTGCTTCACTGAAAAATATGCATGATAATCGCAGCTTCTGCCTAATCGCGATTTATTGCCTTTGCGATTTAATTTCGATTAATTGTGCAGCCCTATCATGCATGCAAACAGCTCAGTCTTTTTCTTCAAAACTGGTCATAACTTTTTAAAGTCAGTTGCAAAAAGCTTGACTACTGTAATTTGAATCTGAAAAGCAAGACTGGTGACTTCTAAAGCTAACTCTGGTCAAGCTATAGTCTCAGCACAGCCGGCCTGTGTTTTCCTGTGCTTCTCACATTCCTGCTGTGTTTCAGGATACTACATAGGAATGTGTGTCGCAGCTCCAGAGCAGGATCTGCTGCAGGTGCACCGGGCGGCTCAGGGCTGGCAGCTGTACTTGGGCTTCTCTCTGGCTGTGCTGCTGGTGAGCTGTGTGCTTGTGTTCTGCTGGTCCAGACGCGGCTGGGAGAATCACCCCATCTGCAGGGTGCTCAGTGCACACGCCTTACCGCGGTCCAGCTGGAGGGCCGTCGCCGCCTCCATCAACACAGAGTTTCGGCGCATAGATAAATTTGCTTCGGGCTGTCCGAGTGCGAGAGTGATCGTCACAGACAGCTGGGTGATGAAGGTCAGCACTTACTCGCTGCACATAGCCCTGCAGCAGGACTGCCACCTGACCGTGACCGACTGCACACAGCACAGCCTGTCTCCTGAGCTCAACGCTCCAGTGCAGATCCTCACCATCAGAGTGTCCAGCATCAACCCCCGAGTCCAGCCCTTCACCATCAGGTGTGTCCCGTGCTGAAGAGGAGCGCGCCTCTGTGGAGATCTGCATGCTGAGCCAGTGTTTCTGTGCTTGTCTTACAGGCTGAAGTCCAGCGAGTACGCCGAGCTGCAGGAGAAACTGCAGGCGCCCATCAGAAACGCTGCTAATGTGGTCATCCATCTGAGCATGAGCGAGCTCTTCCTGGAGACCTTCAAGACATACGTGAAGATGAACGCGGTGTACGAGTGTCCGAGTGGACAGGTGAGCACACACGCGTGCACACACTCACACACATGCACATACAATATTTATTCATCTGGTTAATGATCTACATTAACATTGTAAAGGAATAGTTCACTCAGAAATGAGAATGTGCTCATCCTCAGGATCATCCGAGATCAGGATGAGTGTGTTTCTTCATCAGATTTGGAGAAATGTAGCATTGCATCAGTGTCTCAGCAATGGATGCTCTGCAGTGAATGGGTGCCGTCAGAATGAGAGTCCAAACAGCTGATAAAAACATCACAATAATCCACAAGTAATCCACAGCACTCCAGTCCATCAGTTAACATCTGGAGAAGACAAAAGCTGAAACAAATCCAGCATTAAGATGTTTTTAACTCAAATACCATTGAGTCCATAATCCATAATAACGCTTCCTCCAGTGAAAAAGTGTTCTGGTCTGAATCAGGAGAGAAATCTGCACAGATCAAGCAGCGTTTAAACAGCTCTAAACAAATATGTGGCTGGATTTTGATGGCGTTATTATGGATTATGCACTGGTATTTTAGCAGTGGTTTGAAGTTAGAAATTATAGAAATTAATACTTTTATTTAGCAAGGATGCTTTAAATTGATCAAAAGTGATGATAAAGACATTTATATTACAAAATATTTCTATTTCAGATTAATGCTTTCTATTCATCAAAGAAACCTGAAAAAATTCTACTCGGCTGTTTTCAATATTGATAATAATCAGAAATGTTTCTTGAGCAGCAAATCAGCATATTAGAATGATTTCTGAAGATCATGTGACACTGAAGACTGGAGTAATGATGCTGAAAATACAGCTGCGCATCACAGAAATAAATTACAGTTTAACAGGTATTCACAGAGAAAGCAGTTATTTTAAATAGTAATAATATTTCACAATATTACTGCTTTTGCTGTATATCTGATCAAATAAATGCAGGCTTGGTGAGCAGAAGAGACTTCTTTAAAAACCTTACTGTTCAAAAAGGTTTGACTGCTAGTGTAAGTGTGAATGTCATAGACTGACTCGAGCGTGTTACTCGCAATGCTTCATGGGATATTAGTGGATCTGTCTGTCTGAATGAAGCAAAGCACCTGAACTGGCTGGAGACTGTTGATGTTAATGTGTTTTAATGAGCGCTGTCCTGCATGCTGTGTGCCGTCAGGAGCTGGAGCCGTGTATCGGCTGTATGCAGGCCAGTGCCGGCGTGAAGCTGCTGCGTCTGTGTGACGGTGAGGGAGAGTGTCAGCAGTGCTACTGCCGGCCCATGTGGTGTCTCACCTGTATGGGCAAATGGTTTGCCAGTCGCCAGGACCAGCAACAGCCGGAGACGTGGCTCAGCAGCAGGGTCCCGTGCCCCACCTGCAGGGCCAAGTTCTGCATCCTAGATGTTTGCTCCGTTGAATGAGGCTGGTGTTTAAAACCTCTGTGCTTCTCAAACTACACACAGATCTGATGACGGAGAACGAAACCCTTCAAGAGCTGCTCCAGCTCATCTGTCAGCCCAAACTCAGCAGAAACAATGATATTTTAGCTACTCTTTCATATTTGATTTGAAGTTCTAAGGATCTAAATAAATGAACGTCATCAAAACTTTGCTGTTAAACCTGTCGCACTTGATCTACTGCATGCATTCTGTCATCTGATTGATAGTTTGTTTTTATCCAGTCAAAGCTCTTTTAGTGTAATTGCTTCAGCTCGAGCTTCACGTGTCAAATCTTGACTGATTTTTCTCAAGTAAACGTCAGAATAACTGCAGTAATATTTCCAGATGAACACTTACTGGACTGAAGCAGCTCAGCTTTACTTGATTCTCCATCAATCATGTTTTAGAGTCTCAAATCTGATCCTCAGGATCTTTTGAGGAGCGTTTGTTTCCAGAAGCTTTACTTTCACTGTTCCTCAGCGGAGGAATGATCTTCACAAGCCTGCAGAACATCTCACATCTTCTGAGGAGCCTTTATTTCTTCAGCTCTCAATCACTGCATTATATGTTATCTTACTGAGACAGATTTCTGGAGATATAAAGCAATGAGTGATATTTATAGCATTTTATGTCAGTATCTGCTCTACTGTTATAAAGATATCATTGATTTACATTACAAACACCAGAATCTCATCACTTTTTGGTCATAAATATCAGCATCTGCACCAAATTGCATAGTTTTGGTCAGTTTGGACCTTGTTTTTTTCTTCCATATTCTCACTATATCAGACTATATGATCCATACAATCTGATGGATCAAATATGATACTCAACAAAAAACACATATGCAAAATTTGTGTGTTTGTCTTTTTCTAGGGATGTAAAGATTCAATAAACTGTTCCATAAAAAAAGAGCTTTTGTTTGTGTGTGTGTGTGTGTGTGTGTGTGTTTGTTTGGAGCTAATGATTTATTAACGTAGTAAAATGAATCAGGGTGTGGCTGAAAGCTGTCGAAGCGAAACGAGGCCGCTGAACGAGCGTGACACACAGCTCGAAAGCAGCGGAGCTTTTATTATGCCACAGTCGACCACTTCCGCTGCTTCTGGTCGTGCGTATGTGGGGTAAAGCAGCGCTGTTTTATCATACTAGATACGTTTGAAAGTTCTGTTATAATGCTACTCTGCGGTCGTCACCTGTCTAATAAAACGCATAACATAAGTCGAAAAAATGTTTATCATAAGTCGTGTTTTGGGCCCACAATAAGAATTTCAGTTTTTATCTCCGTTCAATTAAAAAAAAAAACATTTTGTTCATCCACTTTACAATGCTGGACAGACAGCCTCTCTAATACAACAGTGCCTCTGAACTCAACTGAAATGTATAATTGTATATCACCAGCATAAAAATGATAGTTCATGTCATATTTCTGAATTATGCTGCCCAAAGGGAGATAATAAAGGGAGGGAAAATAAAACTGGCCCAAGAACTGATCCTTGTGGAACACCATGTAATATTTAATATGTTGTGTACATTATGATGTTTGTATGGAAGGTTTGTGCTGATGTAGCAGATATGAACAAAGACATACTGAGTGGTCTATTCTTAAAGCATTTATTTGGCTCAATTCCTTCATGTGGCACACAACATACACTGTATATGCAATATGCTGTTACAGTCTAAACCTGACATACCTGCTGAGTATATGGAACTTCCTATTATGCTTGATAATAAACTGTCTATAAAATGCAGTATTCAGAATATGTACAGTACAGGAAATGTCAGTCAAATATCACTATTACAAAGAAAAAAGCTTTTAATTAAATTTTCTGTTGTTAAAGTGCAGTATTGACTTTTAAAGTTTGACCCAAAGCGCACAGAAACCGACTATCGCAGGACATTTTAATGTTAAAACATTCATCATGTCTCACACACAAGCCAGACAGCATTCAGAGCACATTAAGGCACGGTTGAGAATACACTCGGACACGTCCTGATAGAGGGACAAAAACAAGCCTTTCTATGAGCAGAGTGTGATTGAACTGATGAGCAACAGAGCTGATTTGAGCATCAGATTCCCAATGGTTTCCTAATGGAGCAAAGAATTACACGACACTCCTGAACCACTACACAATACAATTCAATAATAGCTGTCTGATGATACTGTTGTGTGTGGAGCTCTTCTTAACGCTCATCTTCTCCATGTACTGAGATGGTCTGTTGGATTACAGCATTGTGACGGACAGTCTTTTGCTGCAAATGATAATGCTCACAAAATGTCTGTTCTCTAGTTTAAAAACTCCACACTTCTCTCTGATTTCCAACATTTCGACTTTCTTTAACTCTTTCATACCATCATCCTCCACTTCCTGCTGCTTTGCTTTGCTCCATTCATTTTCCTGATTTAAAGTCGAGAGCCAACAGTCACCTGTGTCACAACTCTCTTCTCAACACATGTTCACGTTTATCGTTTAGTCTGCATGCAAAAGACCTGCAACCAATAACTAAACCTTTTATTAGATCGCTTTTATCATGATAACGTGTCCAGTTATGTTTGTGTTTTAGTACAGTGAGAGCTATAATAAACAAAAACAATAAACATAACTGACATTTGTTATAATTTTTTTTTTTTTACTTTAAGCCTGTGAAAATGAAAGCTGAATGTCTGCAGTTATCGGATGATTTCAGTTATCAGTAATCTCTATTCTGAATTGTCGGCATATTTCCCCCAAAAGATGTTACGATATTTGACAGTTACTCTGCTAGCTGTTAGTATTGGTTTCACCGTGTACCAGCCATGGTTGTTATTATACAATAAAATAATTAGGGACAAAATATTAAGTCCTTTTTGCAAGATTTGACAAGGATACAATTAAAATACAAAACAAGGTTTATGTTTCAAGCACAGATCAAGACAAAAGCTGACACTGTCAGACAATGCAATATATCAATTATTTTACATGTATTAAATCATACAATATGTATATATATATATATATATATATCACTTCTATTAAAGATGTTTACATGTGAATACAGTAAATTGAAAAGAAAAAATGAGAGTTTGAATGAACAGATGGTTGGTTATGCGATATGGAGTGTGTACTCTGTCATTTGGATGCTTCTATCAGGAACAGCCTGTGAATGAAGATGATCACCAGCTGAAGAGAGAGTTCTGTCCTAACGCCATGAAGTAGATCTGACTGCATCCACCCGACTGCACCGACGCAAAAAACACCTGCACACACACGCACACGCACACACAGACACAGACACAGACATGCACGCACGCACAGACACAGACACAGACATGCACGCACACACAGACACAGACACAGACATGCACGCACACACAGACACAGACACAGACATGCACGCACACACAGACACAGACACAGACATGCACGCACACACAGACACAGACACAGACATGCACGCACACACAGACACAGACACAGACATGCACGCACACACAGACACAGACACAGACATGCACGCACGCACGCACGCACACACACACAGGCTTTCCATTTCTATGCTTCATGTGTCATGCTTTTTAGCCATTTATATGCTTATGATGCTTATAACAGTTCTTTGTTCTGGTAGAATAATCTGTAGAGATTTTCTGTAGGGATGCACGATATTATCGGAACGTTATCGGAATCAGCCGATGAAGGCTTAAAACATAAGATTCTCTGTTTTGAATCATGCCTTATTTTGAGAATGCATATACAGAATAGAGCATCCGGTGTGCGACAGTCAACAGTCACTAGTGATAACAACAGAAATAACATTAGGATTGTGTTTCTGAATATATAAAGCACTAGTGCACACAAACACACACACACACACACACACAGACACAGACATGCACGCACACACACCCACACACACAGACACAGACACAGACATGCACGCACGCACGCACGCACACACACACAGGCTTTCCATTTCTATGCTTCATGTGTCATGCTTTTTAGCCATTTATATGCTTATGATGCTTATAACAGTTCTTTGTTCTGGTAGAATAATCTGTAGAGATTTTCTGTAGGGATGCACGATATTATCGGAACGTTATCGGAATCAGCCGATGAAGGCTTAAAACATAAGATTCTCTGTTTTGAATCATGCCTTATTTTGAGAATGCATATACAGAATAGAGCATCCGGTGTGCGACAGTCAACAGTCACTAGTGATAACAACAGAAATAACATTAGGATTGTGTTTCTGAATATATAAAGCACTAGTGCGTTCAGCAGCAGCCTCCCCCCATTCCTAATGCCTTTCATTTATTTAGGGGGCGCTGTTGGCCTACTTGTAATAAAATGAAAAGTAAAATACACAAATAACATTAGGATTGTGATTCTGAATATATAAAGCAGTAACTAATGTCATAAAATCATGAGCCTGTTTTGATTTAAAGGTCAGAAGCTATAGCTTACATCAATAAAAATCACAAACCTGACACTTATAAATTAAATAATTATATATATACAGATTTATTCATTCATGTGAAATATATTTTTTCGAATTGATTCTGAAAACTGAAATACAAGGAGCTCTAAAAGATTGTTTTAAATTTTTACAGCTTTTTGTTTTGCTTTATACCATCTATTAATGTTAAATCTTCCAATAAAATGTTAAGGTTTCAACTGCATCTGTCTGAAAATAATAAAAAAACAGCAGAGATTGATTTTATTATAGTTATTTTCAAAGCTTTCAATGTACTCTCATTAAAAAAAAAAGAACTTTAATAATGTTTATTAGGTCTAACAAATGTTTTTTTTTTGCTCAAATTTAACCAAAATTAAAAATAATGTGTTTATAATTGATAAGACTTTACGTTGTTTCCAAACAAAAGCAAATATATATCGGTATCAGCATCGGTTATCGGCTAAAATGATTTGAAAAATATCGGCATATCGGATATCGGATATCGGCAAAAATCCAATATCATGCATCCCTAATGTCCTGCATTTCTAAATGTGATATTACACAAGCATATAGAGATGTTTTCTCACTTTATCGTTTCTCTCACACAGGAACTTGAGTTTCTGAGCCTTCTTGTGCATGAAGACTCCCTCTAGACTGCCAGTCGTGGCGGACCTCAGCTCGATGGCTTTCTCTCCCCATCCCATCACTTGATTCGACTGAAGGTAAGCTGCAGATCAACAACAACATCACATCAACCAGAGCCACGAATAAACACCACCAGCTTATTCAGTTCAGTAAAGCTGAGATGATCTGGAACAAACTGTGTTTGTTAACATCAGCAAATCTGAACAAGAATGAGTCCAGTTTCAACACCACATCTGCATATTGATCTGAACGATACGAACAGTGATCAGCTCGGCCGAGTAGCTTTAAAAAAAATCCTCTTCATCATTAATCGATTTATACATGATTCGTGATTTATGATGCTATATTATCAGAGGTTGTGTGTTTGTTTTTGGAACTGGTTGATCGGAGGCCTCATTGAACTGAGCTCATGCACCGGTTTTTGATTGAAAAAGCATTATTTGTGGGTAATTTTGGATGTTCATTTTTGACCCGGAAGTGTAGGAAAGTAAAAAAAACAAACGAAAGAAAAGAATTATCTACACATTTCTAGAAAGTTGCTATATCCTATAGTTTTTCTGAATCTGAGCATGACTGTGACTGGGCCGTACACATGAGTGTTCAATAAACATCAAGATAACAGTTAATGACAGTTCAGACACAGTAGGGGCTGTTATTTTGTCTAGTCATGGCACTTTTATTTGCACTCTAAATTCAAGTTTTTAACCCTTTTATTGTTGACAGTTTTCCACACTGGCCAGTAAAGTTCCTAAACTAAAGTGCTTTTAGTGTGTCAGCAGCAGATCCTGATGACCGGCTAGTGCTGTCCAGCTCCACTTATCTGGTCCAAATGGACTCAACCAACAACTTCAGGATTAAAAGTAAGCAACTCCAGGCTTCGTGGGGTTATTCGCTTGATTCCTTCATTCATAGTGCTTTGCTGCCTGATGGGAAACATTACCCAGACTGATGTGCTCTTTCATCAGTATAGAGTTATTCAGAATAGACTCTTTCATATTCTGGTATAGAGTGCATGTCTAGAGAATCAGAGATTCATCAGTGGAGGGAGGGTTTCTTGTGTCCTTGTATAACAGCAGCAACCAGTGCTGAGAATCCAAATATTAATCTTACTTATTACTTATTATAGCTGCAGTGTGTCATTCATGTGCTACTCCAAGTTCAGTAGTCATACGTCAAAAAAAACGTATTTAGACACTTTGCAGATGGAAACAACTGAGAGATGAAGCCTCTTCTAAGAAACGCTGTTTTAATCAGGGTTCCCACTCTTTCATGAACACCAGATTCAAGGACTTTCAAGGACTTTTTAAAGCACCCTTTATTTTATATCAAGCACCTATCAAATTCACACCCCAGCATATGTAGTGTCATGAAAGACCTTACATTTCTTAACAGTTCACTTACACTTAACATTTACATTAAACATTTCAGAGTAATAAAGTTTTGAATGTGTAGGTTTCATAAATTTAGACCGTTTTGAGCAGTCGTGTTCAAAGGAATTTAATGAAATCCATTGAAGTCAGTACTGGTAATATTCAAATACAATTTCTAAAATATTGATAAAATATGCATCAAACTGGTTTTTGCTGTAGTTCTTGTACAAGATTTAAATTTGAAAGAATTTCTCAATTTTTAAATGAATAAAAAGTGGTTAAATGTTGAAATAACATGGTAAAACCTGTTAACATAAAAAA
>NW_015540883.1:663103-672651 GCF_001515605.1 Sinocyclocheilus anshuiensis | reverse complement strand
TGAGCATTTTGCTGACCAATGGTCATGCCTTAACTTTGACATTTCTGTATTGCATTAGTTTTTATTATTTCTCATGTGGATGTAATAATTTTTGACTTCTCAGTCAGAGTTAAATATCTTCTTTTTTTTTTTTTGGCTCATTTCATCCGGAAAAGAACCTGCCTAATAATTCTGCACACCTTAATAAGGTGTTTTTCATTTCCAGCCTTCATGGACAATTATATATATCACTTATAAATGATTAAATACAAAAATAATAGTAGTTATTAAGATTGATGTGGTTTGGAATTGGTAAAATGTGCTTGGAAAAAAATATGATCAGAATATCAACGTGCATAATAATTATGCACGCACTGTAAGTGCTCCCTTTACACAGAGTGCCGCTATATTGCGAAATCGAAAGTGAAATTGAACAGCAAGCACTTATTCAAATGCGATTTCAATACCCCACTATCATATATTGATACGGCTCCCTGATGTGCGAAAATTATGGCTTCAAGTACTTTCAAGTACTTTCAAGAAGCGTGGGAACCCTGTTTAATGTTGAGCACTGCGTCTCTTGTTTATTAAACTGACTACAGCATTTCCAACATGAAACATACTGTCTCACACCGGAATCCATTGAAGGCGTGTTGGATCAATTACAATATAGACTAGAAAAAAATATAGATCCTATTTTTTTTTTTCAGTCCTGAAATCTAGAAACTGATGATGGAATGAAGATGCAGTGAATGTTCTCGTAAAGGCAACAGGCAAGATCAATAATGATATCAGCATATTATTATGTTTTCAGAAGATAAATGCATCGTTCTAGTTGTGGTGTGGATTTGGAGAACTTTAGCGTCTTTATTGTGAACAGGCTTTAACACTGGAGCTCCTCACAGATCTGCTGCTATGTAGGAAGTGAGATGACTCATCCATCCAAATGACTTGTTTTGCATTTTCGCATTTAGAATCTCATGCACATCAGTCATTACGAGAACTTCCTTAATATGAGTGCACCTCTAGAGGAGTAATATAGCTCACGGCCAAAACACAATCAGACAGCTACATATGAGAGTCAAACAATGAGGAAAACATCCATACTGCATTACACATGGATAATCACTGCATGTCAGTCTTTGTGTCTTTGTGTGTGTGTGTGTGTGTGTGTGTGGAGTGCTGGAGCTCACCCACAGAGGCGGGCATCTCCCCCCACTGCAGCACCGTCTCCTTGGTGATGCGGCCACAGGTGTCAATATAGACTCCCTCATCCTCGTAACACACCAACAGCTCCATCCCACTGCTGCTGGGGAGGATGATGATGGCATGCGGCCGAATCACACCTTGGATCTGAAACACACAGACATTCCGTTATAAAGAGATTAAGTACATTTACTGGTCACAGCACATAATACAGCAGGTCACCTGGTCATTACATGAAAGTACAATTTACATTTAATTAAAGTCAATTTAATTATGTTTTTTTTAAACAAAGGAGCACATATAACAACATTTTTAGAGAAGCAAACTTTGGAAATTGGAAGGACAAGCACTTTGTCTGAAATAAACGGTCATAAATAACATACAGCTACATATATTAGGTTGTAATATCAAGCTAAGAGGCAGCCCTGATGAAACAAACTACTTATTTTTCTTATATACCAACTGATTGTTTATAAATTAATGTGTTCTATTCAAGAAAAAACTATCTGCAAGATAGACAAGCAAATGAAACCTGTATCAATTCATATCACAGGAAATTTAATACAAAGTCAAATCAGATGTTGCATCTTAAAAAATAAATAGATAAATAAATAATGTACATAGTATTTCAATATCAGAGTTCTGTGTAGTCCGGCGGTCCCATGTCCAGTGATCCTGGAGGTCTCAGGTCTTGCGGTTCCGCAGGTCCTTCCAATGTCCTCAGAGCTTTCGATGATGCTACCACCATCCTGTGTGTGCCATGCATATATCTCTGTCAGGCACAGAGGCAGCATCCACTGCCTCAAGTCTGGTGGTCCCGGAGGTCCCAGGTCTGGTGGTCCTGGAGGTTAACAGGTCTGGTGGTCCCGGAGGTCCCAGGTCTGGTGGTCCTGGAGGTTAACAGGTCTGGTGGTCCTGGAGGTTAACAGGTCTGGTGCTCCTGGAGGTTAACAGGTCTGGTGGTCCTGGAGGTTAACAGATCTGGTGGTCCTGGAGGTCCCAGGTCTGGTGGTCCTGGAGGTTAACAGGTCTGGTGGTCCCGGAGGTCCCAGGGCTGGTGGTCCCGGAGGTCCCAGGGCTGGTGGTCCCGGAGGTCCCAGGGCTGGTGGTCCCGGAGGTCCCAGGGCTGGTGGTCCCGGAGGTCCCAGGGCTGGTGGTCCCGGAGGTCCCAGGGCTGGTGGTCCCGGAGGTCCCAGGGCTGGTGGTCCCGGAGGTCCCAGGGCTGGTGGTCCCGGAGGTCCCAGGGCTGGTGGTCCCGGAGGTCCCAGGGCTGGTGGTCCCGGAGGTCCCAGGGCTGGTGGTCCCGGAGGTCCCAGGGCTGGTGGTCCCGGAGGTCCCAGGGCTGGTGGTCCCGGAGGTCCCAGGGCTGGTGGTCCCGGAGGTCCCAGGGCTGGTGGTCCCGGAGGTCCCAGGGCTGGTGGTCCCGGAGGTCCCAGGGCTGGTGGTCCCGGAGGTCCCAGGGCTGGTGGTCCCGGAGGTCCCAGGGCTGGTGGTCCCGGAGGTCCCAGGGCTGGTGGTCCCGGAGGTCCCAGGGCTGGTGGTCCCGGAGGTCCCAGGGCTGGTGGTCCCGGAGGTCCCAGGGCTGGTGGTCCCGGAGGTCCCAGGGCTGGTGGTCCCGGAGGTCCCAGGGCTGGTGGTCCCGGAGGTCCCAGGGCTGGTGGTCCCGGAGGTCAACAGGTCTAGTGGTCCTGGAGGTCCCAGGTCTGGTGGTCCTGGAGGTTAACAGGTCTGATGGTCCTAGAGGTTAAAGGGATAGTTCACCCAAAAATGAAAATTTGATGTTTATCTGTTTACCCCCAGGGCATCCAAGATGTAGGTGACTTGGTTTCTTCAGTAGAACACAAACGAAGATTTTTAAGTCAAACCGTTGCAGTCTGTCAGTCTTATAAAGCAAGTGGATGGGAATCACAGCTTTGAGAGTAAAAAAACATACACAAACAAAACCAAATTAAACCCTGCGGCTCGTGACGATACATTGATGTGTAAATACATGAAACAATCAGTCTGTGGAAGAAACTGAACAGTATTTATATTTAATTCCTGATCAGTGGTTTTCTGCTCCGCCATGGTCTCCTGATCCCCAGCTACTTTCTGCTCAGCCTTGATCTCCATCTCCACCAGCTCCGCCTTGGTCCCTTGCTCCATCAGGACCCCGTGTTGTCCAGGTCTTTTTCCACTTCATGGTCCTGTCCCTCAATCCCTCTCCCTAGTACCCTTCAGTTCGATCAGCCTCCTGGACTTGTTTTTTTGTGTGTTTAGGGGTGTCATGAGTTGCCCCTTAAGTAGGGGGCTCTGTGCTCTTGTTTTATAAATTCTTTTAGTTCGTACTTCTGTTTAGTTCCTGTTTCCTGTTCTCTCTCTCGTTAGTCATATTGTTTTCAGCCATATCTAGTTAGCTTTGCTACCCCTGTGTATATATAGCCCTTTTGTTTCCTAAGATCCTTGTCATGGTTTTCTTTCTTTATTACGAAATAAGGACATTACACATACAGTTGGTCCTTTATTATGTATTTTTATGGTTTGAATGATTCTTATGGTCTATGTAAAGGTTATGACTCTCCTCTGACATTCTAAATGCTCCTAATGTGTGTGCACTACCTTGGATGGGTTAAATGCAGAGGACAATTCCAAGTATGAGTAATGATATTTGGCCTTCATGTCACTTCACTTCATAAAATGGCATGGCCACTATTGCCCACTTCTGGGTTGTGCTGTGTATTTTAACTGGGTGTTATTATAATTTTACAAATGTGTCATGTATGAAAACAGTTTCATATTTTTACATTCACCATATCTTTTTTAAACTGTTGTTAGTTTCTTCTTTAGACATTTGTTTAACGCATTTTCAACTTTAACCCTATTGTAGATTTGGCTTATTCCAGTACCTGTTCTGCCGGGAATATAGTTTAAGGCAGACTCTCCCAGCCTTCCTGCAGAGAGGAGGGCATCTGTGAGTTGTTAAAGCTAAATCATTTTTTCTACTGTTTACATTTTCTTGGTTCTTCACAAATAACAAGAGTGTACTATGTTTAGCATTTGTGTATATATATATATATATATATATATATATACACAGTATATATGTATATATATTTCTATTTATTCTTTTCTGCTCCTCACCTATTTGTAAATAGCACCCCTATCTGATCAAAAAAGGCACTGTGTTGGGATTATTCTTATCTACGCCTATATCCATCTGTCACCTCCTTAATGGACTACCCTACAGCACAACTGATATGATAATTAAACATGATGATATGTAAATGCGTCAATCCCAAATGCTGACTGTGTGAACAAAGTCAAGGCTGAGCCACGGAGAGGTTTTTAGTGCAATGCCATGCAATTGCTATGGTGCTCTAAATCAAATAAGGAAGACATACAAAACTGTGCAGAGCCATGGGTCCTCAGGGTTAGAGTTAAGAATATTGTACTTGGTGGTTGCCAGAGCGTTGCTTCAGTGTTTAGAGAGGTTTTTAGTGCATTTTTGCTTTCTGTCCTCCCCCTAGGCATGATATCTCTTCTAGTGTGTTCAGCAGCAGCAGCAGCCTCCCCCAGTTCTTAATGCCTTTAATTTATTTAGGGGGCGCTGTTGGCCTACTTGTAATAAAATGAAAAGTAAAATACACAGATAGCATTAGGATTGTGATTCTGAATATATAAAGCAGTAACTAATGTCATAAAATCATGAGCCTGTTTTGATTTAAAGGTCAGAAGCTATAGCTTACATCAATAAAAATCACAAACGTGACACTTGCAAATTAAATAATTTTATATATACAGATGTATTCATTAATGTGTACTATATTTTTTAACAAATTATGAAAACTTAAATACAAGGAGCTCTAAAAGATTTTCAGAATTTTTACAGCTCTTTTGCTTTACAAATGTTAAATCTACAAATAAAATGCCAGAATTAAAAATAATGAGTTTAAAATCTCTGCACAGGAAAGACTTGGTGTTCTTTCCAAACAAAACAAAGTATATCGGTATCGGTATCGGCATCGGCTATCGACCAAAATGAGTTAAAAATTACCAGCATATCGGATATCGTGCATCCCTAATTAGTGTTAAGGGTTTGTTCAAATCAATAAGAGCAATAGTAACAACTGAAATACGTCATTATTTTAGTGTTCATAAAATGAAGATGAAGTCCTTATCACACACCACTAATTACGTAAATGCACTAACCATGTAAGTCTGTTTATTCCTTTACAGTGAGGGTAAACACATTTTAGGGTTTTAAAATCAAAACTTGCAGTATGCGTTAAGCTAATATAAAACATTTTCCTAACCATTTTTTGCATGCATGTCTCCCAAGCTCATGACAGCAAAGCATTAGAACTAGGGCTGCACGATTAATCGCATGCGATATTTAACGAGCATCTTGTCAGAAAGCCGGTTCTGTAATCAGCGGTAAATCTCCATCACCTGCGGGCTTTCACATTGAGCAGCATTAACTACACAGAGCCGTTGTTCACTGACGAGCTGCGCAAAAAATCGCAAGAATATGAACGTGGTTTTGCGCAACTCGTCAGTGAACAACGGCTCTGTGTAGTTAATGCTGCTCAATGTGAAAGCCCGCAGGTGATGGAGATTTACCGCTGATTACAGAACCGGCTTTACTGATAAGATGCGCGTTAAATATCGCATGCGATTAATCGTGCAGCCCTAATTAGAACAGATATTCTCAGTGGTTTGTACTTACATGCCTGTCATTAACACAATCACACGCCTCCCACTGTACTTGCCTGACTCAGAAATAAATTCCCGCACACTGTGCTGCCATCCCTCTGTAGAGCCACCACAATCCTGAGCATCAACACGGGCATCCAGAGCCGCAGAGCTATCCTTATCCTCTGCCGCGGGATTCTCATGAGCACCAGCCACGCAAACACGCCGCCACAGAGAGCGTGTGTTTCCAAGTGGGAGAGGCAGATTTACACCACACAAAGAGCAGCTTGAGCGCAAGAAAGAGTTTGCTAATGACTGTGTGCAAGTGAAAGACAACAACTGTGTGAAAGATGAAAAAAATGCAACGCGTGTGTGTGTGTGTGTGTGTGTGAGAGAGAATGTGGAAAAGTGACAGAACGGATGAACGACAGAATGGGAGGGAATGGATGAGAAAATGTTGGTATGGAAAGCTACATGATCTAGTGCAGCCCAGCCTCCAGTTCTGTTCTCACCACTAGTTCACGCTAAATTTATCTACTGCCTGTTATTAGAAAAAAACTGTCAAATAACAGGTCATTTCAATGGGCTTATGCTCTGGGAATGTAGCGAAGCCTGCAGAGTTATTTCTGGACACAAGATCAGTTCGGAGAAACTAGCACACATACAGATTGTGAGGGTGAACTAGTCTGTAAGTATGTGGGACGGCTCACTGGAGTGTGGGCCGGTGCTGGAGGGGGCGGCAGAGCCGTGGGTGAACACCACACTCATCGCTCTTCCTCTCTGTGAAGGGTACGCGGCTGTGTGGGAGTGTGGGGACGTCAGCAGCGGAGAAAACGCAGCTCTATAGCATCACAACATTATGTTATACATGCTGTGCATATTTATACAAGCTCTAAATTGTAGTGTTTGGCAGAAAAGAAATGTGTGCAATTTTTTCAGGTCACTGCATTTTCAGTTGCATGCTTTTGTTTAAGGGTGAATCTCATGAAACAAAGGGTGAATCTTTAACCCCACAATAAAAATCATTTTGATTCCTTGTGAGAAAAGGTGCAACAAATCTATATGTGATGGTTTTGAAATGTTATCCCTTAATAGCCTGGCTTCTCTCAAGGTTTTTTCTTCATTTCAGATGAGAATAAAACTTGAACTGAATTTAGCTGGAGAGTGACCATTGACATTTGTATTGACTTTTATCATATTGGATGAATTTTGCAACATCAACACTGTTGTTGATTGAACCATCAACTGAAACAACTGCTCAAAATGATAACTGTTGCATTGAGTGTCATGAAGATCATGTTTCAGAATAATGGGATCCACTGACACCAATTACCATTGAACATGAACAAACTGGACTACATCAGCACGGTTTCTGTGGTCCCAAATACCAGTTTTCCAGACGATGTTTTCAGATCTGACATTATGTCTGCAGGCTCTTGTAATGCACTTCTTGTTTTACTGTACTGTAGTTTTTTCTTTGATTTGATTCAAATAAACCTATTTGATTATATTTCATCAATACTGTAAATGTCTGAATTTGTTCACTGATTGACTGTGTCTGTATTATTCTCTCTTGCAGTGATGCATTTACCTAAATTAATGTTTCTATGGTATTTCATGATGATAAATGAGTTCTTTGAACAAATGGTTCAGCAAGGTCGAGGTTTCTTTAGCGATATGAAAGCACAATGTGAACACTGTTACACGTGAGAAGCCAAAGTGACTAAACAAACTGCATCAGGCTACCAACAAAATATAGCACAAAAAAACCCTATAATTTCTATAAAAGGTGGCAGATATACATTGCCCCACCATCAGTGCAGTCAACACTGGAACGCATATTATAACAGCGTTACAGCTGATTATTGCCAGGTTTACTCCGCTATCTAGCATGCTAGCACATCCCAAAAATTTCCCATGCAGAGAGTGAATGCTAATGTGAATGTGCACACAGATGATGACAGTTCAAACTTGCAACAGTAGAGATTTATTCACAATGTAACAGCAGTACTTCACTTATTAAACTTGTCTGAGTTGCAGGTTTTATTGATGTGAAATGTGCCAGAAATGTGAAGAATACTCACATGACTGGGCAGGTAAAGATCGAAGGGCGTCCCTGAATCCACATCGATAGCATGAAACCCAGAGTGAGAGCCGTAGATGACCTTTAACCTCTGTCCGTTCTCCACCGTCAGGTCGACTGAGAGGGGCTTCTGGGGCAGCGAGCTGAACGACTGACACACATGCACAACAACTCGGTTATGGGGAAAAAAAGCATGAATATAAAAGTCATGTAAAAATCATATAAAAATCATGTTTTTTTAATATTCATTATTCAGTTTTTTTCTTTGTGGTGTGTAAAGACACTGGAGGTTTTCTGTCAGCCACATTCTTTAACCTAACACACCCATACATGTTCTAGATATGTGCAGTTCATTTGTGACGCGTGAATGGAACCACACACACACACACACACACACAAAATGATGAAATATAACACTAACATAAAAAAACAGAAAATTAAATAATGCAATATAATACAGAAGTAGAAATATAGAGAAAAAAACTATTGTTTTAATGAATGTACAGTTATGTTATTTACAAGTATACAGTTTATGTAGTTTACAAATGTACAATTTTCAGATGCTATATATAAATGAGTCAGTTATAATGGACAATATATAGTTATGAAAGTTTTAATTATTCAGGCTGAATATAGCCTGCGGGAAAAAACTGTTCTTGTGCCTGGCAGTTCTGGTGCTCAGTTGCAGTGCATCCGTTTGTATCCAGGGAGAAGAGCAGTGGGGAGAGAACAGATCCCTGAGGGGCGCCAGTGCTGATGGTGATAGTCTTGGATGTGAGTTTCTCAGCCTCACTAGCTGCTGCCTGTCTGTCAGAAAGCTGGTGATCCACTGACAGATGGAGGTGGGCACGGAGAGCTGTGTGAGTTTGTCTGAGAGAAGGTCAGGCATGATGGTGTTGTAGGCCGAACAGAAGTACACAAATAAGATCCTTGTGTAAGTCTCAGGTCTGTCGAGGTGTTGCAGAATATAATGCAGTCCCATGTTGACTGCATCATCCACAGACCTGTTTGCTCTGTAGGCAAACTGAAGAGGATCCAGCAAGGGTCGAGTGATGTCCTTAAAGTAGGCCAGGACTAGTCGCTCGAATAACTTCATGACCACAGACGTGACAGCGACAGGTCTGTAGTCGTTAAGTCCAGTGATTTTGGGGACTGGAATGATGGTGGAGCGTTTGAAGCAGCAGGGAATTTCACACAGCTCCAGTGATCTGGTGAAGATCTGTGTGAAGATGGAGGGCAGTTGGTCAGCACAGACTTTTAAACAGGCAGGTGAAACACCATCTGGGCCTGAAGCTTTTCTAGTCTTCTGTCGTCTGAAGACCCGGTTCACATCCTCTACACAGACCTTAAGCGCAGGCTGAATGGTGGGGGAGGGAGGGGGGTTGCAGGGGGCTTAGTTGAATGAGTGAAGTGTAGATCAGAGATACTCCACAGACTGTGGGGGTGGTGTCTTGTACAAGGTGATGTTCTTCAGACCAGTCCATACTGACGCCGGATCGTTGGCTGAAAACTGTTTTCTCAGCTTTTCATAGTAGCTTTTTTAGCCACTCAGATCCCCTCTGATCTGATCTCTGTTTCTGGTCTGGTTGTACAAGATTTTATCCCCACA
>NW_015540883.1:662704-663087 GCF_001515605.1 Sinocyclocheilus anshuiensis | reverse complement strand
AAAAACACTCCAATCAGTGAGGTCGAAGCAGGCTTGTAAATCCCGCTCTGCTTCATTAGTCCATATTATAACAGTCCTTAATACAGGTTTAGCTGATTTCAGTTTCTGCCTGTAGGACAGATGAACCAGGCAGTGATCAGAGAGCCCCAAAGCTGTCCATGGGACAGAGCGATAAGCATCCTTTATTGCTGTGTAACAGTGATCCAACATATTACGGTCTCTGGTGGGACATGTAACGTGCTGTCTCTATTTTGGCAGTTCACGGGAGAGATTTGCTTTATTAAAGACCCTGAGAATGAGTCCGGGTGTTGTTGCTCTGTTTCTGCGATCTGATCAGCCAGCTGTTGTAGCAACGTGCTCACGTGCACTTGTGGAGGAATGTA
>NW_015540883.1:655040-660722 GCF_001515605.1 Sinocyclocheilus anshuiensis | reverse complement strand
GCAGCTTCAAAAACACTCCAATCAGTGAGGTCGAAGCAGGCTTGTAAATCCCGCTCTGCTTCATTAGTCCATATTATAACAGTCCTTAATACAGGTTTAGCTGATTTCAGTTTCTGCCTGTAGGACAGATGAACCAGGCAGTGATCAGAGAGCCCCAAAGCTGTCCATGGGACAGAGCGATAAGCATCCTTTATTGCTGTGTAACAGTGATCCAACATATTACGGTCTCTGGTGGGACATGTAACGTGCTGTCTGTATTTTGGCAGTTCACGGGAGATATTTGCTTTATTAAAATCTCCAAGAATGATTAAAAGAGAGTCCGAGTACTGTTGCTCTGTTTCAGTTATTAGTTCAGCCAGCTGTTGCACCGCTGCGCTCACACACGTGTCCGGAGGAATGTACACATTCACAAGAATGAACGATGAAAACTCCCGCGGCGAGTAGAAAGATTTACAGTTTATGAAGAGCGCCTCTAAGTTAGGAGAGCATTTTTTTTCAGCGTTGTTACATCTGAACACCATCTTTCGTTGATATAGAAACACGATCCACCACCTCTTGTTTTCCCTGTTAACTCTGCGATGCGATCCGCTCTGAACAGCTGGAAGCCCGGCAGATGAAGTGCGTTATCCGGAATGGCTTCACTCAGCCAGGTTTCAGTGAAGCACAGTGCAGCAGAGTTTGAAAAGTCCTTGTTGATGCGGGTGAGGAGAAGAACTAGTTCATCCGTTTTGCTACGAAGGGAACGGACATTCGCAAGATGAATGCTTGGAAGCGCAGTTGGAAAGCCACGCTCGTGGAGCTTAACCGGCATGCTTCCCTCTTCTACGTCTGAGCGTGCGTTTGAACAACACCACTGTACCACTGATTAGAATGTCCAACAAAACATCTGAATAATCAAAAACCGGAAAAATATTGTCTGGGATGCGTTGCTTAATGTTAAGGAGTTCATCTCTGGTAAAACTTATAGAAGAACGACAAAACACAGAACAAACAAACTAAAACATCAGAAGAACTGCGTAGTCTTCACATCATGATCAAACACAATGACTTTGAGAGCTCTGATGTTTTGAGTTTGTAGTTTTACTATTTCATAACAGTGCTGATGCAAGACGCCCATCTGACCCATATGTGCAATAACACAGATATTGATTTTTTAATTATCTGTACTATTACTCCTGTTCAGGTGCACGTTTCATTTATCTGTCGAGTACTTCAATTGACAAAATATGATACCCACTGCCACAGCGAACTGAAGAAGCCAGTTTCTGAAGACATTTCTGAAGAAACAGCACCAAATTTGAACGAGATTGGGTCATTCAACACTAGCCCTAACACACAATGTTTGCATTTCCGAGAGAATGGGCAGGACAACAATCTGAGTAAATTCTCAAAGTCTATACGGTAGAAGTTCATGTGAGAAGTAGAGTAAGTCTCTCAGGACCGCAGTGAAGTAGGACACGCACTCAAAAATGACCCATTTCTAAAAACACCCCAGTTATTACCTATCATTAATCCATCCTATTTTTTTGTAATGGAAGAATTTAGAAATAGCCTATAAACAGCAGGTAATTAGAAATATGACATTAGAAAGTATGGTAGTTATGACTGTAACTGCCTCCTTAGCCATGGTCCAAAGCAACTGTTTTCATACTGTACAGTGAATCTCAGAAACCAGTTAACAGAGTTATATTTCAACTCAGACTCAATGGAAATACAGTATGTGACTCTGCAAAACTGCAAAAACACACATACATGCATTTCACTTCAGTCCTGCTGAAATAAACACCAGTGTCAGTAAAACACCAACAACTTTTTACACAAATTATGATCACGGGGCAGATTATTGATTAATGAAGACTTATTTTTGTTCAAGTTTTCTGCACAATACTATGTAATGAGCTGAAAACACTTTTACTATAGTGCATGATTTGTAAACTAACAGTTTGATGTTTGCATCACATAACCAGCTTTATACGTCTGGCTTTTCTGGCGTAGTAAAAAAAATGAGTAGATGACTTACAAATTGTAGTCTGTTACTGATTACAGATTACATGATGAAAACTGTAGTTAGTAATGTAATCTAAGTTACTCATTTTAGGTAATGTATTCGGAGTACTTTTAGATTACTTGTTTATTAAACATGTTTTAAGCTTACCATTAAATGTACCATATTGATATTAAAAAAAGCAAAGAGAAAGAAAATATATTCCACTTTTTGATATCAATATCATAAAATGCATTAAACATTACATTAGTGAGTTGACAGAGCGTGAATAGTGTATAGTGAGTTGATAAAAACCTAATAATTCATTCAATCAAAAAAATGTAAAATAAAAGCAGTTTAAACACTTGAACACTAAAAATAGAAATCCTTTAATTTGCTTAATTATTAAATATCATTCTCTTTCTCTTCTCATACTTTCTTTTTGAAATTATGACCCAGAAATGTTCTTGGTAGCTTTTGAGAGATTTCCTCAGTTAATCAATATGCCTAAAAATGAAATAAAATCTCTACTAATATAAAATACTTACTTTAAAAGCCATGAACTTGTGATACGGTTTGGGAGCCCAGGCGTAAACCTCCACTGCGTTCCTCAGAGCGATGACCAGGAACTTGATTTTCTCATAGCGAACTGAAATCATCAGCATGATGTTAGTGTGGAGTAAAAGATCATGACTTATGGTGATGACACAGAAGGAAGACATTTCTCAAACCTTTCCATCCTACATGATTTTCACTAGAGCAAGAGTGACCAGTTATGAGACTGAAATCTGAATCTGCGCTCTTATCGTGTGTCAATCACCACGCTTGATCCAGAGTTTCTGTTGGTCAGGCAGCCAGCACTGGATGATGCTTTCTCCTCTAGTGTGCTGGACTGAGCTCACCAGGTGTTTCCATGCAGTGTATTATAATAAATGTCACGCTTTATAATTAAAATGTTTCGTAGGTTTTTAATAGTAGGCCTACCTTGCATGTCTCTCTGAGTTCACAGTAAAGCTGCTTGAGATGTTTGTTGGCAAACTCTATTAAACACATATGTGAATGTTGTCTTGTTCTGGACTCACCTACTTTGTAGCTCACACATCCCTCCAGTTCCCCCACTGAGGTCCAGCCCTGTTTCTTCTCCACCTCCGGATCATTACGCAAGACCTTATTTTTGGAACCTGTGATACTTTTTTCAGGATTCTTTGACGAATAAAAAGTTAAAAAGAAGAGCATTTATTTAAAATAGAAATCTTTTCTAACAATATACACTACAGTTCAAAAGTTTGGGGTCAGTACATTTTTATTCTTTCTTTTTTGAAAGAAATTAAAACTTTTATTCAGCAAGGACGTGTTAAATTGATAAGAAGTGATAGCAAAGATTTATATTGTTAGAAAAGATTTATATTTTGAATAAATGCTGTTCTTTTTAACTTTTTATTCATCAAAGAATCCTGAAAAAGTATCACAGTTTCCAAAAATAATATTTGTCAGCACAACATTGATAATAATAATAATAAATCAGCATATTAGAATGATTTCTGAAGATCATGTGACACTGAAGACTGGAGTAATGATGATGGAAATTCAGCTTTGCATCACAGAAATAAATTATATTTTAAAGGATATTAAAATAGAAACCATTATTTTATATTGTAATAACATTTTGCAAAATTACTGTTTTTTTCTGTATTTTTGATCAAATAAATGCAGCCTTGATGAGCAGAGGCTCTTTAAAGAGACTTCTTACTGAAGTCTTACTGATCCCAAACTTTTGAACGGTAGTGCATATATACGGTAGATATATTACAGTGTGTGTGTATAAATACAACATACAATAAAAATATATGATATCATTTTCTAATATTTATTAATATAATATTAATCCATTTTATTTATATTTTAGGTTTTATGGACTATTTTGCATGTTTTATTTTGTATTTTATTACTGCTCTTTATGTCTGTTTAAATGTATTTTGTTTTTACTTTTTTTAAGGATTAAAGCAAAACAACTATAAAAATTAATTAAAATGCTAAATAAATAAATGCATTATTATTTGTACTATTTTGACAAATATAGATCTAGATATTCATGTATCTCCATATAAACCCAGATAAGGAGTGTTTGGTTTCAGTCTGAATGCTGCAGAAAGACAAACACACAGACCTTGTTGGTGACGATGAAGAGCGTGTAGATGAAGATCAGCTGATGCGTCTGAATCGGGAGAAAGCGGCACTGATGGAGAGAGAACACAACGGATCCCAGCAGCGTCACCTTGGTCGGGCTGCACACACACACGCACGCACGCACGCACGCACGCACGCACGCACGCACACAGACAGACAGACAGACAGACAGACAGACAGACAGTCAGACAGACAGACACTCACTCACTCACACACGCGCACGCACACACACGCACACACACGCACACACACACAGACTGTATATATATATATATACACTAACTGGAATTATTAAGATTTACAAATGGAAGAACAACACTGTTTCTTGTAAAGATGGATTAACTGAATGCTACAAATGAGAATACTATGTTTCCATGAACTTGTTAAGAGATGACAATGATATCGTTCATGCAATTATAATAAGTATGATTTACATGTTCAGCTGGGTATAAGCCATTCTGAGTGTGAGTGTGCTTTCATGACAGATTATCTCTTCATTAACACTAAGAAGTGCACAATATTGTTGCTTGTGCAAGATTACTAAGCAGTATCATGTTTGAGAACAAGTAATGAGTGATGATATGAGTTATGCTTTAAGGGATAGGAAACAATATCATGTAATGTAATGTTGTAATGTGTGTGTGGTTAGCTGGCTGAGTAATATTGTGAGTTTTGTTTTATTATTACTTTATTGGCTTTGTTACTGTTGTTACAAGTTATACAAAACATTTTTTCAGAAGTCATTCATTTAAAGCCTGCAATTGTGCTTTCTTTAGAGTACTTTCACGCAATCAGTCGTTTTCTTAACACAAGATTATTGTGATAACTGATCCAACATGGCTCATCCAGCTTTCTCAGTTAATCTAGTGGTCAGTTCTTCCACTATCATGTGCTATCATGAAGACTACTCTGAGTCGTGCTGAAGTGCAGTATGTAGAGTGTGTACCTGATATAGTGATGAGCATGTTGAGCCCCTCCAGCACGTCCATCTGCTGGAAGCGTCTGCGGCTGATGAGAGAGTAAACTTTACCCTGACCACTGCGATCCAGCAGCCACAGGCCGCTCTCGGTGCCCACCAGCAGATTCACTCCTACACACACACAGCACACTCACACACGTACACACGCACACACACACACACACGTACACACACGCACACACACACACACACACACACACACACACACACACACACACACACACACACACACACAGAGCACAGTCACAGTGAGCAAAGACAATGATCTGCACCAATTCAAATTCATAACCTGTTTAAAGGGGTGGTTGACTTTTTTTTCTAGGCTTTTTTAGGCTAGTCTAACATGTGTTAATGCTTTGTTTAAAGGGGTCATATGATCCGATTTCAATTGTTCCTTTCTCTTTGGAGTGTTACAAGCTCTTGGTGCATAAAGAAGATCTGTAAAGTTGCAAAAACTGAAGTCTCAAATTCAAAGAGATATTCTTTATAAAAGTTAAGAGTCAGCCACACCTACCTAAAACGGCTCGTTCTA
>NW_015540883.1:649643-654920 GCF_001515605.1 Sinocyclocheilus anshuiensis | reverse complement strand
TTTGAAAAATAATGTGTTTTTTGAACATTAAAGCATGTCAACATATTCTGTTACACCAAATACACCAAATAATGATCTTTAAAATAGCATCATATGACCCCTTTAAAAAACATGTTATTTTTCACATAATTTACCTTTATTCTACACCGCTCTGTCTCTTCTCTGATAAACGTTCTGATGAGTTCCTGGTTTTATGAAGCCCCTCCTTCAGAAATAGGCGATGGGCTCTGATTGGTTAGCTGGCCCAGTGTGTTGTGATTGGCTAAACCGCCTCTAGTGCGCATCTAAACGTCCCACCCCTCACCTCAGCGGCATGTGCTCCGGTTGTATTGTAAACAATGGCATTGTCTATATTGCTTACGCAGAGAGTATTAGAGAAGAGGATCGCGCATAACCTGTGCAAGCAGCACACGGCTCTTAATGGTATATTTTTTGTTTGTTGTTTTCTCATACTTTTAGATACGCTGTTTCTGCAAGCGTCTGAGAAAACGAGCGAGTCTGATTTCGCTCCCTTGGTGACGTGGCAAAGGGATCTCATTATAATATTACCGTCCCTTAATCTTGAAGTTTACACCCACAGCGCCGTCATTGTGTTTTTGCAAGCGACAACGGTGTACCAGCTCTAATGCCAACGATGAAAGTTTGAGCAAAACATGCTAACTGTTCTGTCTTTGGCTGCACAGACGAGCACAGAACACTATTTAGAGTCCCAGCCTCAGAGGAGACAACAGAGCAGTGATTTATTGATTTATTTACTGTATATTGCTGCTGCCACACAGATCTAAAATAAACATGTGATTTATTTCCCAGCAGTTTACCTTCACAGACATAACCGACTGTTTTTGTAACTCATGTGTGTTTTTAACGTAAACTTGTGTGTGAATGAGAACTTAGTTTAGTACTCACATGCTGTGACAGCCGCTTTCTGTGCGTGTGCTTCGGATGTGTGCGCTCAGAAAACAGAAGTTGAAATTAATATTGTTTAAAACTTATGATTTCAGCCCGATAAACATGATAATCAGAACCAAAACAGATGTTTTAGTAGGTATGAGCTGTAAAGGCGCAGCTCTATTCTGGAAAAAGGGGTGGGGAGCAGCAGCTCATTTTGCATTTAAAGATTCACAGACACATTCTGGGGACACCAGAGACTTATATTACATATTGTAAAAAGGGGCATAATATGTCTCCTTTAATATACGGTTTTATCCTGATTAAAGCTTTAATACAGTACGGCAACCGTGTGCGCATCCATGTTTAACGATTCTCATAGCTATGTGAAAAATATCTGTCTGTCTATACGCATAAAGTGTATAATTGGAACAATAGAAGACAGAATCACGATTCATATATGAATATATTTTTTCATGCATGCACCCCTAGTTTTGACGGCATGGCAACGGCTCTTCCTCTTCTCTAAAGCAGCGCAACATGGCCTCTCCCTATTTGTTGCAATAGTTCCCGGGGGCGGGATTTATGTAAATTTCTGGGTTTATTACATCACAAACCCGGGAAGTAGCTTGTTTTAGTCCCTACGAGCCATTTTTGTAGGCATTAAACTGCCATAATTTTAAAAAACGAAATCTCCATTTGCATTGAACTTTCAGCTTCGTAACTTTGCAGATATTGTTTATGCTCAAACAGCAACATTACACACTAACTCAAGTTAAAAAAGTGAAATCGCAATCACCCACCCCTTTAAACAAAAGAAAAACACAAAAGAAACAGCATGTTTAGAAAATCATTACTGTGCTAAAACCAGGTAATTTTTATCTGGAAATTAACCAGACAACAGAATAATGTAATAATAAAGCTGCACCAAGGAGAACAAGAAGAAATGTAACTTTAATCTCTGATTATTTTGCTCTGTAATTTTATATAAACGGCTGATAAAATACACATCAAATCAGCTGTGTTCTGTAATAATGAAACAGCGTGCATTTGATTACAGTCTTTTCCCCAGTTCTACAGTGGCTGTAATGCAGATATCAGAACAGGGATGTGCAGTTTGATTTCTTGTATTGTTGTACACTTGGTTTACACAGGTGGTCTTTATTAACATCAGTAGTGTTCTTGCTGCGCTGTGGTGATGTGTGAATGTGTCTCACCCCACAGACTGGCACAGAGGATTTCAGTGTTGAACTTCTTCTTATATTTGCGTATCTCTGGGGCGTCGCTCTGAGGACGGATGTTGGTGGGGTTGACGTTCACCACCGAGCCCTTCCTGTGAGGCTGCCTGACACACGGCTCATCCCTGCTGTTCACTGACACACACACACAGAGAGAGAGAGAGTCTGTTCATGTGTCAGGTGCAGGTGTCACTGATTGGTATATGTGGCTTACAGGGACTTCCCAAAGGCACAATGGTTTTTCTACTGTACCAACTGTGTTTTCTATCCCCTGAATCTAACCCCACACCCAAACCAACCCCTCTTTTTTAGATTCTCAAAACACTTCATTCTGTGCAATTTATTAGCTTGTTTCCTCATGGGGACCAAAAAATGTCAAGGATTTTGCCATCTTTGTGGGGACATGTCCCATAACACACACACACACACTCACGCACACACACACACACTCACACACACACTCACACACATACACTCACTCACTCACTCACACACTCACACACACACACACACACACACACACACACACACACACACACACACAGAGTGTGTTGTTCATGTGTCAGGTGTGTGTGTGTCAGGCGTGGGACTCACGCTGGATGTATCCCTGTGGACTCTGAGGTGGAGAGATCTGCAGCAAACGAGGGTCAATGAAAGGGGAGAATGAGGAAGAGGAAGATGATGTGCTTTTTCCTGCCTGGCTACTGAATAATTTCTGTAAATGCAGAATAACAACACAAACATCATGAGGAGATCATTCACAGATGCAGTTTTACATGTTAATCCAAGTACAGTTTAAGTCAATGACCGATGAGAATATTTATGCATCTATGTGCAAATAACACAATTAAACAGTAAACATGAGCTCACTGAAACTATTAGGATAACTTATCTAAAACATTATAAGCTTTACATTACAGTCTGTATATACACAGAGAACTAGCTTACTTTATTAAGCTTATATTAAAATGATAACTGGCTTAAAACAGTCTCACATCAGTCTAAAATGCCCTACAAAAGACATTGGGCCAGATTTACTAACAGCTTTCACCAGCACAAACCCTATTCTGCCATTAAAAACTACTGTCAGGAGTTACTAAAGATGCACGGTGATAAATCAGCGCTGAAAAGGCATGGACGGTTATTTTTGACCTTATTGCATATGCATTTGTACGAGTTTCCCTTTCAGACACAATATTTATGTGAGGAGAGTATTTAAATCAGGTTTATGCCATTTGCACCATTATTCAGAAGTACTGCACAAGTGTGTGTGTGTGCATGATTAAACAGAAACAGCTGATCAAACACTGCAGTGATCTGAGGCTGTACCTCGAGGACACTCTGCTGGTGCGAGGGGCTCTTGTGCAGCAGGTCGGGCAGAAAGCAGCCATAGCTGGACGGAGATCCTGCAGGCCTCGGATGGACGTTATGTGCTGGCTCTGCTGCACTCTGCTGGAGAAACACCAACATCTAAAATCAGGCCTGAAACTGAACTGACAGCATGGGTTAGATGACAAATACTATCAATATCCAGGGGTGAAAGAGAGCTGCCATACTCTTGAACTGGCGTAAAAGACATATTTTCTTAATGATCACTAATACAATTCATGCAAAGATTGAGAAATTGAAATGTATTAAACTTATCCTTAAAATGTCATAAATATCTGTAAAATTAGTAAATTAGCCAATTTTGTTTGAATGAAGGATTGCTGAAATGAGTACACTGCAAAAAATGCTTTCTTACTTAGATTTTTTGTCGTTTCCAGCCAAAATATCTAAACATTCTTAAATCAAGAAGGATTTTCTAGACAAGTAAACATTATTGTCTTGTTTTCAGAAAAAATAAGTAAGTCTTTGCTTGAAACAAGCAAAATAATATTGTTTTATGTTTGAAATAAGATTATTTTGCTTACCCCATCGGCAGATTATTTTGCTTGTTCTAAGCAAAAATTCATTTAAATTTGACTTGTTTTTTTCTGAAAACAAGACAATAATTTTTACTTGTCTAGAAAATCCTTCTTGATTTAAGTATTTTTAGATATTTTGGCTGGAAACAAGACAAAAAATCTAAGTAAGAAAAGCATTTTTTGCAGTGTACACCCTATATTCAATTCAACAAATGTATAATATTCTAGTACTTCATATGTCCTCCATAATTTTGAGTATACTGCTCTGACCCTTCTTGGCAAATATTCCTATCTGTGCTGTTTAACTCCTGGAGGACGAGCTCTTAAACCCCCTCGCTCAACTCGTCTCTACAGAATCCACCGCAGGTGTTCAAGAGTGTTCAGACTGGGTGAAATACTTGTGCACCGGAGGACTCACACCTTGGGAGAATGTATATGCTAGATTAAAGTGATTATTACGTTTTGAATATGGATATTTTTCTTACAAAAACGCATCGATTCGCTACAGGAGGCCTTTGTACACCCCCCGGATCCGTGTGAGACACTTTTTATTAAGGATTCATGCGCTTTTTATTTAACTTCTTTTGGACTGATGCATTTGTATACGTAAAGACTAGAGGTCGACCGATGTATCGGTTTTGCCGATTAATCGGCACCGATAGTTGATTGCTGGAACAATCGGTTATCGTCAAAAATCCATGCCAATAGTTTTCCGGGTTGCGTCCATTGCTAGAGCGGCTGAGAAGGGTCTGCTGTCGTTATACAGTGTGAGAGCGGCCTCTAGTGGTTGAAATCACTGACAGCACGTGCTAATATGTTTAGACACGTGATACTGCATGCTGAACAGAGCGGGAAACTTCAGACGCGGGTTTAAATGCAGCCGACAGAAAATCCTGCCGTGCCACAGAGCGCCATTCACATAGTTTTCCTTTAAATTACATTATATTGGTCCCGAATCGTTGTTAATGTACATAATTAAATGTGTATTGTGCATTTTCAGCAAAACGGTTGGCTTTCTGTGGCTCTAATAAAGTCTGTGTGCTTCATTTATAGAGCTATAATATAGGTCGCGCTTTCTCTTTCCATTTGCTCCGTTTTTTGGAAATGGTAACACTTTAAAATAAGAGTCCATTTGTAGCATTAAGATTAATGAAAGCTGTGTAAGTATTGTTCCTTCTTAAGAGTGTGTTAATTTCAACATTTACTATTACTATTTTTTTTTTTTTACTACTACTAGTTTGGTT
>NW_015540883.1:645858-649158 GCF_001515605.1 Sinocyclocheilus anshuiensis | reverse complement strand
GTGTGTGATACCGGTGAGTTCTCCTAGACTCAGCGCTGCGCTTTTATTTTGATTAGATAATCATCAAGTGTTCAAGAATAGAAGCAGTTCAAGTCTGAGAGTATACATACAATATCCATATGTATATAATTTTAATGCTATAGCCTTTGTGTATATATTTAAAGATGTGCATCTTTAAGCATGACAGCTGAAATGAAATGGTAACACTTTAAAATAAGAGTCCATTTGTAGCATTAAGATTAATGAAAGCTGTGTAAGTATTGCTCCTTGTTAGAGTGTGTTAATTTCAACATTTACTATTACTATTATTATTATTATTTTTACTACTACTACTAGTATGGTTCAGTACTGGTTTTGTTAATAAAGCACTATTTTAGTTTTTGTTCAGTATCAATTTTAAAACAATCGGTTAATTAATCGGTATCGGCCAGTGTGGTCCAACCTAGCTATCGGTATCGGCAAAATCCACTATCGGTCGACCTCTAATATACACCTAAGATGCCGTGAGGGTGAGTAATTTATGGACTAATTTTCATTTTTGGGTGAACTAACCCTTTAAGTCTGAGAATGATTCAGTGGGCTAAATAACACTGTTAATTGTCAAGAAATTACTTCTCTTTAAATGTTTTGGTTCAACACACTCACCTGTTGATCAGAAATTGCCTTAAACTTACACCAGAACATTTTTATTTAGTAACTTTCAGGAGGGTGTACTCATTTCTGCAACATAACGTTTTATAACTTCGATAAGAGAGCCTTATTTTCCTGAATAATTTTGACTTGCTTCTTTGGTAAGTGATCAGGCAGACGTGCTGGAGCATTATATCTCTGAAGAATCCTAACATGTGTTCTGAGTAAAGAGTAATTGCTGAGTTTGTGAGGTTTCAGGACTGTACTCATCTGATCATGAGTTATTTCAGTCCTCTCTCTAAACAACAGACTGAAGCAGCCTTCACCTGCTGCTGTTTATCGCTTTGATGAAGCTGAAGAATGATCTCATCAGACCGTTCTCTGGATAACAGCGGCCTGCCACTGCTCAACGGAGACCTAGAACAACAACAGCCGGATTGGTTTTAATGACGCCACTCGCTCAGAGGGACGACACTGCAATGACTGGAGTACGACACAGCATGCATGTTACACACATGTCCAGTAATAACATGAGCAGATGATGGCAGGAGGTTTAAAAATAGCATGTAAAATGCTGGAATACTACCTTAAAGAAGCCAGTATGTACTGTATGGAAAAAGTGTTTAACTCTTTATCCGCCAAACACTGAATTTTACGCATCTCCTGAATGAGTCTAGAAAGTGCCGATCAAAAACACAGGCGAGGAAGACGCAGAAACGAGCGATCTGTGTTGATAAAAAAGAATGCTTGAATAAAACAGTTTTTTTGTTTAGAAGTAAAGGCTCTGTTCTTTATTTTGATGCACTGCATGTTCAGATATTCATACAACTAAATATTCTGAAGGCCATGACATTTTAGTGAAAATCATCAAAAACGCTGGCGGGGAAAGAGTTAATAGACTACTCTATCAAAAGAGTAAACGACTACAAGCCAAATATCCTTAGAATATTCAACTGTACAAATTTACTTTGACTTGTGTTTATTTGTCAGTGTGAGCAAGTATAGTTCTGTATATTTGTAATTATAACTGATAAGTACATGAAACTAAAAGTAGTGCAAACTGTCACATGAGCAAAGCAGTTTAATTACAGTTTGAACCATGAGAAGATGATGCTGCTTCAAAGCTCCAAAACGAAAGGCTAGTAAAGTATGTTAACAAAGATATGACAAAGATTTTTAGTCCACATTATCTTTTAAGGTGTCTAGTATTAATATATGAATTCACATATATTCTTAGTTTTGTTGAGTGTGGTCATAGAATGAGTAAATACGTTAGTGATCGGTGGGATAACAGTGAACTTAGGTTTACATATAAATCCAATTACAGTTGTTAGTGAAAGCTGCACTAAAATGTTGCAATGACAAAATATTGCACTAAATTAAAAGTTCAAATGTTACAAATAAGTTACAGTATTGATGTTGTAATACTGGTAGCACTAATATAAAAATCTGATGATATATTTTACAATAAAGTAACAAGTTTGAAATATGTTGATGGTTGTATTTTTTGTCTGTATTCCTATCAGTGTTGTATAAGGTATTTTTATGCATAATAGTAACTCTAGAATGTGATCACAGTTTACAATAGCTGGGCTAAGATATATAACAATTTTTATGACTGCAGAAATATGTTAATTCAGTATACACATTAATTGTGACCGACCATAAAACACAATTTTTCACACACTTTTCCAAAACATTTTCAAAAAAATAATTATTGATTATTTCAAAGGGTTACTAATGACACATCATTTGGATACTTTCATGTTTGGGAAAAATTTGGGATTAAACAGGTTAACAGTGGGCCTGCTAAAAAAAACAGGTATATTGTAAATTAGCACGTCATTAACCGCATGCAATCATTAACCATGTGTGTGATTGTTTTGAAACTGGACAACTTTAAGAGCAGAGGAACACATGGCGGAGAGATTACCTAGTCCTCTCTTCATCTTCATCACTGGAGGAAGAATATTCAGCAAGCTTCATTAATGGGCTGAAGGGAGACTTCATTCCCAAACCCTGAAAGAGGAAAACAGTCTGATATTAAAGGCCAGCAGTCTGTCAGTCTTCTATATCTGATACTGAAAATAAACCCAAGGGGAAAGAGATCCACAGCACAGAGTGAGTGTGTGTGTGTGTGTGTGTGTGTGTCGGCTTCATCATCATCATCATCATCACCATCACAGCCGACAGCACATCAGATCATTTCATCATTCCATCAGTCTGCTGGTTTTCCTGATCGGAGGCTTCAGTTAATATTTCGTTTATCTGTGGAGTTACTCTTTAACTAAATGTAATGGTGCATTGCTGAGTCTAGAAGTCTGTTAATAAGTTAGTGCCCATTTACACATGAACTAGTCCTAGTTTCACAGCTGGTGTAATCGGCTGCTGATGTCCGGTGTGTGTCGGTTCTTCAGCGGCTGCAGCGAGAGGAACATGATGAGCTTCACGGCTCGCGTGTGGATTATGATTATGAGTTCATGTGTGTAACTGACACATCAACACATCAGCTGTTCACTGTGAGCATGTGCTGCCATTAAACATCTGCAGGTCACATGACTGTCTCATTCATCACACGCAACTGCTGACACAACAGACCACCTCAACGTGTGTGTGTGTGTGTGTGTGTGTGTGTGTGTGTGTGAGAGAGAGTGTGTGTGTGTGTGTGAG
>NW_015540883.1:633344-643042 GCF_001515605.1 Sinocyclocheilus anshuiensis | reverse complement strand
GTGTGTGTGTGTGTGTGTGTGTGAGTGTGAGAATGTGCGTGAGTGTGTGTGTGTGAGAGTGTGTGTGTGTGTGTGTGTGTGTGTGTGTGTGTGTGTGTGTGTGTGAGTGTGTGTGATCACAGATAAAGATCGACAGCACAGAAAGCGCAGGTGAGATCAGATCCACACCTGGTTGTGTGGCGAGGCTTGAGCGCTTCTGTCCAGCATACAGTAACCTGCAGGAACAAGAGCGTCAGCACGAGAGCAGACAGAGACACAGGGCTGATTCTGAGTCAGAGAGCAGAGCAGACCTGACCGAGAGCTGCTGCTGGAGCTGCAGGACATCCTCACTCCATCACCACTGAACACATGAAGAAGAGTCAGGAACACAGCAGCTGCAGGATCTCAGAGGAACAGCGTTCAGCTTACCTGGATACACATCTGTGCTGACTCCACACATCTTTGAGCTTGGACGCGGTTCGGTCTGGAATCTTGAGACAACGTTTGTAAAAATCAAGGGATTATCATTCATTCCTGTTCCATCTTTTACAGGTGTGTTTATTTATGAGGCGTTTGCTCAGAGTGACTGAAGCTGACTCTTTTTTTCTCCAGTACTCTACACTGAATGCCTTTAAAATACGTTCTGGGTTTCCGTGGCATTCTCACTTTTATTTTTGTGTGCTAACCGTATATATATCTGCTGTGAATGCATGTCACACTAAAGGAAGGAAGGAAGGCTCCTCCTTTGGGGAGAGGACGTGTTTCGACCGCAGCTTTAGCAGTCGCCAGCTATATAAGTGTTTCTGACACACCGCAAAATGCTTATGATTTAGTGTCAGCTCAGACTTCTCATATTTCTCTGAATACTATAATATGAACAAACACTGTAATGCACAGTAGCTGTGTTTACATCCAAACTTGCGAATTTAACTTGGAACATCGCATAAAACGTGCGAATTAAGCACTGTTTCCAAAGAGGACAACCTCGTCACTTCCTGGCATTAAATATCACTAAGAAAAATAGGAGAAGCCACTGAATGTGTGACTTTTTTAATGCGCATGGAGGATTTTATTCGGTAAATGTGTTTCCATCGTAGTTTATGCACATTTTTTCTTATCGGATAAAAAGTGCGCATGTGTGTTATGAGCATTTTTAGAATTAATGTTTAAGTTTTTTTTATGCAATATTCCATCATGCTGTCTGTCTGGAGCGGTGGTGACCAACCTTCGGCGGCTGCTCATCAGAGCTGAAGAAGACTTCATCAAGAGGAGCGGAGGAGACGTCTGTCATGGAGCTGCTGTGATGAAGCTCTCGACTGGGACACACGCTCACATTCTGAAACACACACAGCTTTCACTACGCTAACCGTGCTGCTCTGTGTCATTATCCAGACACTGCAGCTGGATTTGAAAAAACTGAAAAAGTGATAGAAAGCAAATCTAGCTGGAGATGTGAGCTGTGCTCGTACCGGTGGTTTGGCCGCTCTCTGCAGCGCTGGAGTACACGGACTGGAGCTGCTCCCTGATCCCAGACGAGACTGAACATGAGGAATTCTCACCGCCATACTGTTCAGATTCACAAGATGAGCCTCCAGCGACTCCAGTTTACCTGCCAGCTGAAGGCCAGAGTTTCACATCATCATCATCATCATCATCATCATCAGAGTGCATCATCTGAAGGCTGTGTTTTACCCCGTCTCGAGGACTCCTCTGCTGGAGCGCAGGGTCGTGCTGCGACTGATCTCTGGGAAGAGTGCGCTGCTGGACATCAGCATGACATTAGCACAACAAACCCTGACCGGGACCGGCTGCTCAAATACATGCATATCAAACACTGAGCGTAAACGTATCCTGTTAAACTGTTCACTGCTCAAGAAGATTTTTACCTGCTCAGCAAACAGACTCACAGCCGCTGATTGAGGATCAGTCCTGTGCTGTTCACCGTCTCTGGGCTGAAATACAGAGACAGACAGCAGATCATTACAGCAGAGAAACAGTGGTGCTGTGTGAGTGTGTGTGACTGTGTGTGTGTGTGTGTGTGTGTGACTGTGTGTGTGACTGTGTGTGTGTGTGTGTGCGAGTGTGACTGTGTGCGAGTGTGACTGTGTGCGCGTGTGACTGTGTGCGTGTGACTGTGTGTGTGTGTGTGTGTGTGTGAGTGTGTGTGTGTGTGTGTGTGTGACTGTGTGGTGTGTGTGTGCGTGCGTGTGCTTGCGTGCGTGTGCGTGTGTGTGTGTGTGTGTGTGCACTCGTCTGGACTGTGTGTGCTTGACATTAATGTCATTATATAAGTCGCTGCATATTTCAGATCACTAAAATCATGACTTGTATCCCACAGTATCCGGTACTCATGCTGTGATTCAGGTTAATTCGTAAATGTCTCTTCTTAAGGCAGTGAGAACTGCTGTGAGAATGTGACTTGACCTGACCTTGACTGTTGTACATGAATTACAGTAAGCACACGCATTCACACATGCATACATAAGAAATGTAGAACAAATAATGTGACTGTTCAGCAAGAAGTCATTATAAATATTCAGACTTTTCCAAGGGACAAGTGAATTCCTAACTCTGACCTGTTTCTTGTGATTTCTTCTGGTTTTCTCGGTAAGGTCAGTCTCTTCCTGCCACATCATCTCCTGGAGCTCTGGCCACTGGAGTCCGGTCTCGTGTATCAGCCGTTCCTGCTGCTTTACACACACACAAACACACAACGCTTCGTCTGCACTGCTGTACTCACTGCAGAATAACTGTAAAGCCACTCAAACACAGTGAACCAAAGTCTCTGTTTCAGCTTCTTCTCATGTCTAGATTCCAGCTTTCATCTACCAACTAAACTCACCCCGGGATGCTGTTTAAATGGCATTAACCCCATGCATTCTGGACACTTGTTGGCTGATTTTCCTTCACTGTTTTAACTCATCCAATTCATAAATGAAAATGACAGTTTTGTAAAGAAATTCACAGCTCAGATTTGTCTTCAGAAGTCATTTCAAGTGCAAGCTTTTGAGAAACACATTCACTCAAGAGTGCTCAAATGTTGGACTGCTAGTGTGTACATTTAAAAGACTGACATGAGCAGTTCACATTCTAGTCAAACATGCTACGACCAACTGGACATCCAGCAGTCACTGAAGATCCAAAGCACACGGACACTAAACACAATGACACAAGGACTGATCCGTACGTCTTCGAGGCGGCGGCGCTCCTCCTGCTGCTGCTGGATCCTCTTGTGTCTGTCGGCCAGCAGCTGTCTCTTGTAGTTGTCCTGGTTGTGTGTTTGCTGGAGCAGGTGTGTTTGTGTGTTTGTCTCCTGCTGCAGACGCAGGAACTCCCGTCTCAGCATGGACTCTCCGGGAAGATTGACTATAGAGCTGTGTGAACACAAAGCACGTGATGTGAGCGACGCCAGACCCAAGACAAGAGCCATCTTCCACACAGAGACACGCTCACGACATCTGCGCATCACTGCAGAGACAGGAGCAAGCAGTTCATGCCCACATAACAATCTAAACTCATTTCGGTCAGTGATGCTTTTCCAGTACAGCACAGGGGTTTAATCAGTGGAGCAGGTGCACTGTGCCACTCTAAAGCTGCTTTGACTCAATCTGTATTGTATAAAGCGCTATACAAATAAAGTGGACTTGACTGTGCTAGTTAACTCATTAAAGTTCATAAATGATCATATCTTGTCTCTACGGTCTGAACTGAGAAAGCACCGGAAGTAATGATGTTTGGACACTAATATGAAGGATTCCTATAGAGATTGGTGTAGTAACACATACCTGGGTTCACCTTCATCTTCATTCATGGCATCTTCTTCATCTTCACTGCCACTGTATTCATATTCCATCCCCTCTGTTAACAGATCGTAAACAGAAGCAAAATAAAGCAATGAAGCCGTGGTTTACAGTGAATTTATAACAGCTAAGGGACGTTGTTAGGTACGACGCGAAGCGGAGTTCACTGTAAACCATGGCTTCACGGGGCTTATTGCTTTTAGAAAAATAAAACAGGTTTCACAAAATAAAAAAGAGCAAATAAAGTGTAATGATATTAATAAAAACAGTATTCTTCCACCAAACAATGTAGTTCCTCAGAAACAGTTGTGGTTCCAACAAAGTGGTTGCCGAGCAACAGACAATGTAAACAAAGGTGTGTGTTTGTAGAGTAATTTACAACAGCTTAGAACGCGGCTCAGCCAATCAGAATCAAGGACCGGAACTATCCGTTTTATAATAGGATGTGAGTCACGATGATGGACAAAGTTACCAGTGAGTGAGCGCGATCCCTTAAACTGCTTTGAACAATGTCTAAATCACCTTTCTCTCGTCTCCTCTTCCTGGTCCTGTCCAGGTGGTCTTTGAGCGTGATGCGCACCTGCCGCTCATTGGGAAGGTCTTTAATGAAGGAGTGGCGCAGGAGCGTCTCTGTGGACGGCCGGTGGAGGTAGTTCTTCACCAGACAGCTGTCCACAAACGTCTGAAACTTCTTAGACCTTCAGGAGCAATAAAGTCACAGGTGAGCATTTTGAGATCGGGATGAGACTCTATGCATGTGGCTGTAATAAACGGCAGGCATATCACCATTTCTTGGACTTGAGTTTGGGAGGAGGGTTTCGTGGAATGAGGAACAGCGCTCTCATGGGATGCATGTCACACAGGGCTGAGGAGAATACAGCAATCACACACAAACACTGGGATATCTGCAACCTGTGTGGAGTTGAAACTTTGTAAACTCACGTGGCGCTCCCTCTGCCATCTCTAAAGCGGTGATTCCCAGAGACCACACGTCGCTCTGAAACATGCGGTAAGATCACAGTCACTGATGGGAAGCTCTTCAAGCACTGAGGTATACTAGTCCTACTCACTCTGTAGTCATACGTGGAGTCAGGGTTGTCGTCGCACGCAATCACCTCCGGCGCCATCCAATACGGCGTCCCGATGAAGGTGTTTCTTCTGCCAATCGTCCTGTCCAACTGAGCACTGACGCCAAAATCCACTGGAAGAACACCGGGAAAAACAATGTCTCCCGCCATATATACACCAGGGGTACTTCTCGTGTTCATGCATATTGTTCTGCGCAACATATGTGTGTTATTTTGCATGACAGAACTGCTTTAGCTGCTGCTGGGATATGATTAGGTCGGGTGTTTAACACTGGAATACAGTCAAAACTGGCATTACAAGCAAGCACCCCTAGTGAAAAAAAAATACTAAACTGTAGTTGAAATACATTTATTTTGTGCTAAGTATACTACAAGTACTTTTGCATATTTATGTGCTTAATAAAAATACCCTGCAATTGGTATATTAAACTGGTATACTTAAAGTCTGCTAAACTGGAACAACTAATGTTGTGCTTAATGCTCTTTATTTGTGTGGAAGTAGTGCTGAGGTCCAACTAAAGGCATACTGTAGTATATTTGATTGTGCTAAAGGTACTTCAGCTACACTTTAAATATCCTGCATTGATATTATACAACGATCATACAGACCTTATTAATAGTGATTTTAAAACACATTTTAGGCATAACTGTGCATTGTGCAATAAAGAAATATTCCAAATAAAGTTTCAATATAATTTTATATCAGTATGTCTTAAGTGATGTTAATGAGTGATATGGCACAGTTTTTTATTTTTTTTACTAGGGACACGTGACAACATTTATGAAAAGTACCACAATTAAATAAAATAAGAAACAATAAGAAAAACGTAACCAAAAACAACCAATCAAATGACGTTTAAGGTGACCCTGCATGGTTTCTCAGTGAGTTAGTGTTTCTCTGCTGATGGGTGGAGCTCTTACCCAGTTTGATCTCAGCGTTCTCCGTCAGCAGCACGTTTTGTCCTTTAATGTCTCGATGAATCACGTGATGAGAGTGCAGGTGTAACAGACCCTGAGAGACCAAACAGAGTTTACACACAACACAAAATAATTTACATAATTTACTGTCGTTTATTAACATTAGGGTTATTAAATCAGTGAAAGAACAAGCTTTATATCTCTGTTAGACCAGATGAAATTCCACAGTTTTCAACATGGATGAAATGCATTTGATGATATGCTGAAGAATGAAAAGGATGGTATGCAAAAATGCCTTATGGACAGAATGAATTTCATAAATCAAGCAACTCCTTTCATGAATGAAATGCATGTCTCGTTGAGTGATTTCTGTGGATGAGATGCATTCTGGATGATGGATGATGATAATCATCCACTTTATCATCCAGGTGGATGCTGCACACTGGTGGTGGATGAGGAGATACCCCCCGACAATGTAAAGCGCTTTGAGTGCCTAGAAAAGCGCTATATAAATGTAATGAATTAATTAATATTAATTAATTAATTCTGCGCTGGGAGGTTTCAGTGATCATATGTGCATCTTAGATGTAATAGAGCTGATGACGCTCCAGGAAATCCCTTATATGGACAAAGGCATCCAGCTGTAGCTGTGACTGAAGAAAAAGTATCTAGAAATGCTTTGAATGATGAAACATGAAGACAATAAACACTCAACTGTGACAATATATAGTTTATCTGTGCTCTTCACGCCATCTCGGGTATTTTCACAATAATTATGTATATTCATAATCCATTGCTAATCGACATAGCCTTTATTACAGTATGGGATATATTTTCTGCCTCATTCTGTGATAAGAAGCCACATCAGATCAGAAAATGAAGTTATTTCAAACACTCGACTGATGTTGTGGAGTAAAGGCATGTTATAATGTTCTCTTTTGTTGGACAGCAGGTTTAGAAACGCTTCTCATTGCAAGTCATTACAGCAGAAGATGTGTTGCTTTTTCAAATGCACGTTATAAGCGGGAGGCATTTGCTCATCTCAGCACGTAAACTCAGGGATACACACAGACAGAGAGAAATAAAATAGGCCTTACGCAAAGCCACTAGAAGGCAAGCCTGCATCCTTCAGCAAAAAAAGCGTAACGGCTAATGCTAACGCTTCCGCTGTGGCAGTATGTGGGAAAGGAGACCAGAGGCCCTATTTTTTTTAATGGATGTCAATGGAGGAGAGGCTTCACTACGCTGAATAAACAGCTCTTTAGTGGAAACAGCTTATCATTTAATGAATCAACAGCCTATCGGCTAATCTCCAACATGTTTGACACTAAACAACACTTTTGGATTGAACTATTTTTAGAGTTTACACCGAAAAAAATGCCGTTTTATAAGAGAAGTCACTGATTTTTTGTGACAGCTGGGATTCAGTTTACGGCACTCTCATTCATTCCTATGGGATCTGTAAACGGTGATTGAGTGTCGCACAACTCTGACTGAAATTCAGTGACGAAAAAAATGCCGTTTTATAAGAGAAGTCACTGATTTTTTGTGACAGCTGGGATTCAGTTTACGGCACTCTCATTCATTCCTATGGGATCTGTAAACGGTGATTGAGTGTCGCACAACTCTCACTGAAATTCAGTAACGTCAAGGCTGTAATGTGATTGGTTATTAAGGCACACGTGATCCAAGTTGACCATTACGCTTTCTCCAGTAGTAAGTAATACTATTAGTGACCAATCATAGCAGTGTACTTTGAGGTTAAAATGTGTGCGGGTCTGGTGTAATCGTGTCATTTATTTACTGAACACATGACGTGTTTTACACACACTAGGTAACATCTTTACTGTAACAGGTATATGTACTACACTGTAATGGCGTCTCACGGAGGTTTTTTTGGCTTGATTTAGCATTGATCAGCTGTGATTACTCACTCTCAGCACTTCTCTGCAGATGTAGGCGATCCAGTCCTCCTTCAGGCAGTTCCCTTTGGTCTTCTTCAGCAGGTCTGTGACCGAGCCGGCGCCGCAGTACTCCATCACCAGCTGAAGAACAACACACATTTAACAGCTAAACTAAGTGCCGTGATCTCATCTGACAGGACAGCGCTGAGCCTGAGTTCTTTCTTTCACAGCAGGAACATCTGTAAGAACTGCAAAAACATCCTGCATTTAAATATTCAAACTGATTCATATGATTCATAGCACCATACAACTGTAGCTCAAACCCTTACGAAAATTATTACTACAAATAAAACCATGGTTACTATAGTTAAACCACAAATTAACCATGGTTTTGCTACACTGACCATAGTTTAACCATGGTATTTGTAATAAAACTGTGGTTATACAAATGGTAATCAATACACCAAAAAACCATGGTTACTACACTTTTCCTACAGTAAAACCATGGTTAGTTTCCATGCATGCTCCTCAATACCATGGTGAAAATGGAACTAGAGTATATGGCTTCTACAAAACTACGCTACATGTTACTGTGTTTGTTAAGAGTAGCTTCAACACTTTAATATAAATACAAATGACAAAAATTGACAACAAAAATGACTGTAGCTATATTCCGGTATATCCCAGTTTAATACATTTTTAGTCTGCATTTTTAATATATATAATAGCATTCGATATGAATATCCCACATTTCTGTCAGTTAGTGTTACTACAGTAAAGCCATGGTAATCGTGGCACAATTGTTGAGAATGTCAGCACTGGTTCATCCGCTGTTAAACTCGTTTAAATCCCAGAGACTTTTGGGAATTCTGCACTCCAAACGAGACGGATTACCCCCCAAAACACCCACTCAGTCCCAGTGTACTGGCAAAACCACACCTGAGCAAATGAGGTTTGCTCTGGGGTGCTTGAGCTTTATTAGTGTTCAGCAGATACTCACCCACAGCTGGTCATCCTGGCCCGCAGGACTCTTCTTCACGAAAGCACCGTAATACGTGGCTATGTTCCTGTGATGGGAGTGAGCCTTCAACATGTTAATCTCCAGCTTGATTTCATCCTCCTCCTCCTGCAGAAGACAAACCACATCCACTAGAATAATGACCATGGCTGTTAGAGCAGGAGCACACAGAGAGTGAGTGAGGGAGAGCATATGAATGCTTTAGAGAGGCCTGTGAGTGTTCATATGAGAGGACAGATAGAACGACAGTATGGAAGGAAATCTGGAGCAGCGCTCCGTTATCTCTCAGGACGGGAAGGAAAGGCTCTCCCAATGGTTCATCACCCACTGAAATATAGGGATGACCCCAAACGACTCAAATTCAAGTCATCATTTTACAGAAAACCAAAACCAACACAAAAAATAAAGTTCAACAGTCAACTAATCTAATCGATTTAGTAATCAACACTCAAAAAAAAAAAAACTGAGCTGAAGATTAAGCATTTATTGGCACATAAGGCAGTTTTTTAATGATATAATTGTTTCTACCCCAATTTGTTGTGAACAATTAAACTGAAAAAAGAAATGGTAACATCTAAATTAACTGGATTTATTCAGGTCCAAAATATATACACTACCGGTCAAAAGTTTGGGATCAGAACGATTTTTAATGTCTTTAAAGGGGAGATAACACACACAGTTTCACCCAATCTCATGTTAATCTTGAGTACCTGTAGAGTAGGACTGCATCCTTTATATCTCCAAAAAGTCTTTAGTTTTATCACATTTATAAAAGAAAGATAGTACCCTTACAACCAAAAACACACTTCTTTGGAGACATTCTTCCCGAGCGAGTATCGTGCAGCGCTGCTGAATGAAGCGCGTTGATGGACGCGATCTTGCTCTTGCTAAATTTTTTGAAATTTTGTCCATGCTTAGCATGAGAATCCAACTCTTTAACAGTGTAAACAACTCTGAATGCATTAAACAGTGTTGTACCCCCCCCGCCCCC
>NW_015540883.1:629277-633334 GCF_001515605.1 Sinocyclocheilus anshuiensis | reverse complement strand
ATTCTTTGATGAATAAAAAGTTAAAAAGAACAGCATTTATTCAAAATATAAATCTTTTCTAACAATGTAAATATTTGCTATCACTTCTTATCAATTTAACAAATCCTTGCTGAATAAAAGTTAATTTCTTTAAAAAAAAAGAAAGAATAACAATTTACAGACCCCAAACTTTTGAACGGTAGTGTATATTGTTAGAAAAGATTTCTATTTTAAATAAATGCTCTCCTTTTTAACTTTTTATTCAACAAAGAATCCTGAAAAAAAGTATCACAGGTTCCAAAAAAAATATGAAGCAGCACAACAGTTTCCAGCACTGATAATAAATCAGCATATTATACTGATTTCTGAAGATCATGTGACACTGAAGACTGGAGTATTGATGCTGAAAATTCAGCTGCACATCACAGAAATAAATTACATTTCAATGTACATTAAAATAGAAAAACGTTATTTTACATCATAATAATATTTCACAATATTACATTTTTTCCTGTATTTTGATCAAATAAATGCAGCCTTGATGAGCAGAAGAAACTCCTGTGAACGGCTGCTGTTATTATATTAACTCCAACAGTTGTAAATTATGTTTATGTTTTTCTATTTAAACAACAACCAAACCAGACTTTGTATTGTGACCTTGTGGCATGAATGTTGCGTAAGTGCATTTCTATGGCAACCATTTCTTCAGGATAAATAACCAGTGGCAATCGCAAACAGTTATGCTTAATCAGTCAAGAGAAGCAGAAATCATGATTATATTCAAACACAAGGAATTGTGCAGCGGCGTCATTGCTTTCTGGTCATGTTGTGACTGACAGAGACGAGCATGTCTGTTCAGAGTGTGAATGCATGAAGACATGAACGTGTGTTTCTCTCACTGGTCTCGTACCTCCGTCACATCCATGACCTTGATGGCTGCCAGCTGTCCTGTCTTCACATGTCGACCCTGTCACACACAAGGACACACATTTAATTTGACTACATTTTAAAAGATCATTTACATTGTTTTATGCATTCATTAGATTACCAACATTTGGGAGAGTAACATTGCAATAAATCGTAGAACACAGAATCCAGAAAGAAATAAAACCAACAAAACCGAATATCTGTAGGAAAAAATAAAAATCACAGGGCACTATTATTGTTAAAACATTAATAAACTCATAAATTGTTAAAGTTTACTTTATTAGACATCCTTTTTTGATTGTTACAATATAATTCAACTATTAAAATGGAATACAGAAATATTTAAATGGAAAAACACAACATTTGGGAGAAATAAGGGGCACACATTTTACTTGTGTTTTTACTAGGACCAGAAATGAAGCCAGAGAGGACCAGCATGCCTCAGTGCGCTGAGATATGACATCTAATTATGGCTAATGTTTCATCGGTCATCCTCAAACACACAGAGCTTTAAATACAGCACACTTCCTTCAGTGTGTTCAGCTCACACATTTACACGCAGACGCTCCAGCAGAACTGCGTTTGATGCATATTATCACGACGACTGGTGCTCTCACAAGATCATCATCATCATCAGCTGACCGTCTGAATCTCATATGTGAGGTCTTCTGTGTAGTACACATTATGGGCTTACGCTGGCTGGTTCTTGTGCTGGCAGGAAGGAAAGAGAGGCAGTATTTCCCGCAAGAGGACAGATTCTGCCTCATCCTCCCACAACACGAGGCCATAACACTAGCACAGGAATGAACTTTATTACAAAACCAGTGCTGAGACGGTTGAGGAAAGAAGGGGAAATAACAGAGGAGCTTAAATAAGGCTCTAATGATGTTGAAATCAGTATGAGAGGAGAGCGGAAGACTGCGCCCAAGCCCTTCCAGAGCCACGGATGCAGCACATGCTTTATAAGCCCATTAACAGACGTGATGCCACAGGACTCCATGTGTCCGTCGCCACCGAACGCACAAAGAAGACGAGACTCACATCACTGCAGCTGAAGAACACACACCTCATACTTCCAGGACTTCGGGGACGCTTCACCCACCACACTTTGTGCTTATTCTTGAGGGATTTCTCCTATAATATCATATCATAAATTAAGTGCTTCTGACCGGTGAGATGTGAGTGTGTGCGGTCAGAGTGAGAGGGGAAGAGAAACGTGTTCGCTCGAGTGTTTGTCAGGGAAAATCTGCTCTCGGCCACACGCTCCTTTAATACATGAGAAACACTCGACTAGTGAATCTGCCGAAATGGAAGTCAGACGTTTCATCATTTTGCAACATTAACACGGTTATTTGCTTTGAATGACTCTGTATCTCTTTCTTTCTCTGTGGGTCTCTGAAATTGTCAGTCAGCTGTCAACTAAGCAGACTTCATTTCTGCTTTTTCTTTACAATCCACACTCAGCATCTTGGGCTTGACTGAGACCTGGATTCGTCCAGAACAATTTCTCTTTCTCTCACACCCCCTGTCAGGTTGGCTGGGGTGGGGCACTGGTCTGCTCATTTCTAACAATTGGAAATACTCAACCCACTCTCCCCTATGCAATTATAACTCATTTGAATCTCATGCGATTACTGTAACAGCTCCTATAAAACTCCAGGTTGTGGTAATTTACCGGCCTCCTGGGCAAATTCTAGCCAACTTCCTAGAGGAGCTGGATGAGCTGCTGTCCTCATTCCCGGAGGATGGCAGTCCACTTTTAGTCTTTGGAGCTTCATTTGCCTTCAAACGCCTTACCACCACAAGCACTCACAAATCTGGCAACCAACTGGACATAATTTCCACACGCAATTGTGTTGCAGACAACATTTTGGTTTGACCACTACTTCATTACATTTAACCTACATCTTGCTACCTGTGAGCCTCCAACCCCTCTACCAGTTTCCTTTAGACGAAACCTCGGTTCCCTTTCACCCTCCCATCTTTCCTCTGTAGTGTCCTCCTCTCTTCCCTCACCCACACATTTCTCATCTTTGGATGTGAACGCAGCAACTGACACTTTGTGCTCCACTTTAACTTCTTGTCTGGACAATATATGTCCTCTCTCCTCCAGGCCAGCATGGGCTGCCCCTTCTAACCCCTGGTTATCCGATGTTCTTTGTAAGCATTGGTCCATTGGTTCAAATCAAAAGATCCATCAGACCTGAGTACGTGTCAGTCTTTGCTTTCATCTTTCTCTGCTGAAGTCCATACTGCCAAGTCTTCATATTTCCACAACAAGATCAACAGCTCACCTGACATGCATAATCTCTTCAAAACATTCAATTCTCTCCTCTGTCCCCCTCCACCATGCCCCACCACCTCCTTAACAGCCGATGACATTGCCAAATTCTTCACAAACAAAACTAGAACAATCAGCAGCCAGTTCTCAGCTCCACACACACAGGAACTCAAACCAACCACATCTACTGCTAAAATTCCCCTCTTCTCCTTCTGTCCCCTCACTGAGGCAGAAGTATCCAAACTTCTCCTCTCCAGCCATCCTACAACATGCCCTCTAGACCCAATACACCTCACACCTTCTCCAAGCAATCTCTCCCACACTCTTACCAGCACTCACACACATCATCAACACATTTCTCCTCACAGGCACCTTCCCCACTGCATTCAAGCAGGCTCGGGTAACCCCACTGCTAAAAAACCTACATTAAACACTTCACTTACTGATAGCTACAGACCTGTCTCTCTCCTTCCATTCATAGCGAAAACACTTGAATGAGTTGTTTTCAACCAGGTATCCTCATTTCTTTCACAGAATAACCTACTGGACGCTAACCAATCAGGTTTCAGATGTGGACATTCAATTGAGACTGCGCTACTCTCAGTCACTGAAGCCTTGCGGATTGCAAAAGCTGAAAAGATATTACTTATTGGACCAAAAAACAGTACACAGAATCTCTTGGATTACAATTTGCAACTAGATGGATGTCCTGTTACTTCCTCTACAGTCAAAAATCTGGGTGTTATATTAGATAGTAACTTGCCTTTTGAAAATCATATTTCCCATGTTAAAAAAACAGCATTCTTCCATCTTAGAAACATTGCCAAGTTACGAAACATGATACCTGTTTCTGATGCAGAAAAGCTAGTT
>NW_015540883.1:613448-628743 GCF_001515605.1 Sinocyclocheilus anshuiensis | reverse complement strand
GCTCAAAATCACTTTCCAGAACATTCTCGTTCACCATTCCTGGCTGGTGGAATGATCTTCCCACCCCTATCCGGAATGCTGAATCCCTGACAATTTTCAAGCGACAGCTGAAAACTCATCTCTTTCGACGCTACTTGACTTCATCCTAAAAAAAAAAACCTTTGTCTTTCTCTTTATTTATTCCTTTCCTTTCTAGCTTGTACTTATTTGAACAATGCCTAGCACTTCCTGTGTCTGTTTGCCTCTTTAAGAAGAATCGCTTTACGTATTCCCCAATTGTAAGTTGCTTTGGATAAAAGCATCTGCAAAATGACTAAATGTAAATGTAAAATATATCATATAAAGTATTATAGAAAAGATCATACTTTATACATTGACATGAATACTGAAGAATACTAAACAGGACCTGAAAGTCACTAAAGTTAAAGACTAAAGTTTTTCAAACATAGTCAACACTACAATTTGTGTAAATATTGATAAATGGAGTGTGATCACAACTTGTCTTCCCATCATACTGTACAAAGGGTACAAACGATGTCACTTCCTGTGTGTTACATATTTGCGATAGTTATTTGAGGAATTAAGAAAGTGGTGTATTTGTGGTTAGTGCCTGGCGACTGGAAGATGATGAGCAGTTTCTCCATCATTCTTACAAAATCTGGTTTCAGCAGTGCTCCTGCCCTGGCGTTTATTCAGAAATCATTCAGCTCAACACACACATCTCCAGAAGTGAATGTCAGCTGTGTCTCGAGTGGCTATAGACATGCGTCTGTGCATCAGCAGTGTAAACAGCCAGACAGACACGCTGCTGTCTATTATGACAACAATATAATCACACAGCAAAAGAGGAAATCATTTACTTCTGACTGCTGCCATGCTAAACTGGGCTTCGCTCAGTCAAGCCACATTTATTTCTAAAGCACTTTATCCAGTGGAGATTGTTTCCAAGCAGCTTCAAGTAATAAACAGGGAAATAAAAGAGTCATTGACGCAAACTTCATCAAAAATGAAGCAAGTCCCAATTCTGCTATAAAGCAGCTCTAACAACAAAAGAGTGTCATTATTCAGTTCAGACAGGTTTTGTTCTCATCCCATAGCATCATGTTTTATTTTTATTATTATTATTATTTTCACAACAGAGCTCCATGTGGTGACATATATTTATACCGTGTTGCCAAAACATTTGAGCTTGTCTATTTTTAACCCCGACTGGAGCCATGAAAGAACTGGAGAAGTGCAGCAGCGTGTTTTAATCACACTTCAGTGGATGGACTGGATGGGTTTTGAGTGCCGTGATGAAGATCCGCTCCACATGTGATGTAATGCCGTCTCTGGATGAAGGTAAGAGCAGAGGCTGCTGGCAGTGAGGTGTGCTGCTTTATAGCCATGTGTATGAATGTGTGCATCACTGCAGGAGCGTCACACCTCATCCGCGTTCATCACAAGTAGTGGTCGACCGATATATCAGCTGATATTTGCCATTTTTTTTTCAAATATCGGCATCGGCCGATAAGTTTTCCTGTTTGTCCGATGTGTTCGAGGACTTTTATTTTGACAGCACATCACAAGTAGTGGTCGACCGATATATCAGCTGATATTTGCCATTTTTTTTCAAATATCGGCATCGGCCGATAAGTTTTCCTGTTTGTCCGATGTGTTCGAGGACTTTTATTTTGACAGCGCTGAGCACGGCCGCGCATGAGCACACAGCGCTCACATTCTCCCACTTGATTGTTTGCTGTCGTCATGCTGTCTGATACGGATAAATGTCTGTCTAATAATAAGATACAATTGTTAAAGGGACAGTTCACCCAAAAATGAAAATTAGCCCATGATTTATTCACCCTCAAGCCATCCTAGGTGTGTATGACTTCCTTCTTTCAGACGAATCCAATCAGAGTTATATTAAAAAATGTCCTGGCTCTTCCAAGCTTTATAATAGCAGTGAATGTTTTTTTTTTTCAATAGTCCTGATTTTTCAATAGTCCAAAAGAAGTCCAATAAAGCGCATCCATCCATCATAAAAAGTGTCCCACACATCCTGTACTGAATCAATGAGTTTTTGTAAGAAAAATATCCATATTTAAAACTCTTAACTCTTCTGCTAACTGTCGTACGCTGTGTGAGACACTTTTTATCTTCATAACATCACTTTGATCCAAAGTATGGTGTTTACATGAGGTGAAGTCTACTCACAATATTGCCTAAATCTCATTATAATCACACTGTGAAGGCACATTTAAACAGTCATGACTTGAGCTGAATAATGAAACTATTGTTTTATGTAGAGCTCCTTTACACCTGAAATCTAATTAGTTTAGTAATTGATGGAGTTTGCAACTTTAACACTGTTGTTTTTTTCTGTCTATCCCTTGAAGCTTGAATCTGTACTGTACAAAGCACTATAGAAACAAATGAGGCTTGGCTTCACTGATCTTCTGATCTATAATCTGATGTACATACACGCCTGCTTATTTTGTTTCTTGTGTTGTCTTTTATTTATTTCTGAGCTTCATCAACACACAGCGGCACAGTGACAGTGTCATACATGCAGTCGCAGAATTAGAGATGATCCCCTTGAAATCCAGTCAGCAGTTTTCAGGGGAGACTCTAGTTACTCGCAGCTGTAAACGGTGATGTGTGATCCGATCTGTGATCAAAACCTTCTTCATACCAGGTGGAACTGGGCCTTGGAGACATGCTAAAACACTGTTCAAAAAGTTAAGGGAACACAGGAAACACCGAGTCAGTTGAACTCCAGGGAGATCAGTCTGTCCAGTTAGGAAACAAAAGTGAATCACTTTCAATGAAAGTCACAACAGGTACATTGGAGAGACAACCGCAAGACAAGGCACCACAGACTGTCCAGGAGCTCACTGATGGCCTGATCCAGGTCTGGCAGGAGATCATCTCATCAGGAGCACGTCTAGATGTTGTCAGGAGTTCATCCAGGCACACGGGGGTCAAACACACCAATGACTTACACTATGAGCTGCTGTGACGAAAGTCATGCAAGTTTGATCAGCCTGTAACTTCAGTTTTTACTTTGAATTTCGGTGTTATTCTGAATCCAGACCTCAGCAGGTTGATGATTTTGGTTACCACTGACCATTGTCACGTCATTATGTTGAAAACAATTTCAACTTTAATATTTTGCTCATGGAGATCCAATGTGTGATTTAAGTGTTCCCTTAAATTTTGAACAGTGTCTATGATGCTTCCCACTAGGGTTGTCAAAAGTACCGATGCCTGTACTGAAATTTTAAAAATGTGACGACACCAGCATTTCCCACGAGCATTTTGAGCGGATTCTCAAACAGCTCTGATTGGCCATTGTGTTCTCGTGTGTATCCGTGTAATCTGTGATCATTGAGCCGTTTAAGAACCAGCTCAACAGCACTCGCGGGAAAAGCTGGTATCGTCACATTTTTAAAATTTCAGTACCGACATCCGTACTTCTGACAATGCTACTTCCCACTTAAAGAGACAGTTCATCCAAAAATGTCATGGATGTCTCATGCTGTTTCAAACCTGTATGACATTCTTTCTTCTGCAGAACACAAAAGAAGGTATTTTGAAGAATGAAACCCTTTTGGTAACCATCTGTTTGGATGGATGTTTAATGCAGAAGGAGGAAAGTGCATAAATGATGCCTGAATTGACATTTTTGGGTGAACTACCGCTTTAAGAGGCTGATGATCAGACGGGCGGCTCCCCGTTCTTCATGCCGTAACACGGATCTCTGGAAATGGGTCACTCAGCACTGGACGACTGAACGCCAGCCATGATGCAACTGACTGGATGAGCGAGTGTTTGTGAATCACGGCTCAGACACACATCAGCAGAGGAAGCGGCCTCTTTAACACACATCTACACAAGTGCACAATGACAATCATCCCGCCGCGCACCACGCTTTAGAAAAGCATTCTGGGTCAACAGCTGTAAGTGTTCATGCACACCGGAGGTATACACCAAATTAATTCTAGGTGCACTGAGTTTTGAGCAGCAGGCTTCAGATGGTATTTCTGTCGGAGGGGATTTCCTCGTGTTCTCCAGGATGCCTGCGAAGCGCCACATTGTATCAAACGACTAGGACATAAACAGGAAGCGCTGTCTAAAAGGGTGACGGCGGGATTATACTCCAGACAAAGCAGTTCTCTGATGAATCCTGTTGAAAAGTTCAGATCTCAGGAGCAAGTGTGGAAAAAAGGAACTTAAAGTTGATTGTTTTTGACTGTGCTCTATCAGTGACTAACTATGACTGAATAGACTGATACTCATGCGAACTCATATTTCACCCATATAGTCGGAGTAGGAGTGCAAGTTCAGTCTCTGACAGTAGGTGGCGCTTACTGCAAGTCCAGCTTTTAGCCCTGCACTTTTAGGCTTAATACAGGGTTGAGATGAAAAGAAAATGCCATCGGAGACTTTTCTGAAGACAGTCTGCTCTTCCTCAGATCGGCACGAATCGTCGTTATTGGAGCGTCTCGGTGTCAGAGCGGTGAATTACGCCACTTTTCGACGAGTTTGCATGCATGATGTCACAAGAGAGAAGAAAAGCCGGTCGCAATTTCCGTTTCATGTGGATTTTAAAGATGTGGTAACAGTGAAAGCACACTACACTTGAGGTGCATTGGATCTGTATTGCCTCATACATGAGGAAACAAACGTGTGTAAGAAACATCGGAATGCAGAACTAGCTCTGCAATTACTACTAATAATCAGAACGGATATTTCACCACTTGGCAAATCACGAAATACTGTATTATGCTGCCCAAGCAGATTCCTTGATTTAGAATGCAATATCTCTAGACTGAAAATGATTTAAATAATTGCAAATAACTTTCTTAAAGGGACAGTTCACCCAAAAATGAAAACCATGTCATCATTTACTCACTTTCATGTTATTCCAAACCTATACGAACTTATTACATCTTTCATAAAAAGAAGGGGGGGGGGGGGGGGGGGGGTACTATGGAAGTCAATGGGGACCAACATTCAAAATACTTTCTTTTGTATTCAACAGAAGAAAAAACTCAATCAGTATGAGTAAATGATGACAGGATTCTCATTTTTGTGTGAGCCGTCCCTTTAATGGATGGGTTTAATCTGTGTATCAGGGATCTCTGTGTCATGCAGCAGCACGGATAAAACGATGAGTCTTATATGATGCACTGTTACAGTATAAAATCCCGAAACAGGAATCCTAAGGCTGTCCTAACCTACACTGTGCTGCTTTTACTTGCGCAAGATGATCCACATGAGGGTGTCACACATCTCACAGGATGTTTAAAGATCCGATATTGATGTGAAACACGCTCTGACCTTCATGAGGAAGTGAGCTCCACCCAGAGACTGTCAGACACCAAAACCACACTTGCAGGTTTCAGTAGCAGAACCGTTGATGGCACTGCTGCTGGAGAACCAGCCCGGCCCTGGAGACACAAAACCAGCGTGTTTCACTAAATAGCATGAGTTTCCAGCACAAACCTTGTAAACCTGTCCATAGGTCCCGTTGCCGACCACCTCGATGAGCTCGAAGATCCCTGCAGGATCCTGAAATAAAGGGTCAGATGAAGACACTGGGGTTTGATGCACACATCTAGACCATCACACATGACTGACAAGTGAAGCAAGCGCATCTAAACGAGTTTCGCGAGCTTTAAATGACATTCAGAGCAAAGTTCGTCTCGCTGTAAATCACTGACAGAAACTTCGACCGACCGCTGCAGTTGCAAAGATACCAAAGCGCTGAAAACAGAGCAGACCGGACTCACCCGTAAAGAGGCGAGGTCGATGTTACTCAGACTCGTTGTGGTGAAGTCTCTCGCCATTTCCCTCAGCTCGTCCACCGGGTTCAGAGTTTCCTAACTGATCATGGCTCGAGGAACAGTATGTCTGCTCATCTTCAGCGCATCTAATGCTACTATAGCGAGGGATCTGAACGACATAACGGACCTCTCTGCCAGCAGTGGGAACTGAGCTGAAGGGTTGTTGTTAGTAGGCGTTTCTCACACGGCGGATTAGCCAATCGCGTCGCAGCGCGCTCTCGGCTGATATATATTAATGAGCTCGTGTTCCTGGACGCTCTTTGGAGCAGCCTCTCGATCTAATTAATATTCATTAGGTATTCCTTCGCTTTAGTAGGATTTGGCGTTTCTCGGGACAAACACAGGAAACCCGGAAGACCAGTAAAAAGTGAAAAGCTGCGCCTTCCTCTGCCTGCAACAAAACAAAGGTTCCCATCTCTGCTTATCAGAGTTTGCTTCAGCCACAAAGCTGGCCCTTGTAAACATTCTGCCACCTTTATGGTCAGTTTCATCACATACAACAAAATAAAAATGAAAAAAGGCATCTCTCAGAGTCAATTACTCGTATATTTATTTATTTTGTTGGTCTGATGACAATTATTATTTTTGAAAGGTATATTACAAATTATTTATAGGCTAAACCCACAAACCTGTGAATCAGACAAGCTGCTTGGTTTGTGAGAATTTGTTAAATAACAGCTCGGATATTCATACTCTTCCACACATGACTGTATCTGAAGAGTAAAAGGACATACTAGTCGTGAGTATACAAAATCCACTCACTGATTTTAGTGATCTATCATTCTAGAGGGCAACATTGCATACAAATTCAATAAAATGATAATACATATCAGTATTGATCAAAAGTGCTTGATCACTGCCAGCACTGAACGCTTTCTCCGTAGTACCAGATACACCATTAAATGTATCTTTCCATAATGCATGAAAAACATCATCAAAACCGAATTCTGAGGAAGAAAACAGCCAAACGATCGGGAAATAAGGCAAATAATAAGTTGTATCAAATATGTAAATATCTCCTCGACTAGCTACAAACAATATCAATGTGCTTATTAGATTTGAATAGGAATTATTTGCATAAATAGAACCTAATATTCTTTAAAGCTCAGAGTTGATGTGTCTTTACATTATTGTGCTGTAACAACCGAAGTCAGAATGTCAAATAAACCCTTTAAACAATGCAGATGTAGCGTTTGATGTAATAACTGTACATGGCATAATTACCTCAAAATTCAAGTAAGAAAACAATATCAGTAGCTCTTCATATGTCGGAACAAAGTATGAAAACACTAAAGGCTGGAAGAGAGCCAGATAAACCATTATGTATTATTTTTTAAATCTTAACAAGATGAACTCATGCAGGTCAAAAGGAAGGAAGGATGAGATCGGCGAAGCTGTGTTTGGCGGAGCCGCTCTACCAGATGTCACTGGAAAGCTCTGGTCCGGACAGCGGCACGAACGGGCTGCTCAAGTGAATGTCTCTCTTGGGTTTGCCGATGTTATTCTGTGTCAGCCGTCCGTTCAGCAGCGTCATGGGCAGACTGCAGTACATGTGCCGGCCGCTGAGCGTGGCGATGGCAGAGCTGGGCAGCTCGTACTCATAGCTGCGGCAGAAGTGGTGCATCTGCAGGTGGCCCGGCTCGTTATAGTCCGGTATCTCCACGTGAGCCGGCGCTAGTGACGCCGAGGTGGCGGTCATAGCCACGGTCGACACGGCCTGCAGGTCGCCGAACAGCCCCTGCTCGCCCGAGTCTAGGACTTGTCGGCGGGACACGCTCTCTTTTCTCTTCGCAGGCATCTCGTAGCGCACCCGCTTCCAGAACTTGGATTGGAGCTGGCTGCTCTTGGGCCCGTACCACTTGATGAGCGACAGCACTCGGATGGTGTGCTTGAGGTCCTCCAGCTCCTGGTAGTTGATGACGCTGCACAGGTCCGAGCATTCGATCATGATCACCTTGATTTCGCCTGTCACCAGCATGCTGTGCAGCCGCGGCTCGAACTGGAAGATGCTCCAGCCACGGCGGGCCACGAACTCAGGGGTCAAGACGATGATGAGACGCCTGCTCTGCTCCACGCTGCGCGCCAGGTCCTCGATGTACGCTAGAGACACAGAGAGAGACGGATGTGACACACCAGCAAACACAGACTCTTCAGAAAGAGTGACAACTATCATCTGCTTTTAGAGCTTTCCGTTGTTTGTGCAAAGCATTGACAGCTAAATATAGGTTGTATCAGTGTTGGGCGTAACGCATTTCAAGGAACGCGAGTTGCGTAATCAGATGACTTTTTTCAAGTAACTAGTAAAGTAATGCACTAGTTTTTTTTAATTTACAAGACAATATCTGAGTTACTTTTTCAAATAAGTAACACCAGTTGCTTTGTTTCCTCATGTACTGACTGACGGCTCTCCTGTCCTCATGATGAGAGAATCAGGAGTGAGTGCAGATGCGTTGTGTGCGCTGTGTGAACATGATGTTACTGTAGTTCTAGACTAAATGAGAACATGCATTTATTCATCTCACCTGCACAAAAACACATTCAGTATTCCTCAAAATGAGTAAAAACAGGGAAATGCAAACTCAGAATATGACGCAAGCCTGCAATAATTAAATATGTTAAATAACACAAATATCTTTTATGTATTTAATCACATTTTATTAACCAGTGTCTTTGCTGCTGCTGACCTTTGATCATCCAATTCAACCTTACGAATAAGCAAAAATGACCTTAGATAAACATTTGTGTTTCATTTATTTATTTATTTATTTTATTCCTGAAGAGTGTTGGACTTTCTTCTCCTGCATTCTAATCTATCTGAGACTCGTTCATTTCACTTTTGGTGTGAAAGGGATTTTACATTTGCCAAAAATAGAACTCTTTTGTATTGAAAACAAACAAGCAAGCCCAGCCCAGATGAGAAAAAGTAATGCAAACGTAATGTAATGCATTACTTTTCATAAAAAGTAACTAACGCAATTACTTACTTTTTTTAGGGAAGTAACACAATATTGTAATGCACTGCTTTTAAAAGTAACTTTCCCCAACAATGGGTTGTATTTAGGGGTTCGTTCTGCTCTATTTTTGCCACAGACATGAATGAAGAAACTTCATATACATCCAGTTGAAGTTTTCTACAAGATCTAACCTTAGAATGATGTCTGATGGACAAAGAAACAAGCAAAACAATACCATGGACAGGTGATAGACAGCTGGTTAGCAATGTGTTAAAAACACCTTAGCACCTTAACACCTCAGAAGCTGTATCTCACACACACAGCCTGACAACCACACTCCAGCACTGTGCATACAGTACATACAGCTCTGGAAAAAGTTAAGAGAGCACTCTAAATGTTTCTTAAATCAGCATCTCTTCATGTATGGCAGCCGTTCCATTCTGATTAGGTGATCACCTCAACCAAATCTGATTTGAGGAGGAAAAGTGTAAAATCCACTGCTGTGCTTATCACTATCTTCTTGCAACAGGACCAGCTGGATGGCACAAACAGTGCTAGCACGAAGAAGAAGCTGAAGCTGAGGAGAACAAATCTACAGACCAGCAGCGGGTGAAAACCACTCTCCACTGACCGGGACACTGACCACCAACTCATTCGAATGTCACTCAACAACCATAGGACGACATCAAGTGACCTGCAGAAAGAATGGGGTGAAGACTCCTAGAGGCAAAGCTAGAAAAAAGCCCTTCATCGATGAGAAGCACAGAAGAACCAGGCTGAGGTTTGCAGAAGAGCAGAAGGACTGGAGTGTAGAGGACTGGAGTGAGTTCATCTTCTCTGATGAGTCCAGTTTTCAGCTCTGCCCAACACCTGCTCGTCTAATGGTTAGACGGAGACCTGGAGAGGCCTACAAGCCACAGTTTCTCTTACCCACTGTGAAATCTGCTGGAGGATCGGTGATGATCTGGGGCTTCAGCAAGGCTGGATTCAGGCACATTTGTCTTTGTGAAGGACGCATGAATCAAGCCACATACAGAAGAAAACTTGCTTCCTTCTGCTCTGAAAGTGTTCCCCAGCTCTGAGGATTGGTTTCTCCAGCAGGACAATGATCTGTGACACACAGCCTGGTCAATCAAGGTGTGGATGGAGGAGCTCCAGATCAAGACCTGTCATGGCCAGCCCAATCTCCAGACCTGAACCCCACTGAACACCTCTGGAATGTGATCAAGAGGGAGATGGAGGGTCACAAGCCGTCAAACAAAGCCGAGCTGCTTGAGTTTTGCTCAAAGAGTGGCATAAAGTCACTCAACATCAATGTGAAGACCGGTGGAGAGCGTGAAAGATGCATGAAAGCTGTGATTGAAGATCAGGGTGATTCCACCAAATATTGAAGTTAAAACATTAGTATTGTGTTTAAAAAATGAATGTGAACTTGTTTTCTTGGCATTATTTGTGGTCTGAGAACACTGCATCTTTTTTGTTATGTTGACCAAATAAATGCTCTAAATGACTATATGTTTATTTGGGAATTGGGAGGAATGCTGTCAGTAGTTTATAGAATAAAACAAAAATGTTAGTTTTACTCAAACACATACCTATAAATAGTGAAACCAGAGCAACTGATAATTTTGCAGTGGTCTCTTTAACTTTTTCCAGAGCTGTACAATATTTTGGGTGTCAGTCAGTATTGTTGCTTTTTGAGTTTTGCATTCATATTTACTGCGTAAGGGATGGAGGATCCTGGATGCTGTTACATAATGCAGGAAGCATGGTTTACCCCAGCTGATCAAATTAAGAAGCAATAATGAACAGAACGTGTGCTAATGTTCATATATCACACAGCTCTCTGGAGTATTTGATTCTTAATGGTCAAATATTTCTGAACAATAAGCATCGACCAGGTCAATATAACTGACGGATCCTCTGGGAATCCAGGTTTCCTGCATAGCTGTGCTTTGTGGTCTCTACAGGTGAGCTTGTTAAAAAATAAATAAATACATCAATAAATAAAGGATTCAGCTGTAGTCAGTAGTTGTGAGGGAATGATGGTGGAGCCTGGTGACGCTGTGACAAGTAGTTCATTTTCATGTATTTATTTACAGCATTTGACAGGGAGCTGTGTAATAACCATGAAAGAATCCTCATCAGGGTGATGCTTTATATTCGTTTTGTGCTAACTGCACATTATGCTGCTTATTATTTTCTGCAATGTGCTTCCAGTCCTGAGGCCTGTGCTATGAAACAGGTTTTAATGGCTACAGCCATCACTACTTAGGAACATATGCTACAGAGTGAAAGAGAAAACCTAATATAGAAAGTGATTACTTACTCAGAGTAACCGCAGTGAGATGTTTACAGGACGCGAGCAAACCTCTGCACTCACATTGTGGTTATCTTCACCGCCATCATTAACATACACATTTCCATGTTTTCAGTCATCAATGTACTGCATTACATTCATGTCGTGCAACGTTGTCCACATGTTTCTTCAGCAGCCAAAAGCGTGAAGCCTTCTTTAATGGCATGTTTACAAATGTATGCATCACTGCAGGAGCGTCACACGTCATCCATGATCATCACAAGCACACGCGCTCTTTGGTCAGAGTGGAATAGGTGCAATTAAAGTGTTTACATGCTTGTTTATCAAGATTAAAATCATTATACGCCACATATTTTACTACAACTGTGCTTTAGGAATTCAATTGCATCGACATATTGCTTGGTCGACATGTTGAGTTTACATGAGGTAAAGTTTAATCGCAGTCCTGAAGCTTCTGTGGCTGTTAAATGTGTCTCAACTCTTCATATTGTTTATGGCAATCCTTCATCATCATCTGAGAAGTGCATCGCTCACAGGACGTGAATGGCACTGCCTCTTCCTGTTTCACATGACTCTCTGTTTGCTGCAGATGTCAGACGTCATGCGATTGTGGACTAAGCACACGCTCAGGATCTGCCATGAGTTGATAAAAATGTGTAATGCGTGCAGTGGTACTAATCGAGCTGGGTTGGATTTGCTGGGTTTTGTCAAGGCAACATTTTGATGTTTGGTACAGGCCATTGGTCAGCCTATCGGTGAGTATTTTGGGATTAAATTATCCCTCACACATCTTTCCAGCACTCTAGAATTGATTATATGATGAATGTAGAGCTGCAGTTAGAAAGCAGAAACACATTCCTTATCCTATGACTCCGGCAGCATCGGACGTGTGCCGGTTAAATTCACATTCATGAACTGAGAGGGAGTTGCTTCTTTGATTCATATTAAAAATGGCAGCGGCTATTTACACTAAGTGCAAATTACGATACATTCTATTACACTATGTAAAAGTAGCAGAATTTTCTTTGCAAAAAGTGTAAATAGTAGATGGCATCCTATACACCAGGGGTGTCCAAACAGGTCCTGGAGGGCCGGTGTCCTGCAGAGCTCAGCTCCAGCTCACCTCAACACACCTGCCTGGAAGTGTCTAGTATGCCTAGTAAGAACTTGATTAGATGTTCAGGTGAGTTTAATTGGGGTTGGAGCCGAACTCTGCAGGACAGTGGACCTCCAGGACTGAGTTTAGACACTCCTGCTATACACTCACAACAATTTATACATAAAAAATGTCTAAATCCTTAGGCTCGGGCTGTGCAAAGTAATTAAAGGTTCTCTCTCGCACGGCACCTTCCCTTTTCAGTTTCTTAATTTTCCTTGATATCTCGTTTTCTCACTTCTGTTTATGTGTGTACTTTTATTATGATTATTATTTTGGCTATTTTTCTTGTACCTGTCACTTCTTCACCAGCAGGTCTACTGTTATGAACGGAACTGTCTCCACCTTGTTGAAAAACAGCCACCTGATTGTAATTTGTTTGCACAAAATCTACATTTATTTTAGTTAAAGGGGTCATACGACGCGATTTCAAGTTTCAAGTTATGCAAATTTGCATAACACGCCCAAATGTTCATGCAAAGAAAGAAGGCGTAACTTTTATTCTCGCTGTAGTATTGTTGCTGCCGCCGTCATGTCGTGAAGACGCTGTGTGCTTCGTTGTGAAAGCGAAACTACTTTGTTTGGCCTTCCAAAAGAGGACACAACTAGAAATCAGTGGTTAAGTTGTATTTACAACACTGTTCCAGAACACTTCAACCCAAATATTCAGATGTGTGCAGCACATTTTATGGAGGAAAGTTTCCTTAACCTGGTAAGGAGCGTAACATTTCCGTCACACGCTTGAGGTATTCGACCAATCACAACGCACTGGATAGCTGGCCAATCACAGCACACCTCGCTTTTCAGAACGATGAGCTTTGTAAAAATCGACGCGTTTCAGAAAGGCGGGGCATAGAGGAGAAACAATAATGTACAGTATGTGGAAAATAATGTGTTTTTTGAACCTTAAACCACATAAACACATTTCATTACACCTAATACACCAAATAATGTTCTTTTTAGCAACATCATATGACCCCTTTAAATTCAAAGTATTACATTAGGGCAATATGTTCTTGTTGTAATTTAATTTAATTTAATTCGACAGAATCGCAGTGCAATTTATTTTTGAATGTCAAACTCGGCAATAATCACTTTGGTACATGTGACAGGCAATAATATAAATTCTCCCGATGACTAGTCCGGGCCTGCTAAAGAGTCATACCAACTTATGGAAAATGGGCATCCAATGTCCCCTTTAAGGGGTGTCTTCTGTAATGTAAATAGCCTCTGCTAACAAGACGGGATATTTGCACTCTGATTAAAAATACACTTACACATCATGAACACTGAGCACTCAAAACAAGCTTCTACTGCTGTTTGTTTTGCTCCATGTGAGCATGTGAATGTCAGGTGTTGTTCTTACTGCTGCTGGGAATGAGGTCCCGGTGCGGGATGAAGAGTTTATATCCGTAGTGTTTCTCCAGAACGTCAGGTAAGATCTCCAGAGCAAACAGCTCCTCCTCGCTCATCTCACGCTCCACCGACTCAAAGTCCACTTTGGTGTAAGACAGGTAGGCGTCATATTCCTTGTTGTCTGTAGGGAACAGATATGTTGTATTGCACAGGTTAATCCTTTCAACATATTATACATTATACATGAATTATTATTGTCATAAAATGTCTGTCTCTGAATGTCATAAAACATGTTCAGCCAATCAAGACTGATGTGTTTCCACACGTGCTTCAGACAGCAGTCACACAGAAGTGTTCCCACAGCATCAACACCAGGACACAGCGTCTTCTCAGGGAACTGGGTTACATATGTGACCTTATGAAATCGGTTTGGATTATAAACATTTGAATGTGTTTTGAAATAAGTATTACTAAAAGCATTTTGCATTACAACACTTGGTTGTTGATTAAATAATAATAAAACAAAAACAAAGGAGTGTTACTTGCAGTTCAAACATTTGGAGTAATGTAAATGAACGAGTTGATAAGGGTAATGTAAAAGAATATATAAAAGAAATATATAGAAGAACCTCTCCGAGGACCTCAGATGACGCCAACCCTGAACAACATACAAAACTACCAAAGTTTCCTATAAGTTTGATCACAACATATAATCATTGCTGTTAATAGTGTTCATCGTTTGTTTGAATGCATGTCATTAACTAACATGTATGCATGTACATTTCTGCCATATGGACATCACCTCGACATCACTGATAAGCTACTCCTAAATATCCTAAAACTTTCATTTTCTGTGAAGCTGCTTTGCAACGATTTATAACCTGAAAAGCGCTACACAAATAAGCATGAACTGAATTATTCAATTCAGAAGAGTAACTTAATAAAAAGTAATGCTAAGGAAAATATGAGAAGAACATGTTGATAAGGTGAAAGTAATGAGATGTAAAATAATACATCGTATATATATTAAATTGCATTTATTTTGGTGTTTATATAGGTAACTGTTTATGTTATGACATATGTATTTTATGCATGTTTGTAGGGTAAAAAGAATGCATTGCATTAAGGCCTTGTTTTTGCACTTCTGCTATTAAGAGTCATCTGTTCAGGACCCCGATCCATCATTACAGTAGAAAAAACCAACAGCTGCATGTCATGAACTAGATGTTGCACCCACAATATTTCCAATTAGGAAAATAAATTGTTATTATTATCGTTAAAGTTATTATTACGTACCATCATCTGCCTCGTCGCTGCCGAAGTGTTGTCGATAGCACAGCATGATCTCCACATTATAGCACTTATAGATGGCTGTGAAGATCCCCAATATCAGCATGATGGCACCCAGACCACCAACCAGCTCCAGCCTGTACATGTCTGCATGAGAACACAGACACACAATCATCACAGCTTTACAGTCATGGACGCAGAAAAAAGACGCGAGCATGAGCAAAAGATATGAAATTGATGTTTAAAATTGATGGGTTTTTTTTACAGGTTATACAGTTTTCTATTGTAATATATTTCAGAATGGATGCAAACTTTAAATTTCAGTAGTTAAGCTGCTTCATATTTTTTTGCTTCATTTTAATCTGTCTGTCTATCTATCTATCTATCT
>NW_015540883.1:610972-613167 GCF_001515605.1 Sinocyclocheilus anshuiensis | reverse complement strand
TCTGTCTGTCTGTCTATCTATCTCTCTGTCTGTCTGTCTATATCTATCTATCTATCTATCTATCTGTCTGTCTGTCTGTCTGTCTGTCTATCTATCTATCTATCTATCTGTCTGTCTGTCTGTCTGTCTGTCTATCTATCTATCTATCTATCTGTCTGTCTGTCTGTTCTATCTATCTTCTATCTATCTATCTATCTGTCTATCTGTCTATCTGTCTGTTTGTTGTGGAAACAGTGATACTTTTTTCAGGTACTTTTTTACGAAGAGAAAGTTTATCTGTAACACTATAAATGTCTTTACTGTCGCTCTTGATTTAATGCATCCTTTCTCAATAAAAGTATTAGTTTAAGCTTGCTGACCCCAAACTATTAAATGCTAGTGTAATGGTTTCCACAATGTTTTCAACATTGATAATAATCGGGGGTTTCGAGCCCCTGCCCCTTTAATCGCAGACGCTAAAGTGGCCTTTCAGTCTGATCTAGGACAGCGATTTCTACTGAGAGGGGAACTTTTAGTTCACTTTGACCTGTTCTATTCACCCATGTCAGCAGAATAATATATGTGCTCAGTGTGTGAAGCTCCTGGTTTATAACAGCTGTTATGTGAGTGAGAGAGTTCAGCCGTGTTGGTGTCTGTTGTCACACACAGAGAACACGTCCAGCTAATGCTGCTTTGGTAGTTTTAGGATGAGGAGTCAGGAGAAGAGCGGGATGATGAAACACATCTCCATCCAGCTGAGCTCATCTGTGCATCACTTCACCTTTCTTCTGCAGGACGGCGCTGCCGCTGCCTCGGCCGATGTGGTTCTCCACGGTACAGGTGTAGTTGCCCATGTCTGTCTCCTCCACAGCGTCAAAGATCAGCGACAGCTCCACCTCCTTCTCCCCCAGAAACTCTCGCACCACCCTGAACACACACACATGTTCAGATCAGCACACTTTCAAGCTACTCAGACCGTTTCTGCAGAATGACACATATGTTAATGATACACTTGCCAGGATAAAACAGAGCATGCTGTGCAGATTCTGAATCCCATCATGCTCTTCTGTTTTCAGTGTGTCTAATGAATCAGAACATCAGCAGCAGTTTGTAACGTCTCCTTCTTGACTCATTCTTTGACAAACAGCCAAGGGTTGAGATATTTTTACTCTATATTGAATTGAGAATGCCAAATAAATGGAACATTGATTTAAATGTCAATTAATGTTAATCTAACGGCCAAATGTACAGAAGATCTGAATGAAACAAGGAGAAATATAAAGGCTTTAATAAATAGACTGAACAAACATGTTTTATATTTCAGTCTGAATGTTTCCAGACTTTCATTTCTCACAATATTTTTAAGGCTCTTGAGTTGAGGATGAACTGCTCTCTTTAGATCTTGCGCTCTCATTCTCTCTCATTTGAACAGATGTGGAGTCAAACTTCCACAAAACAACACTGGGACCAAATAGCTTCTGTATTTCAGATATAGATTTTTTTTAAATGACAGCTGAATTAATTTTCATTGAGAACTATCAACTGTACAAATGAAGAGAGGTGAAGCATCCATATGATATCAGTCCTATTAAAACATACCCAGCATGCTTCATGTTGCTACAAATGAGAGCCCGACTCAAACATGCAGAAAAAATTATGATTCATACTGTACTGATATTTTATGATTATTTATATAAATAATATAAATAAACAATATACATATTTACATTAAACAATCAATTCAATCTTTTGAAATGTCATCCTTTCAAAACGTATTAAAGTTACAATAAATACAAGAAACTGTTCGACATTTGTTCCCCTCAACATGAGTGACACAGTTATAGTATCCAGCGCTCTAAATGGGGACACACCATAAATATGAATTGTTTTACTGTATATAGAGATAACTGTACTGAAAACACACAGAACAATCTGAAAATCAGAGTTTTCTGAGATTACAGAAAATCTTTCAAAGGCTTAGGGGGAAAAATAGATTATTTTAATGTTTCAGAAAGGTGTCTCTCTAATGTTGAATTTAATTGTTTCAAATAGAGTACCAACATAAATATTTGTGAAATAGTATTATAATTTAGTCTATTTGATAAATAACAGTTTAAAAGAAAAGCATCTATGAATGATGAACATCAATGTATGTGTGTGTGAGAGAGAGAGAGAGAGAGAGAGAGAGAGTGTGTGTGTGTGTGTGTGTGAGAGAG
>NW_015540883.1:599162-610696 GCF_001515605.1 Sinocyclocheilus anshuiensis | reverse complement strand
TGTGTGCGTGTGAGTGTGTGTGTGTGTGAGTGTGTGTGTGTGTGTTTTACTGTATATATAGATAACTGTACTGTAAACACACAGAACAATCTGAAAATCAGAGTTTTCTGAGATTACAGAAAATCTTTCAAATGCTTAGGGGGAAAAATAGATTATTTTAATGTTTCAGAAAGGCGTCTCTCTAATGTTGAATTTAATTGTTTGGTTCCTGCTGAGTTTAATGGTGTGTCCACACTGGGATTAGATGCAGAATTACTTCAGACCATCTGTTTGTGCAATGTTTGGAAAAACTCTCTTCAGCTCATTCATAACTTAATTTGGAATGAGTAAATTAGAAGTAGTCCAGAAGGCCTGGCTCACAATCTCCATTCAAGTTCAGCGCAAAGGTGTTGGATGGGGTTAGGGTCAGGGCTCAACTTTATGGACCTTGCTTTGTGCACTGGGGCACAGTCAGTCATAACGTATGCAGGTGACACCACAATTATCAGTTTAATACCCTAAATAATGAATCACAGTATCAGCCTGAAGCAGACAAACCTGAACCATCAATGATTCGAACACATCAAAAACTATTGAAATAACAGACACTCGCAAAACACCAAACACCAAACACCTGAACGCTTTCAACGGGCAACACATCACTGAAGTTTCTAGCCACATAATATGGCTGTTTCTTGCACAGACCGATCGTTTCGTGTCTTAAGACCTCAATGTATCATCACGAGCCGCATGGTTTAATTTGGTTTTGTTTGTGTATGTTTTTTTGACTCTCAAAGCCGTGATTCCCATCCACTTGCATTATAAGACTGACAGACTGCAACGGTTTGAGTAAAAAATCTTCGTTTGTGTTCTACTGAAGAAACAAAGTCACCTACATCTTGGATGCCCTGGGTATAAGCAGATAAACATCACATTTTCATTTTTGGGTGAACTATCCCTTTAAGGGAGTTCAGATAAAACATCTTAAATGACCGTAAACAGCTGGGAGAAAATCTGATGTGTCGCAGAGCCTGCATTTGGTCTTAAAGTGACAGCAGCTTAATATCACTGCTGCTGTCTGGTGTCTAAAAAACAAAACAAAAAAAAACAAAACAAAACAAAACAAAACAAAACAAAAACACTCAGATTTGCTCTTGACTGGATAATTTCTTTAGCTTTGATAAGGATTGATCTATATTAAATGTATACAGTATGTATTTCAATACTACTGTTGTCACGATCACCAGCTGGAGTGACCTTGATAACCACCAGAGGGCGCTCCATCCCATACGGTACCTCTGTCACTCAGTCTTGGACTTCATTTCCCATGATCCTTTGCCCGGACTCATCAGCACTCATTGTTTGTCTCATTAACCCTGACTGCTCACCCTATATATGTATATGATATATATTTATATCATTCAGTCATTCATGGTGAAGTCTTGCATGTGTTATGGACTGCATTTCTATTTCCTGTTTTTCTGCGTCTTGGTTTATTCTGCCGTTGTTCTGGATTACTCTTTGTCTGTGTTTCTTGTTATTGTTTGGACTGTTTTGCTGGTGTATGATTTTTGCCTGTGATTGTGGATTATCCTCTGAATGAACACTGTGTTTGGATCCTCAGCCTTCGGGTCTCAGAGCAGTTCATGACAACACTTAGACCTACTTAAAGAAATGAAACAAACACTGCTTTAGAAATAACTAAAACTTTAGTCTGATGTATTTATTTGTGCCATTGTTTGCAATTTGTTCTTTATTTATCTTTATTTAAGATTATTTATTAAAATACAAGGTTACATGGGTCAAAAACAACTCCTTAGCGTTGAGCCCTGTAAAGGAACCGTGCGGTGTTCTCTAGTGTTTATGATTAAAAGTTATGTTTCTATTATGTTATATTCAGTGCTATTTTAGTATCATTGAGATACCATTATAGTTTTTGAATCGTTTTTTCCATTTTAATTGTAGTTAAAGTTTTAGTAATTTTGGGCCGTGTTTTTGTCATTTTTAGTAGTTTTAATGTATAGTTTTTTTATTGTTCAATTTTATTCAAGTTTGAGTTATTTTAGTACATCAAGTTAAACTAAATGAAAATGAGAATTGTTGCCTCGGAAAGTAGCTGAAATAAGTTTCAATTTATATCTATTTTATTTTATTTCAGTTTGCGTTTATTGTTTGGTTTTAGTTTAGTTAAGTATAATAACCCTGGTTCTATTAAATTATATTATGTTTGATGAAAGCACATACTACTTTAAGTGTTCAACTAAATAAATTAAATATAAGTCGAGTATATTCAAAAATAATTTAGACAATTTAGTGTCTCAAATAAATAAATCAATAAATCTGTCTACCACTATCTATCTATAATCAGTCCTCAGTGTGCTTTAGGTGTGCACCGCACTGTGACTGTAGTAGAGTGTTTTCTATATCATACTGTATTGCACACAGTAATGTATAGTGCACACCTGAACACTCGGTGTCATGTATGTTGCAGCCCTCCGGTGGATGGTGTGGGAATGACAGCAGACTGAGAGCACATGTTTTGTCCACTAGAGGTCTCTGTGTGTCAGTGATCATCACAGACGCTCTCCTGCAGGCTGTTATATAATCCCGGGCCGTTCTTCAGCTTCAGCACTGTGAGGTCATGCACGGTCAGGTTAATGTTAAGCAGGATCAGTTTCTAACGGTACCTGACTTCACTCTCTCGTATGTGTCCCTCCAGCTCCTCCACGAACTTGTCTCCCTTCATCCAGTAGATGATGGGCCTGGAATCCCCGCTGTAGCCGAAGAAAGCCCTGCAGTATAAGACCAGACGCATGCCTGCCAAACACAACCACAAAAGAGCATTAATCAGCATTAAACAGACCAATCTGCCCCTGCACGAAAAATCACAGAAATAATACTCCTTTCTTCACTCATACACATGAGCAGAAATCCTCCCATGACCTGGATAAACAAAAGCCTTCTACGCAACAGAAAAATCAACACTTTAAAGTGTGTTTCCAGGGAAGAATATCAGAGAGAAACGCAGTAAACACATAAAAACGCTGCTCTGACAGGACTAATGCACTGCTGTGCTCAAATCAGCCCAAGACTTTCCTTTAAAAGCAATCAAAGGCACTCACAGACTCACATTGTGAGGCACAGAGAACAGGACACTGTCCTCCTCACAGACCAGCACTACAGCATCGATCGATACGGTTATCAAAAATAAAAGCACTTATAAATCATTTGTAAACTATTGGTTTATAGTTAATTCATAGTTTACAAATTGAGGTCTCTACCTTGTTAATACATTAAAAGGCCATGTACAAATAGTGAGTTAAAATAAATAAACAATTTATACCATTTTAATAATAATAATAATAATAATAATGTTGTTATATTTATATAGCACCTTTCAAAAACCTAAGGACACTTTACATAATGTTTACATAATGAATGGTGCAATCTTTATGTAAAAAGCATTGTCTTTAAATATCCATTATTCTCAGACGGCTAAAGGGCAATGACCTGTTTCCCAGAGAAAGCCGCATGCTGCTGGTTGATTTCCACTGACCTCCTCTTTAAACACCTCTAGTTTGGGCCACAGATAGCGAACGCTCTCACCCACATCCACTCAAACCACACTCACACTGGAGCTCTCAGGACGACTGTGTAAGATGTAGTAGTGCTCAAATCCTCACCCGACACAAGCTATCAGCTGAAAGAAACGCTGCTTCATTGTCATCTCTAAATGAAGAGATCTGGACACGGACACGAGTGTTTAATGCTCTGAATCCTTCAGATGATCAGTCTTAGCACACAGTTCATGAGATCAGCAGTGTGAACATGCTCACGCTCTGCTTTTAATTACCTGAGTGCTGACTGCATAGAGAGGAGTGATTTGGTAAACTCGCTCCCATTACCTGCTGAATAATACTGCTTTGTTTACTGCACTGATCCACTATTCTCACATATGCTGATTCTATGCAGATAATGTGTAAAAACCCTTCAGGGCTTTCAGCAGCATTCGCAGCACAGCAGTGAAGAGCTTCCTCTGCCTGCAATTACAGCTTTTAAGAGAGAGAAAACGTCAGGAGATGCAAATGAACGAGGCTGTGGCCGGCCATGATGTTTAGTGCTGAATACTTTATCTATTGCTCAAGGAATCAGATTCAGAGCGTCGGAGGCTCACTGTAGACTGAGCTACATTGAATTCAGCACTGAAGACATGCAGATGATTTCTCATGCATAAAATACATAATTCTTCCTGGATGATCAGGGTCAACTCTGCATTTAATCTAAACATCTATGACACATTTCTAGTCTTCAAATAGATTTTTAAATAGACTGTGAGACTGTAGTGTCAGGGTTATGTTCAGTTTTGGTCTTGTGTTTTGGTTCTGTCTTCCTTGTTTGCAGTTTGACCTAGTCTTTGTGTTTGACTACATTTTGTTCACCTGTTAATTATCTCATTAGTTCCTTAGTGTGTATATAAGCCTTCAGTTCTCTTTGGTCTTTGTCTGGTGTAGTCTGTCATGGTTGTGTTTGCTTGCCATGTGTGTTTGGATCTACTTGTGGATATTATTAAAGAGTCTTTTTGAATTTCAATCTTCTTCATCGAATCTTCATCTTCCTACAACCATATTGTGACAGAATCACTCAAATATTTTTATTATTTTGTCTTCAATTGTAACATTATGGGCCCATAGAGCATGAGAAAAACAGCAACAACCAAAATGTAAGTGAACAAATATGAAACACAGTGTGTAATTTCTTACTTTACAGAAGGTGCTGTTACAGGTCTTCTGATCATTATCTGTCATAAACAATGCAGCTGTGAAATAATCAAGAATTTTCCTCTTTTTTTGTTAAGAAATGGTTATTTGTTTGAATGGTTTGACAGTTCAGGTTCTAAGCAATAGCCTGAGTTTGAAGTAAGTGTATCTGTTTGACATCATTAGTGTCTGACAGATGGCAAACAGGAGGAGTGTTGGAGAAACTTGCTTTGAGACATTCATTATTTGTACTGAATTGGCTTAGGGATTTGTCCTTAAAATAATATTTAACCCAAAAATGAAAATTAGCTGAAAATTTACTCACCCTCAGGCCATCCAAGATTAGGATGAGATGGATCCTCTGCAGTGAATGGGTGCCGTCAGAATGAGATTCCAGCTTTATATGGATTATGGACTCGCAATTTAGTCGGGAACAATGGTTTGAAGTAAAAAATCTCTCAATGGATTTGTTTCTTACAAACATGCAGCTTTTTGGTTCTCCAGACATTAACTGATGGACTGGAGTGCTGTGGACTACTTGTGGATTATTGTGATGTTTTTATCAGCTGTTTGGACTCTCATTCTGACGGCACCCATTCACTGCAGAGCATCCATTGCTGAGACACTGATGCAATGCTACATTTCTACAAATCTGATGAAGAAACAAACTCATCCTAATCTTGGACGGTGTCACACTCTCACTTAGTTTGGACTTTGTTTCAGTTTGCACATTTTCCCTGTTGTGTTGGTTGTCATGGTTATTGATTTGATTTCGTCCTTTAGTTCAGGCGTGTGTCGTTAATTATCCTCATTTGTTTGAATACTTAAGTTACCCCGTTTCTGTTCACTGGTGTCAGGTTTTGTCTGTGTCTAGAGGTGTTGTAGCAGTTTTCTCTATGTGGATTTCCTGCCTGTGGATTTATTAAAGATTGCCTTTCACCTTCATCATTGTGTTCATGTTTATGTACATGTTGCAACACCGCTCTTGTGACAGAAGACCCGGCCAGAAGTAATTACGTTATGATGAATGAGGCTTTTTTCTTTTTCTTTTTTTTTCACTATTGACAATCCTTCTTTTTTGTTAATCAGCCTTGAACAAGGGAATTGTTCCCTTGAGGAACATGTAGAGGATTTCCTCTTTCTGGTGAATCTATCTAGCTTCCCGGATGACTACCTCTGCTCATTTCTGCATGCCGGCCTGAACACCACCACCAAGGAGCAGTTGTCCGGGGAAGGCCCTCGGGGAGCTTCGCTGAATTTGTGGAGTGGGTGCTGGCGTCCTGTGGATCTCCCCTCACCGTCGGACCTGTCGATGACGATGCCAGTCCCACTCCTAACCCCAGCCCGATACCACCCCACTGTGAGGAGAGACAGCATGAGACCACCGCAAATGGAGACAGCACCTTAGCCATGATATTAGAGCCCATCCCAGGAATAGCGATCATGCCTGACATTACATCACATCTGAGGGGAACCCGTTTGACCAGGTGTGCAAGCCAGCTGTACCATCCATGGGAGTCCTCATGGAGTACAAGGGGACGGAAGCGAGCTCCATCCACCCCCCCGCCATTGAGAGTGAGTGCCGGATGGATTTAATGGATAGTTTGAGTGTGTGAGGAGAGATGAATTCTCTGTGTCGCTTAATTATGCCCAAATGAGATTCTTCATCTTTAGTTGTGCTAACCTTGCCCAGCCTCCCACCACCTCTCGAATCTGCCATTTGGAATGCGTTGTCTTTTGTTGGTTTTTGCATTTTTCTTCAGTCTCCCCCTCAGTCTTCAGCCCCTCATGCCACCCAGTCTTTGCATCAGCCTCTCTGTACCATCTCAGCCTCCTCTCAGTGCCGTGGATTCACCACCTTGGGCCTGCTGGGAGCCATCTCCTCCTGGACGTGAGGAACATGTTGTTCCACCTCAACCCGTCACCCTGGCTCCCACGCCTGCACTCCTTCCTCCCTCAACTCCAGCAGTGACAATCGGGCATTCAGCCTCGCCAGGCTCTCTCGGTACATCGCCTCCACCTGGGTCGGACTTCGCTGCAGCTGGGTTGCGGCCGCCAAGGTCTTTGGTCTCTCTCCTCTTCATCAGCTCTCTGGCTACTTGGTGGGCTCCATCTCTAGTGTCACCATCGCCTTCGATCGTCTCCATGGTGTCGCCTTCCTCCATGGCTCCTCCCTCCAGCGACGCCACCGTGGAGTGCAGCCCTGGCTGTGCACTGGGATACCATCTACCCTTTCTTTTTCTAGGTCACCCATTGGAATGCTCCATCTTCTGCACCACCCTGGACCTTTTTGTTTGGCCCTCTACCAGTTCTTTGTCCTCCTAAAGCCGGATTTATACTCGACGCGTCCGCAAGTTGAATGAGCGCAACTCTATTTCACTTGGCGGTGTGCACAGCATCTCCAGTGAACTGTTTGCGCGGCGCCACATGAACGATTTTGAAGCTGTTTTGGTTGATGTGTGATCGTCTATGTGTGATCATAGAGATAGCCAGATTTTTATACTGTTAAGGCCCTTGCACACTGAGTCCCAAATTTTCGTCCAAAATTTCCGCACGTTAAAAAATAAATACGATCTCACGTTGTGTCAACCCCGTTTACACACTGCCTCAGAAACTTTCGTCTGTCATAAAAAAATCAGATCGGCGTATTTCGCATATGTAGCAAGCATTTTGAGAGGTGTTTTGACTATTTAGAGCCACCGTACAAGCGAACTCCAAAATTCAGAATGGCATCTGACAAGCTGATCCACTTCTGCTCACTGCACAAAGCACTATATAGAACTCTTGCACATTGAGTTCATGGAAATTGGTGGTCTTCTTTTTAATATATGGCTCCTATAGCTAGCAAAGCATCAAACTGAGCCACTGACATCCTGAAGTGAACTCTGAATCGCCCGTGATAATCCCGCAGCTCCCTGATGAGGAGGTGGAACTCTCCTTGGATTGGATGATGGATCCAATATTTCCTCTTTCTCTTTCTCTTTTTAAGAAGAGAGAAGACAGCAAAATCATCCTCACTGCTTAAAGACTCCATTTTGTATTGTTTTGTGAATTTTTTTGCAACAGATTAATTAATATGCATCAGACTCAGTGTGCAAGGTTTCTGTGCGTGACAAATCTTTAGGATGACTAATACGAAAAAATGCATACAAAAATTTGGACTCAGTGTGCAAGGACCTTTAACCCAAAAGCAAATTTCAATGTTACAGAAAGTGTATTGTGTTGTTTTCTGAATAAATAAAAAAAAATCTCATAATTGCTTGTGCGAGTGTTTCATATTACTTATTTCACATATGTTGTGGCATAAAAACATTGCATTCTGTATGACGTAATTCCGGGAAACTCCTACTTCTCTGTTCTTTCCTGCTACTTCCGAAGATGATTTCGCTTGTGCGGCCCCTGTCGTTTCAAATAATATCACAACGTCGAACGCGTTGAGTATAAAAGCCTCCAGAATTTGGGGTTGTGCGCGTGCAGTCTGCGGAGGCTCGCGGAGCGGAGCCAGGCCAAAATATAAATGAGCGTACTGTCACACTCTCAATTAGTTTGGACTTTGTTTCAGTTTGCACATTTTCCCTCTTGTGTTGGTTGTCATCATGGTTATTGAATTGATTTCATCCTTTAGTTCAGGTGTGTGTCGTTAATTATCCTCATTGTTTGGATAATTAAGTTACCCCGTTTCTGTTCACTGGTGTCAGGTCTCATCTTTGTCAAGGAGATGTTACAGCTGTGGATTTTCTGCCTGTGGATTTATTAAAGATTGCCTTTCACCTTCATCATCGTGTTTGTGGTCGTGTGCGTGATGCAGCACAGCTATTGCGACAGACGGCCTGAGAGTGAGGACATTTTCATTTTTGGGCGAACTATTCCTTTAACCCTTTGTTCATGCTGGTATGAATGATATTTCAAATCATATCTAGGAGGGAGTATGTCTATGTCGAGAGCAGAGCAGTACAGAAACAACACCCTAGCAAACAACCTATAGTAGCAACAAAACACACACAAAACAGCCTCCGAACTCTTTAGCAACTCCCTGACAGCACCAGAAACACTTTAGCATTGTGCCGTCGAGTTCAGTACATACGTTATCCATAGAAAAGCTAACAATTGAGTTATTTTTGTTCGGTGCAAAAAATGCACAATTCACCTTCAAACTATCAGAAGTTTTGAGCATGTTGTGTGGTTTAGGGAGTCAGTCAATCCACCTGGGCTATGAACACGGGTGATGTTGAGCTCTGGACGGCTGCTGTCATGCAGGCCAGACCCGTGACCCTGGAGGTGAGCATCACTGTCTAACCGCCCAATCTGAGCAGCTGGCAGCGTGAGAGAGAGAGAGCGGCACTGACTTCAGCCGAAGAGAACGACTTCTCAAAGAACAAGGCTGGACGTACAGCTGGCTTTCAATGTCCTACTGGACAGCTTTACAATGATAAACATTTGTCCTTATTTCACGTAACGGGCTTTACTTTGCACTTTGCTTTTTTTATTTGATTTTGTGAAAAAATGTCTTGACATTTGGCAATCTGATCAAATACTGAGTCACTGACTCTGTGGTAAAACTGAGTGGATTGTGATTTGTGCTCATTTTACCAAATGCAGTCATTAATCCAGGTCTTCTGTACATAAACTCATGTCTGAGAACCTGACCATCATCTACTGTGCTCTGGCTCTGTGAAGCAGATGTTGGCTTACTTCTGTAAATGTCACTGTAAATTAAAGAGAATTTCATTGTGTAACAGACAATTCTGACTGTTGCTTTAATTGCAGCGCCAGCAAATGGACTTCTTGTGGAGTGCCTGCAGATCTCTAGTGCTATAAGGAGTCATCTGGCATACAGTTCGTTTATTGAGAGTTAGTTGACATTTCAAGGACTCAAAGTCCATTTCCTGTGCTGTCAGCGCACAGAATAATGAGTTATAATTTAGAGGGAGCTGACAGATTAAAAATGAGAAATCTCCAGCTATTTTACTCCTGACAACAGCACGAGGTTGGACGAGGAGCATTACAAATGCATCCAGACAGGAGAAAATACTTTGAAAAGAAAGAGGGGGAGTTTGACAGGAACAGAGAAATGTGTTATATATGCGCTGGACTGATTGTGTCAGAAGAGTACATTAACAGTTCAAATGCTGCCGAGCTGAAATCAAAGGTTAGTGTTATGCTGTGCTTTCGTTCGCATCATCACAGTACAGATCCCAGATTAGAGGATGATTTCCTGCTGGGTGATTTCAGTCATTTCCTTTGCTTTATCTGTGTCTGCTCCTCACGGGACACCACCACGAGAGTCTGCTTTTGCTGTCTCAACTGCTAAGAGTTTATTACAGTTCTTTAGAGAAATCTGATTGGAAAAGCAAACTGAAATTTCAATTCAATTCTAAAATGACATGATGCCATAATATAAGTAAATGAAACCATAGGGCAGGGCAGACATCTGCAGTGATCCTGAACTCCTCCATCAGCTGCTTCAGGTGTGTTTGACTGGAGCTGGAGCTCAGATCTGCTGGACTGGACCTCCTGCCATAGGGTGTCCCATTTGTCATTTAAGGTTTCAAAGAGGGTTTGGTACGAGTGCCCCATGCCATTGTGTCCCGCCGATGTGTCCTTCTCACCTCTGGTGTCACCGTTCAGTCAGGGATTGTTCATAAGACACATGCATGCTGAACCTGATTTGGGCCAGAATGAGCTGCTGTCTACTGTTTGGAAAAGCCTGTGCATTGCTAGTGAACTCTCCGGGCCAGATTTATTCAACAGGGCAAATAAGTCATTAGTAAATCCTGAGAGTATACTGCCAAAAGAGGGTTTGTGTTGGCACAAGCTGTGAGTAAATCTGGTATACTGTATAATGTCTTAAAATGCGGTCTAGGTAGACAGCTCACTATGTTCTGTAACTAAACATTGGTTGAATGTTTTGGCTTTATCATAGATTTAGCTCTTCTACATGGTAACCTTACACGGTTTCAATGTGTGTCGGCATTTTTTGTGTTTTACACAATTGAGGGGGAAAAGGCAAGATTCTGTCACATAGTTAGGTATGTTGCATTTTGTTGTGCTTCACTGCTACTAGTAGTAGCTTGTTACTGGTTACAACACTGATGTGAATGTGTTAAAACATATATTTTCATTAAACATATACTGAAACTCATTTAAAAAGTATTTTTTACACAAATGCAAACGTAATGCTGGCAATATTTTCTTCCTTTCAAAACTGCTTGGTTTGCTGCTTCTGTTCAGCCTGCGGAGATCTCACAGGAAAATGGAAAATATGCAATCATTAAAATTAATAAAATGCATATTACAGCACCAGAGAACATTTCCACTTGCACAATAATTACATTCCCACATTTGCAGCGTCCTCTCCTAATTGTCCATTTGCTAAGCATTGCTAAACATGTAGGGCAATGAACCTGCAGCAACAGCTGGATATTTATGAGACCATGCTTACATATTGCTGATGGAAGTTTCATAATAAGTATAGCATATTCACCCATACAGTATATGCTGACCGTTTGCCATATTTTTCATTTTGTAGTTTTTAAAAACAAGCCAAACTGACTGTGGGTAAATTAGATGGAGGCAATTGATGTGATATATAAACCTGTTGGAAAGTTAAAAAAAAAAGCGTTTCCATCACCACGAGGCAGGATAAACATAACCACCCCTGGAAGGATGTACCATTAAAGAAAGCAATGAAGACGCTTTTAAAAAAGAAAAAAAGAGCATGTTGTTCTCTCTGTTTATTTGTGGATGTGTGTCTGTGTGTGTGTGTGTGAGTGTGTGAGTGAGTGTGTGAGTGTGTGT
>NW_015540883.1:590203-598937 GCF_001515605.1 Sinocyclocheilus anshuiensis | reverse complement strand
GTGTGTGTGTGTGTGTGTGTGTGTGTGTTTGTGATGGTGAGGAAGGACTCACCGAGTTGGACGTCTATGACGCTGGCCTGTCTCTCTGATGGGAACAGGACTTTTGGTGGTCTGGTTGTAAGAAGTGCTGCAACACAATAAACACACATTAGCAATAGGGCACTGAATGAACCATTCATCTCAATAACTCAAAACTGCTTCATCTTTGCTGTCCATTCAAAAGTCATTCATACATTTGACATATACATTTATATTTACATTTAGCAGATGCTTTTATCCAAAGCGATTACAAATGAGGAAAATAGAAGTAATCAAACCAACAAAAGGGCAATAATATGTAAGTGTTGTGACAAGCCCGGGTTAGATTAACGCAGTGCATGTAGCAAGGTTCTTTTTTTATAATAAACAAAAAGAAAAAACAAGCAGATAGAATAGAAAAAGAATAGGGAAAGCTAGTGTTAGAGGGTCTTTTTTTAAATAAAAATAAAAAAAGTCAAAAGAATAGAAAAAAAATAGAAAACGCTAGTGTTAGAGGGTCATTACTTTATAATAAATAAAAAGAAAACAAAAATATAGAATAGAAATAGAATAGAGAGTGCTAGAGTTAGAGGGTCAAGTGTAGATTGGAAGAGATGTGTTTTTAGCCTTTTCTTGAAGATGGCTAAGTAACTCAGCTGCTGGGACTGAGTTGGGCAGGTCATTCCACCAGGAGGGAACATTTAATGTAAAAGTCCGTGAAAGTGATTTTGTGTCTCTTTGGGACGCACTATAATGCGTCGTTCACTTGCAGAACACAAGCTTCTGGAGGACACATAATTCTGAAGTAGTGAATTTAGGTAAAGGGGTGCAGAGCCAGTGATTTACATTTTATGCAACATATTATGCACATAAAGTCATTGGGCAGGGTAAAGTTTGTCATTTCTGTTTGTCAGTTTCGGCTTAACTGACTGTCTCTACACTAACGAGAACCTTGTTGAGTGGATGTTGAGATGTGGCACCATGCTCTACCAGCTGACCAACAGGACATAAAATAATTCTTTAAGACAAAAAGCAAAACCATTCAGATGTGTAGGACATGCACAAGCAGAGAATGCTAGTTAGTTTCATTGTAAACGGTGAACACAACACAGATGAATACTAACAATTACTGTGTTGAATGATGAAAACAACAGAAAAATTATAATGTTTCAATCCAGTAAACATTTAATCTCTTTGTGCTGTTGTCCACTGAGCAAATTATCAGGACAAACAGACTTTTTATTTTTTTGGAGATCACCCCACAAGGAGTGATTGTCTTCACCACAAGCTATATAAATGTTTATCATTTTGATATAGTCTTGCCTCTATCTGCATTGTATCTTAATAGGAGCACTGTGAAAGGAGTGAGGGCTGAAGCGACAGCCTCATCCATCTTGCGGGGCAGCTGCAGCTTTAGCATGCAAATCAAGCCATCATTCACGTCAAAAGAAAACCACCCTCTCTGAATCCACAGGTCTTCGCCGGCTCACGCGTACATCAGCGTCCCTCTGCATCAAACACACTCTCTGCTGATGAACCCATGAGCAGCTAACTCTACTGCCATGTCAATAATACTTAGGGCTAATTATGAACGCGCTGATGCTTTTATGGTACGGTGAGAACACTTGTGAACAGGACCAGTTTTCTCCTCTCTCTGCATTGCATTTGTACAGTGTCTCTGGAGCAACGCAATTACTTACAATTAAGCAAAAATCACAGCACTATTTATTTTGCTGAGTTCATATTTTTCACGGAATTACTTTTTAACAGCTCCATTTATTAACAAATAAACAGTGCTAGGAAAATTAAGTGCTCTTGAAGTTGAAGTTGCATTGTTGGAGTGTAACTGGCTCCGCTGGTTAAAATAAATCTTTAGCCCAAATCTCTGCAGCAAACTGTCATTAGCCTCCAACTTACATTCTCTTTTCTCCTCTTCCAGCTATAGATAGAAACTAGCCTAACTGAATGCCGACCTCATACGTCATCCTCCCGGAGCTGCTTCTGTGTAAAACAGTGAGCTCAAGCTAGATTAAAGTGATTATTACGTTTTGAATATGAATATTTTTCTTACAAAAACGCATCGATTCGCTACAGGAGACCCTTGTTCACACCCCGGAGCCGTGTGAGACACTTTTTATTAAGGATGGGCGCTTTTTATTTCACTTCTTTTGGACTGATGCATGCAACACCCGCTGAGTGCCATGAAACAGCTTGAAAGATCAAAGACAATTTTTAATATAACTCCGACTGGATTCGTCTGAAAGAAGAAAGTCATATACACCTAGGATGACTTGTGGGTAAGTAATTTATGGGCTAATTTAAATTTTTGGGTGAACTAACCCTTTAACCTGCTATCTGAGAGTGACCTCAGGGATGAGACGAGATCCTGACTGACGGGGGAACAGAGCGGAATCTCTTTAGACAGCTCTATGAGCCATTAACAGACAAGCTATAATACACAGAATTACAGCGCTAAAGAGTCAGAATCAATGGCGGATCCTGTCGGAGGCGCCCACCGCTCTCCCTGTGCTGTGCTTCACCACCACCTCTCACTTCTGCTGCAACCGTGTGTCTGTGCACGAGAAACCACTGACTGATGAACACAACGTTCAAGCTGATTAATTCACAGAATAAAATACAAAATCTGTATCCACCGTTTCAATTTGACCTGGTCAATTAAAAAAACCCTAGTACTTACAGATTGTAATATGAAAAGGGTAAAGTAAAAAAAAAAAAAAAAATGTAAGGGTCAGGTTAAACTTGTTTGGATTGCACTAAAAAATAAATTATGAAGTGTAATTATATGTAAAGACAGCAAACAGAGGCAGATTCTGCAGCAACAGCATTCTTTGCTCTCACTCGTGCAAAACAGATTCTATATTAATATTCTATATTCAAACACTGGGATATTCAAACTCTGACTTTTATGCAAAGCTGCAATAATTAAATAATTAATTAAATTATAAAACACTTTTTATAGACTCAATTTATTTATTTACCATGCTTTGCTGCTTATGTGATGTAAACGCTAAAGTCTGTTTCGTTCGTTTGGTTTTGTTGTGCTGAACCGAGTGTTTAACTTGCTTCACTTATACACAGCTCTTCTTATAGCTTGTGTTGCACTGAATTTGCATTTCATTCCACTTAATGCATATTCGTTTCTTTCAACGTGAATAGATCATTCATGTGCAAACTCCATCTCGTTTCACTTTCTCTTTAAATACTTCACACTAAACAAAGAGTCAGTATGAAGATGAATTCCACTTCAAGCAAAAGAAAACCTGATAGTGTTTGCTTTGGTAATGTGCTAACATTTCTTGCTACTTAACTATAGGAAAATGTTCATCATTCGTCCTCAGACAGAGCTTAAAAGAAAGTTTAAAGATCTGTGAGTCTTCGCCTGCAGTTTGAAAAAAAAAATCTCTCTACTGAGAACTGCTCAAACGCTCAGAGTATCAGGCAGCTGACAGCAATTAAGATTCATACACAAGTCTTCTGCAGGACTAACTATTGATCTATGCTTCAGGCCTAGCAGAAAGTGCTTGGAACGATGCTTGTTCTGGCCGTCGTGTCAGTGACTCCAGACTCACAGCAGTGACAGTGGATCTGTATCTCTCTTTCTCAAGCGGGCACCAGCTGTCCTCGGGGTCCAGATCCGTCATGACACCTGACCCAGAGCATCTGGACCCATCACTTCCTCTCTGTACACGAGGACATCGTGCCCCTTCATTCGCATGCACACTTTCATCACTTCTCCTTCAATATAACTCTTCCAAACACTGCTGATCCCACTCGGTCCAACTTCCATTTCCACGCTTCCCATGACTCCCATAGACACGTGTAGGCTAACATGTCAGTTTACAATTGTCATGCAAACGCCTACCAGTAGTGAGATTAACCGATTTAGATTACTGTACAAATAAACAGATTTAAAAACTGAGTCCAGCATTGTAGCAACTGGTAATGATAACATACACTGTAAAAAATGATTCCTGCACTCAGCAAATATTGCTCATTAAAATAAACCGATTTTACTTAAAAAAAATCCAGTTTTGAACATTACTTAATTTAAAGCTACAAATGTTACATAACATATTGAGTTTATGGTTTACTTTAATTAATAAAGATACACAACAAGTAATTTTGAGTAAAGTCAACAATAATAAAAAAAAAAAAGTCAGTCAAATTAACAATTTTTTAGGACCCAAGCAGATGTCTGCCCTCAGCAAATATGGCTCATTAAAATAAACAGATTTTACTTAAAAATGTCAGTTTTGCACATTACTTTATTTAAAGCTACAAATGTTACATAACATACTGAGTTTATGGTTTACTTTAATTAATAAAGAAAAACAAGTAATTTTGAGTAAAGTCAACAATAATAATAATAATAAAAAAAAAAGTCAAATTAACAATTTTTTAGGACCCAAGCAGATACCACGTGACGAACTGGATTAACTTTGAAACGCGCAATTTGTTGTGGCCATTTTAGAAAACCAGATCTCAGAAGAGGACTTCTCATCCACGGTGAAGGTAAGTAACTGTTAAGTAGAGCTTTTCTTTATCATATATCCTGAATATACAAGTTTCTGATTTTTTTTATTTGGCACTTTACTACATATCGAATGAGCACTGTTAAACATGTGCGTGCACTCTGGAGTCTTTTGTGAGACCAAAATACACATTGTACAGTTACTTTTATGAGATGAATGTTAAATAATGGTGAGTGGCAGATTGTTTGGTCTGTGCATAAAAAGGATGGTCCACAGTAGTTATATTTTGCCGTCTGACACACCCCAAACACATGGTGTGATATTTGATCGTGAACAAATAAAAATTCTCCACAGTTTGCCTTTGATCGTAAATTGCACCAGTGGCAGTTCTGGTGCATCCATTACAACATACTGCATGACACGACATACATACACATCATATGTTAGCATTGTAGCGGTAGTTCTGGGCGTATATATCGGTAGACAAGCGTTTTATAGCCATTCCAGTTTTAACCTTCAAATGATTTTACTCGCATGCTGTCCTGAGAGTGTTTCTGCACACACGCACAGCAAGTCTGTCGCACAGCGCGAATGCTGAACTAAGATCTTCACGGCTAATCGCTCTTAAACTGTTGAATACAGATTTACATAAGGTTTACATAAACAGTCGTTTACGTCCTAAGTGAATGTAAACAGAAAACTGGACGTGTGTAAGTACATTAAATCCGTGCAACTTCATTAATGTTAATCAACACAAGACAGGAAAAAAATCACTCACTGCTCTTGACTGATTAACTTTAACTTTGATTAGAATCTGTATATTGAATTCATACAGTAAAGTCTACTGATGTTTACTGAAAATTCTGCTAACTTATTTTAGCATTTAAATCTTAGGTGTTCACTCTCATTGCTGTGTCATGCATTTTATTTTATTTTTAATATTAACATGAATTTCTATTTCTGTTTGTACTCAGGATCACAGCTTGATTGTCTTCCTATCAGAGAACACTGACAATCTGATTGCACATTTCCACATTACCAGGTGAGTGAATATGGTACATTTTGTGTTGTTTGCTTTGAAATTACTTTTATAGTAAGTGGAAAGTGCAAATTTTAAAATACATTGACTAATCTTAAAATAAATAACAAGTAATTTTGAGTAAAGTCAACAATAATAATAAAAAAAAAGTCAAATTAACAATTTTTTAGGACCCAAGCAGATACCACGTGACGAACTGGATTAACTTTGAAACGCGCAATTTGTTGTGGCCATTTTAGAAAACCAGATCTCAGAAGAGGACTTCTCATCCACGGTGAAGGTAAGTAAATGTTAAGTAGAGCTTTTCTTTATCATATATCCTGAATATACAAGTTTCTGATTTTTTTTATTTGGCACTTTACTACATATCGAATGAGCACTGTTAAACATGTGCGTGCACTCTGGAGTCTTTTGTGAGACCAAAATACACATTGTACAGTTACTTTTATGAGATGAATGTTAAATAATGGTGAGTGGCAGATTGTTTGGTCTGTGCATAAAAAGGATGGTCCACAGTGGTTATATTTTGCCGTCTGACACACCCCAAACACATGGTGTGATATTTGATCGTGAACAAATAAAAATTCTCCACAGTTTGCCTTTGATCGTAAATTGCACCAGTGGCAGTTCTGGTGCATCCATTACAACATACTGCATGACACGACATACATACACATCATATGTTAGCATTGTAGCGGTAGTTCTGGGCGTATATATCGGTAGACAAGCGTTTTATAGCCATTCCAGTTTTAACCTTCAAATGATTTTACTCGCATGCTGTCCTGAGAGTGTTTCTGCACACACGCACAGCAAGTCTGTCGCACAGCGCGAATGCTGAACTAAGATCTTCACGGCTAATCGCTCTTAAACTGTTGAATACAGATTTACATAAGGTTTACATAAACAGTCGTTTACGTCCTAAGTGAATGTAAACAGAAAACTGTATTTTTGTAAGTATATTACTGCTCCGGGTGTGTGTTCACGGTGTGTGTGTGTTCACTGCTGTGTGTGTGCACTTAGGATGGGATAAATGCAGAGCACTAATTCCGAGTATGGGTCACCATACTTGGCCACATGTCACTTCACTTCACTTCCTATATTAATGTTAATCAACACAAAACAGAAAAATATCACTCACTGCTCTTGACTGATTAACTTTATCTTTGATAAGAATTTGTGTATACTGAATTCATACAGTAAAGTCTACTGATGTTTACTGAAAATTCTGCTAACTTATTTTAGCATTTAAATCTTAGGTGTTCACTCTCATTGCTGTGTCATGCATTTTGTGTTTCTGCGCACACGCACAGAAAGTCTGTCACACAGGACGAATGCTGAACTAAGATCTTCGTGGCTAATCGCTCTTAAATTGTTGAATACACACAAGGACAGGTTTACATAAACAGTCGTTTATGTCTTAAGTGAATGTAAACAGAAAACTGAATGTCTGTAAGTATATTAAATCCGTGTATTGCCATTAATGTTAATCAACACAAAACAGAAAATTATCACTCACTGCTCTTGACTGATTAACCTTATCTTTGATAAGAATTCGTGTATACTGAATTCATTCAGTAAAGTCTACTGATGTTTACTGAAAATTCTGCTTACATATTTTAGCATTTAAATCTTAGGTGTTCACTGGCATTACTGTGTCAAGCATTTTATTTTATTTTATTTTTAATATTAACATGAATTTCTATTTCTGTTTGTACTCAGGATCACAGCTTGATTGTCTTCCTATCAGAGAACACTGACAATCTGATTGCACATTTCCACATTATCAGGTGAGTGAATATGGTGAATTTTGTGTTGTTCGCTTTGAAATTACTTTTATATTTAGTGGGAAGTGCAAATTTGAAAATATAATGACTAATCTTAAATACAATAAAAGTTTTTTTTTTTGCTTGTTTGGTTGAATGATTTAGATTAATGACTGCTTGGATGTCTCCATTAGTGAGCTTTATACATGTTTTAAAGTTGAGCCTGACATATTTTGTTGTCTTTTTGCGTTTTTACCCTCTTAATGAACAAACAACCAAAAAAGCACAATATGCATTTTATTGTTTTGTGTTATAGGACACTGATCGGGAAATAGCCCAAGAAGACCCTACAAGGGGGCTCTCCAGATGGCAGTTCTTTCTTGAAAGGTGTTGAGGTTCTGTCAGGATTGTCCAGTGTTGCAATGCACGTGTTGTGTTGCCCTTCTTGGCCTGATGTATTCTGTAAAACTGAGTTACCCCAAGCCACTGAGGTATACATTTGATTTGTATTATTTTTTTTCAGAAAATCCTGCTTGACTTGATTGCAACACTTCTAACCCCTGATTTTCACTGCACACGTCTACACCGGAGCGGATCACGGCCACTTTAGTCAATGCTTGTGTTAAACCAGCTGTGCCACGGCACGTTTCAGAAGCGGCTTTCTGCGCCACTTCGCTAAAGATAGATGCCTAGTCTATTTTTGACGGATGCCGCATCCAAGCCGCACAGAAAAAGCAAAATAAAAGTCACAAAATACGGTTAATTTCAAAATAAACACCCTGTGCAGACTCCCGATCGTATGTCATATCACTATCCTTGCTAGGAGACCAGAAATGGATGACGAGAGGTTAATCCTCGAAGTTGAAAAACACATTAACTGATGAGTAGCCGTGATCATCTCCGGTGGCCGTGTCGGAGCCGTAACGCGCCGCTGACGTGTGCAGTGTAAATAAGGGGTAACTTTGAATAACAAGATGTTGAATTATTTTTTTTTAATACTTGTTAAGTGTCTTAATACTGCAAATTCTGCAAAATTTTAATGCCACAGAACATTGCACAACTCACACATGCAAGTCAACAAGCATACAACACACATTACTCAGCACTTCACTGCACTCAAACACAAGCATACAACACCACAAACATTGTGTAAACAACATACTCAACTCTATACCACACACACAAACATAAAACACCACACATATCAAAAAAAGAATGTTGATGCGTACTGTTATTTGTTACAGATTGTTTACTGTTGTTCTGTAATCTGTATTTTTAGTCATTTTCAAATCAAAATCCTGTGTAATGGTAGAACACAGCATGCACCTTAACAACACACACAAACAAACACACACACACACACACACACTATTTTCCATGTTTTATGGGGACTTCCTATAGGCATAATGGTTTTTATACTG
>NW_015540883.1:571416-589296 GCF_001515605.1 Sinocyclocheilus anshuiensis | reverse complement strand
GCGAAGCACCCGTTCCCTGCTCCTCCCCAATCATGGTGGATGGCAGCAGGCTCCGGCCTCCTGGTGAACGGGGCCGACTCCTCCGCTCCCTCTGGGACGGCAGCCACCCCTCCTCGACCCAGGAGCGCGGCAGCGAGCGCTCAGTCCCACCTCGTCTTCCATAGTTCCAGCACCACCGTCTCGGGCAGCCACCGGCGGTCTCTCCGCTTGTTCCTGCTGCCCGATGTTAAAGATGATGAAAGCAAACTGTAACAACGTTTGTAGGTCGGGAAGAAGGAGGCGGGAACCGGCGAACATTTAAGATTTTAATAAAATAAACAAAATGAAAGTAAAGCGGCAGCCCCTCTCAAAACCGGTGAGTGGTGGAGGTGTCGCTCATTATCAATTACTCCACCAGCCTCGCTCCGTTCCCACGGCTCTCGGCCCCGCCCCCACTCGTCACATAGAGCATTTTTCAGTTTTTGACAACCTATATTTCTGAATCATTTTGCCGTCAAACCTGAGCAAATGCCTTACACAGTATACAATTAAAGTTCGAAATTACATGGCCAAAATGTTGAAACCATGCTTGGAGAAAAAAAGGTTATTTTCCCATTATGCTTGCTGTGTGGCATTCGATCAGCTGGGTTTGGATTGCTTCCTAAACTGCCTATAAAACAGCTGCATAAGAAACTGCAGAATTATGGAAGCCATCTGGAATAATAACGCTGGAGAATGAATATGATTAACGCTAAAATAAACAAATGGCAAAGTGTTAGATTGCTGTTCGACAAGCATATAATGAGAGGCAACCTTAAGCCCAATTATACAAGCAGGACTCGGCTAGAGAAAACGAGCTTGAGAAATGAAGGCTGTTGTCCCTCCTTCCTCCCGGGTTTCGGCACCAATGTAACAACGTTCGTAGTCACGGGAAGAAGGAGGCGGGAACCGGCGAACATTTAAGATTTTAATAAAATAAACAAAATGAAAGTAAAGCGGCAGCCCCTCTCAAAACCGGTGAGTGGTGCAGGTGTCGCTCATTATCAATTACTCCACCAGCCTCGCTCCGTTCCCACGGCTCTCGGCCGTGTTTTCTCTTCCGCGATCACTGTTCTGACTCAGAGGAAGCTCAGTCGCTGCTCATATGTCATCATATTACGCGTTGATAACCCTGTCTCCTATGAGAACATCCATTACACTTCCGAGTTCAGTTCTGTACATAAGGAACCCAGAAAAACATTTCTACGGATGAAACATGAACCTAATAAACACACGATCATGACAGTATATGATTTGTATGTGATTTTCATGAGATTCTGCCTATTTTCATATTAATACAGGGTGTTTACATGAGAAATTCTAAGCAGGTGTAGCGATTAGCTTGATATAAAAGGCTACAAATAATATATTCTGTCTTCCCGTCATGTGGTAATTACTGTAATTCTGAGATGATAACACATGACATTCTACTCGGAGCTGAATTTTGTTTTTCTATGGCAACACTATCAACGCCAAAGCCTTCACGTGCTCCAGAACTCGTAATTACAATTTATAAGCTCAGAACGTTCTGAGAGCTACGACTTGGACCATGTGACCGCTGTACCACCTGACCACCACAAGGTTCATTTAGGCGCTACCTCCGAGTCAAAGTACATGGGTAGCTCTGAGTAGAATGTCACATGCTATCATCTCAGAATTACAGTGGATGACATCATAGACGAGGTGGGGGACTCGAGTCAACATAAAAATTACTTTTGATTATTATGCGGCCCCGTCGTTCACAACTTAGTGCCAACATTTCGGCAAACCTTGTTTTCTGTAAATGCAACACATTTTAGACAGATTCAGTTAAAGTGAATTAGACAGATTGGATTAGACAATTTAGACTGGATTTCTTCATTTTAAACATTGTGTAAGCAACACAATTTTATTTGAAGATATGTAGCACATATGCATATAATTCATATATAGCAATGTGAATGAGATATATAATATGTATATAAGTTCATCTTTTCTGTGCAAAAATAAATACGTAGTGAAAATTAACCTTTTTTTTATAACTGAGACTTGACTGGAAACTTATCAGGACTCAACTTGACTTGCTTAGGGTGAACCCTTGACTTCACTGATTTGTCTGAACTGTGACTTGGCTCGAGACTTGATGGTTAAGACTTGAGACTTTCTTGGACTTGACCATGTGTGACTTGTCCCCACCTCTGCATCATAGTACCGCGAGAGCTCTAGAGAGCAGATGCTCCGTAAGCTCTCGAATCGCTATCACGGTACTTTGATGTTAAACACCTACCGATCTGTTCAGCGCCGCGTCACGTCGAACACACCTAGTGTTTTTCCTTGAATAACCCCTTAGGTATCAAAATTTGGTACCAAACAAAAATACACTTTCCGATACTCGATGGTATCGAGGCAATTCGGTCGGTGCCTAAAAAGCATAGAACGCAATACCCAGCCCTAGTGCACCATACTAATCCAGTTAGTCTAGTGTGGAGTTACTAAGGCTGACATGAAACCAAACTTCAATTCAGTGTCACGTCCTTTCTGTTGCCATACAAACACACATCTGAAGAGCAGTGCATCCTCAACTTCTCAAACGAGGCTCAATTTCCCCGTTGTGTAGTCATTCTCCAGAGTGCCTCAGGGTGTGCGTCTCACACACACACACAAGCTCTGCACCCTTTTATTGCCCTTCACAGGCTCTCACCCACACTCTTCAATCCGGCAATTCCTTCTGAAGGTAATATGGTAATACTAGAGCCATTACTGGCTTACCATGGTCTTCACTTTAGAATACTGCTCCAGATGAGTAGTAATTCCTTTAGAAGGATGTAGTAACACTGGAGTCATTATTAGTGCCTATGCCATCAGTTTTGCAATAGTTATTAATGAAATCCTAATCCCAAAGTAAAGAATCTTCTAAACATTCATAATGGTTTGAGATATTCAAAAGAAAACTGAGGTACTGTACATATGTCCATATATTTCTGTGAGGTACATCAAATAAGATCACTTTGGCACAGGGAATTGGTCCTGTGAACTGCATTAAAAAAAACAAAAAAAAACAACAACCTTTGTTTAAACGGCTCACCGCTAGTAAATAGTTCCCTGAAAAGGCAACAAGACGTTGCATTGGAAGTAGTGATGCTATGGGAACGCTTCTGCAGGATTGTGTCTTGAAGCACACGTGAAATCAGTCCAATGGCATGGTGGGATGTCATCACGTAACAGACGACCAGGAAGCTCTATAAATAGCGCCCAGACCAAACAATGTCAACGTCTTGTTCCCATCTTGTAGGAAGACTACTGACAATAACACATTTGAAGCGGTAATACTCCTAACTGAATGATCTCTGACAGCCATAGGTGACGCTGTCCAGATGCTTCATATGCAAGAGATAGCCTCGATCCAGTTGCTCAATGTCTGCTTGGATGCCGAGGCCTAAGTGACCCAAAGCACACAAACAATTGATCAGTTTCACGTCACGGGGCAGCTCTGTCAGTGTAAGCATCCAATGACTTAACAGGGAAAAACAGATTTAGTTTTTCCTGGTAGTGTCACATTAGTGAGGACCTTAGGAACATACTGCGGACTAGGCTGTAGAAAGGCTCTCACCATACCAGGTGCAAACTCTAAGCGTGATGGGGCAGCCGACAGGGCTAAAGGTCTCCCACTCGCTTAAGAGACGTTAATAAGATAACCCTGCAGAGAACTGATCCTGCAGAAACTCTGCAGTGTATCGGCCGACAGTTAACTGGGTCCAGCTGGTGATTTCTGCACAATAAAGTGAAAATAATATACTTCAGCGAGGCTACAATCGACAGCTGACAAATCTGTCACTGTCAAGCACTGCTCTTGAATTGCATCTGGGCCCACTCCCTCACCTTCATCTAGGTCTCAAAGCAGGTCAGCCTGGTGCGCTTGCAAGATTTACATCATGTTCAGGCATGCACCAGCTTGACCTGTCCCATATAAGCTTTACTCACCAAGGCCAAAGTTGCTTTACATGGCTTGATGAGCAATGCTGGGGCCTTAAGGGACGATGCTGTATCAGGGTACAGATAGCTCGCAAGCGTTTGCTCCACCTAAAGCTGACATTATTTTGTCTGGGTGCCATTTATAGAACTTCCTGGATATGACATCATATGTTATGGGATGACGTCCCGCCGTTCTATTGGACTGATTTCACACATGCTTTTCAGACGCAATAATGCAGAAGTGCTCCCATAGTGTCGCTACATCTGATGCAGCGGGAGTTTCCTTGAAGGGGAACTACAGTATGTCTTTCTGAAGACATAGCGTCCCACAAAAAAAAGAAAAAAAAGAACTCACATGTTTTGGTTAAATTAATCCTCCCACAAGAGGATGAAACAGCTTTCAACACTTTTGTCAACAACAAATTAACACCAAACACAAGAAGTCAGCAGAAGGGACTCTTGCTCTAAGCCTCCACACTCCAGACATCTCAGCTCTGCCCTTTTAACTCCAAACATTTCCTCTAGTGGGCCAATCAGGATAGAGTAGTCATCAGCAGAATCATCAACTAATTGAACTCCACCTGTTAGTCCTTATCAGCGTTTGAGAGAGAGGGAGAGAGAGAGAAAAGCAAAACAAAACAAACTGAGCACATGCACAAAAGAGACACTCCCACTTATATAGGTCCTGGGACGTAACATTTTATTATTATTTGTTTCTCAGAACAAAAATACTGATTAACACTTTGTATTTATGCAGGACATATTCTGTTTTGAACATGAAAGTTTTTTTTTTTTTTAGACTTTTCACTCTTATTGATCAGAACACATGGAACGGAGTGGTAATTTGTTGCAATAATGACACAGACAGCAACGAAGATAATGCATGAAAATGTTGTGGTCAGATTTAGAGGAGATCATCATATCACTCTTGAATATCTTTCAAAAATTCTTCATCAGAAACATCAAACTTGTCAAACTGTTACTAAAATTTCTCAGTGGAGACAAAGGTAGGCGATTTCGCTTTACTGTATATCTGCGCTGTGGCTTTTATATCCACTCAGGAAAAGTGAGGGTTAATGACATGACTGTGCAGTCTCCATTTAGGAAAACATTATAAGCAGACTAAACTGAAGCTCCTACGCAAAGCCCTTACACAGAGTTGTGCTGCGGCAACTGAAAATAGCTCATGAAAAGCTACTTATGCAATTGTAGATGTGTGGGACCCTTGAGAGCATCTCCATGCCGCTTCCAAATCCAGCCCAGCCAGATGAACTATGGGTGCTTACTGGAGCATGTGTGGGAAGAACAAATCGCAGAATATACTGCAATAAGTCAGGAAATGCTTGTGGGATCTGGGACCCAATCATGAATCAAAATTAGATGAAAGTACAAAAACGTACAAAAGAACTGCTTAAACATGTGAACTGCCTGAAGAAATCATTCCAGCATCCAGCAGAAAAGGGAAAGACAGCATTGAATAGGCCTGGCACAAGCTGGTCCTCACCCAATGAGCACAGAAGATGACAGTGTTTATTAGCATCACCTACACGTCTGACCTACAGTAAGACGTCTCCTACAGTATGATCAGCACATTCACTTCACACTCCTTTACCTGCTGGGAGTCACACACACACACACACACACACAAAGAGTGGACTGCATTGCATCTTCTGCTGAGTGACGGAACTGTCATGACTTTCATGTGGAGTACTCTTCTGTAAAGAGTCTAAAAGCATAAGCAATAAGCCATGGCACAAAGCTGAGAGTGTAAAACCCTCTTGACCGTGGTAAAATCACTGTAATTCTTGGTCATATACAATGGAAGCGACAGTAATGTTCAGTAAATAACTGGAATATTATTAATAATAAAAACCTGAACAACAATTCTTTGCAATCTGTACAGGAAACTTCTCAACATGAACCGATTGTTATGACAGATTGTATTAACAACCTCATCAACCAGATGAATTGATTTCTAGCACTCCGAACACAGTGGAAAAACTCCGAAATAAAAGCTATTGTCAGCATTATAAGCTGTAAACATGCAAACATTTCAAAACATTTGGATTTGATTATACACAGGCTAGGATAGGAGCTGAAGAAACTGTGAAGTTTTTGTTTGTAAATATGACCACACAAAATCATATTGTGAATATATAAATAATGCACTCAGTTAAAATATATCTTCTTAAATCACTAAATCTCAATATAATAAGCAGTTGGCACAGAAGAGTCTTCAGTGCTGTTTTAATGAGCGTGAACTGTGGCACATGCACTTGCAATAAACACACAATGCCTGCTTTTCTTTCTGCCTGCCAATTTAATTCTCCCTGAGCCAGCAGATACATCTGATGCCTCGCCAGCCGCGGCCGTCAGCACACACTTCCCAGCATCATTAACACGCGTCTGCACAGGACACTTATTTTTATTCCAGTACCTTTTTATTTAAGTGAAAACTACAAGTTCCCACACTCACGTCAACAAACATCATGAGATATTGTTGGACACACTAAATTACTTTGGGGAAGTTTTCACCGGAAATTCGCAGCACAGTGTTTCATGAAATATGAAATATTCACTGGTTTCAGAAATATGCTGATGGAGCAGTTTTACACACACACACACACACACACACACGCACGCACGCACGCACGCACACACACGTCCACTTATGACTCACAGACACACTCATCTGAAATACAACGCACAGCATATTGATCTCTAACAAGCTATTCCACACATATTTGCATTTAGCCTAAATGTAGGCTATATTGGAAATGTATTTTATTGGCCCTGAAATACATTTAAAAAAATATTTTGGCATATGAAGGTTGAAACTAAATATATTTTCTATTTAAAAAAATATATTTAATTGGAGTTTGTTTAAAACATATATTTAGCACATATTTATTTTTATTTTTTTTAATGAAAAAGTATATTTCTGATTGAAAGAGATTCCCACTCACCCTCATCAGATTTGGAAATGATGCCACATATTAGGAGGAAGATGCTCAAATGAAGCTGGAGTAATACTGACATTATTCTTTACATTCTGAGTTCATTGTCATGCTGAGACTTCAGTAAGAATCAAGCACATGAATCCCAGAGTCACAACAATGTACAGGAACCGTCAGCGTCTGGAAGTACAGTACATGACTTTGACCACAGAATCAGGTCATAGAGCCTGAAGGAAGCGAGCTCTTCTAGCTGCATAAAACGCTGCAGCACTTCACAGCATTGAGAGAGCCCAGGACAGCCGCAGAGATTTGGAACAAATTGGCGTAGAGCTGCAGCCCGCCAGTGAGACTGAAAGGATTGGCGCTCGCGGAGCACTTCAAACTCCTCTGGGACAGCAGCACTGTAGGAAAGACAAGCCCAAAGAGCCTTCAAGACTGTGAAGTGAGCCACGGGTCCATTTGAACAGAGTTGTAATCCAAACGAAAGGGAATCTCTTAGTCCAGCTGATACGCCACTTTCATGCTGATGACAAACTCCACTGATGCATTAAACAGTAAATATGAGTCAATTCTGAGTCCTTTGCACATAAAACGGACACATTAAAAGAGTTAAATGTGTATTAATGAATGTCAGTTAATGAATGAATGTAAACAGGGTGTTTGTGCACAATCAGGTTTGGCTTTAGGATACTGATTTTGTGGGCGGGGGTGAAATCACATCTCGATGATGCACTGGAGTCACTGAGCATGGCCCCTCCTCTAACACTATAATTACAGCACATCAGCATCAGTGCTTCACCCTCTCAATCACCAGTTACTGTCATTACCGTTACTTACTACAGCCTACAGTTTGCTAGCAAGCTATGCCTTCATCACGTAAATGCATATTAGTCAGAAGTCATAAAGAGCGATAACAACCAGCTGGATGTACATTTTCCCACTTATTACAGGGCTGCTTGCCACATAAGTAAATAATTAGACACAAAATACTGATTTGAGTTTAAATATTTGAACGCAAAGCTTCCGTGAAGACAGCAGTTGCTAGTAAGCGGCAGGTTTAAACTAGACTGACATTTAAGAGATACAGTGCAGTCATACACTTATTAAACAACATTTCACCACATAAAAATAAATAAAATAAGGCGATAATAGATATTGATTTAAGATGAAAATGTTTTAAAATCTTACCAGTTTGTTAGTTATATCTTATAATCCATTACAGTGTATAAAAAAATAATTGTAAACATAATACTGAATTGAGTTTTAATATTTTATTAGCTAACCAAACGCAAAGCTTCCACGAAGAAAAACTGTTCCTAGTAAGAGTACTGTCTGTCACTACAAGTTATTTTGTGATGACATTAGTGGTCTTACTTGGAAGCCCCAGTGTTGTCATAACATAATGTCTCCATTCCCTCCATCAGGAAATGATGGTTATGAACATAACAGAGACGTTTTCAACATGGATAATAATCAGAAATGGGTCTTGAGCGGCAAATCAGCATATTAGAATGATTTCTGAAGGATCATGTGAAACTGAAGACTGGAGCAATGGCAAAAATTTCACACTATAGTTACGCTGTGTCGTAGGAAGGCAGACGAAGGCAAAAGGTGCAATTCCAATAATCTTGATTTAATAGTAAATACATGCAGGAAAACAGCAAGAAAACACACAACTAAAAGTAGAACGGACAAAGGCTACGGGAGAACTGAGGGTTTAAGTAGGGGAGCAAACAAAGGAACTGATGAGTTAATTAATCAAACACAGGTGAACAGAATGACAATTAGGAGACTAAGGAAAACTAGGTCACAGGGGAACAGGCTAACTGAAAACACAATGAAAACCAGGACAAAAACTAAACATAACCCTAACATTACTCCCCCCTCCTGGAAGGTACGTCCCGCGCCGTAACAGTACCATCAGGGAGGCTGGTGCAGGACTGGAACAGGGCCGAGACAAGGAGAGCCTCCAAGGCGGATCAGGGAGTTCAGGGGGCCATGATGGAGCAGGCAGTTCAGGGGGCCATGGCGGATCAGGCAGACTAGGAAGCCATGGCGGAGCAGACAGTTCAGGAGGCCATGGCGGTGCCGGCCATTCGGGAGGCCACGGAGGAGCCTTCGTAGCCTTGTCCTGGTTCCCCAGCCCGTCCACTATGGAAACGGATCTCTGCTTCCCCCCCCACCCCAAAAAAAAAATTTTCTTGGGGAAAATTAGGTCCTTCAATGCCCGGAGGGATTCTAGAGGGCACTCGGGAGGAGTGGGCTCTGGAGGGCGCTCGGGAGGAGCGGGCACTGGAGGGCGCTCTGGAGGAGCGGTGCTGGCTAGTACAGGGGTCTCAGGAGATAGAGGAGGGCTGGACGGGACCAGCGGAGACTCAGGAGACTCAGGAGAGCTTTCTAGAGCGGATTCTGGGGTGAGGATAGGAGCCGAGAACTCTGGGGGTAGCGCCATGTCCGTAATCACTGAGAGGCACGCTGGAGCAGCCTCGAGAGCTGGAGCTTTGGATAACCGCCTCCTCCTCTTCAGCCTCTTATTTTGGGCTGAGGTTTGAAAGAGTGAAGTGGCCGGCAGGCTTGAGAGAGCAGCGGCCGGCGGGCTTGCGGCAACCACATGTGACGACCACGGGCTGGACTCCGCTTCGTCCACGGTGAGAGCTGATCCGGCGATCCACAGTGCAAAGTTGATGTAGTTCTTCAGTGACCAGCACGGATCAGCTCTAGGCATTACGAAGCAGATATTGTCCTCCAGCCCGCACCAGAATCCCTCCATTAAGGTAAGGTCATCACATGTGGTGAGATGGCAATAGTCCACAAACTCACGCACAAAATCCTTCAGGTCTCGGCCGTCCTGGAAGATGAAAATTGTGGCCCCTGTAGGGCTATGAAAACCACCCTTCGAGGCCACGTTAATAGACACCAGCTGAAGCCTCATCTCTTGTTTGTTCTGTTCTTCTGTTACACTGTGTCGTAGGAAGGCAGATGAAGGCAAAAGGTGCAGTTCCAATAATCTTGATTTAATCGTAAATACAAGCAGGAAAACAGCAAGGATAATAGGATATTAAGTAAAGATCATGTTCATTGAAGATATTTTGTAAATTTCCTACCGTAAATATATCAAAAATGTATTATCATTAGTAATATGCATTGCTTCAACTTAATTTGGACAACTTTAAAGGCAACTTTCACAATATTTGGATTTTTTTGCACCCTCAGATTCCAGATTTTCAAATAGTTGTATCTTGGCGAAAATCTTGTCCTATCTTAACTAACCATACATCAATGGAAAGCTTATTTATTCAGTTTTTAGATGATGTATATATCTCAATTTCAAAACATTGACCCCATGACAAAAAACAAAACAGGTTTTGAGGTCCAGGGTCACATATTCTCTAATATAATATACATACAAGCTGTATCTACTGTATGTTAAAGTAATTCCATGTATTCCAGTTAATACACATCTGAATGCTACAGAATTATCATGAGATTCTAGACAACTGTTGAACAGTTTTAGGAGTGAAAATGATCATGCGTCTATGACAAAGCAAGGTCATCAGAGAGCTCAGGTGCTGATGCTGTGTCAGGTGCAGGCTGACAGCGTCTTCAACACAGACTCTTTATACAGCATCTACATGAACCCTGCTCTAGCATGCTGAATTACAGAAACCACCTTCCTCAAACCACTGCAACAATGCTGAAATCACTAGAACATCACTGTATGCTGTGCAAGTGAGTCCGATTCACAGAAGACTAGAAAAGTCAAATATTTTCATTATTAATTGCCCCTATGATGTGTACTGTTAGAGTTAGCTCTCCCAAAGCTAAAGTTTTGTATGGATTGGATAAAAATGTTCCTCAACCAGTCATTCAACATGTCTATTAATTTGGCATTTTTCTCAAATGCCTGAAACATGGACAACTTCAAATCACATATTGGGGAAGATATTATCATGAATTGAATTTTAATATGGGAAGAAAATGAAATTGGAAATCTCTCAAAGACATTACAAAGCATTTGATCGTGCAGAGTTAGCGAGAGAAGATGGACTGGATTTGATATGCAGTGAAAAGACTGAGAGAACAATCAGATGAACTCTTTCGATTTCATTACTGGATCATCTGACCGTGATCTAACCCTTAGAAAATTATTCCAGACACACACTGGCCAGCTCAGGATATAGAAACCAACAGCCTGATCTCACTAGAAACCCGTGACTACGCATACATTTGTGTCAAAGTCCTGCTGCATAGGATTACACTTCTACTCATGAAATGTCTAGGTACGGCCATTTTCTGTCCACTTTTACTCTATTCAACCAAAAAAGCTATTTTAAGCATCATAAGCAAACTCCTAAGAAAAAGCTCAACCTTAAACTTATCCTGCCATGCTGATCAGTTTCACTGAACTCTTCGAGGAGACTGCATCACTCAAAGTGCACTGAATTTAGCATTGATGTTGAAAACATAATTAAAGTTTCAAAACAAATGAAATCTGATTTGATAGTTACAGCCTTCTTTCACTCATTGAAATCATAATGAATTGCTTCTTCAGGACAACCAAACTGGGTTATAGGAAGAAAAAAAAAGTCTCAGTTTCACAGTGAAATGACATGCAAAAATAACAAGAGAGCTCAGAAAGCAGCTCTAAACACATAACTCACAGTTTTGTACCATTACAGGATTGACAAAAAATGCTTTGGTCACTACAGTAACAAACATTGCGTGAAACTCTTTGGGGAAACTCATGTTTACTTGGAATACTGAAGCCTCTTCTTCAGGACAACCAAACTGGGTTATAGGAAGAAAAAAAAAGTCTCAGTTTCACAGTGAAATGACATGCAAAAATAACAAGAGAGCTCAGAAAGCAGCTCTAAACACATAACTCACAGTTTTGTACCATTACAGGATTGACCAAAAATGCTTTGGTCACTACAGTAACAAACATTGCGTGAAACTCTTTGGGGAAACTCATGTTTACTCGGAATACTGAAGCCTGATTTGTTCATGTTCGTGTACTGTAGCTGCACGAACAAATGACATTTCAGCCCGCCAAAATGGGTGGAGTCGACTGCCTATATAAGTCGGTCTGAATGCCATTTCATCAGAATCTTTCGACTGATAGTCATTGCTTCGCAAAGCAATATGGCAGTTTATAGCATGGCAGTCTACAGTATGCAACCCTTGTTCCCGTTATTCTCAGGAAATTGAGGGAATGTTAGTAACTGGAGCGTTCCCTGTAAAAAACGGTCTCTCGCATTGCGTGAAACACTCTGGGAAGCGTATACAATATCGCCATGCTATAAATAAGGGCAAATCGAAGCCACACTGCAAGCCCAGCCCCGGAGCACCCACAATGATTGCTCCTAAGAAGCATGAGCTAATGATGAGACCCAGGACCTGAGGCTGGGATCTGCACAACTAAGACCTTTTCCACTCACAATGGGATATGAGGCGGACAAGATCCGTGCCTGAAGGGCAGGGACGTCCAGGTTATAAAATCTAGTGAAGGTAGATGGTGAAGACCAGCCAGCTGCCGCACAGATATCACCAAATGAAACTCCGCTGGACCAAGCCCAGGAGGAGACCATTCCTCTAGTGGAGTGGGCCCTCACTCCAATAGGACATTGTAAGCCCCCTGAGGCATAAACCGGGATAGTCTCTGCTTCACAACTGGCAACCCTTTAGAGTGGCCTCCAAGCATACAAAGAACTACTCTGATTGCCTAAAAAGGCTAGAGCACTCTATGTGAACTCTAAGGGCCCAAACCGGGCAGAGTAAATTAGAACCCTGCTCATCCTCTGAATTAGGAAGAGCTAGAAGGGTGATGACTTGTGCTCTGAACGGATTGGAGACCACCTTGGGCACATAGCCATGTCTTGGTTTGAGGACAACTTTACAGTTGTTAGGCCCAAACTCAAGGCAGGAAGCACTGACTGAGAGTGCTTGCAGATTGCGTGGATAAGTCTCAGGTCGGAGCGTTTTTGCCAACAAGGTCGTTTTTGCCGACTGACTGGTCAGCCACGAGAGCATGATTCACCACGATGGCTGCCATATATACTTTGAGTGTGGAAGGGGCGCGCCCCTTTTCCAGCAGCTCTTGCAGAAGAAGTTAGAATGGATGACACGTCACATGAGGACGGGTCTACATTCCAGACTGCACATCAGTCAGAAAACACAGATCACTTAAGGGCATAAAGAGAGGAGAGGAGGTCCTTCCTCAGTGGGATTGGCCAAGAGGCTGCTGACAACAGCTGAATCAACTTGGGGAACCACTTCAGGTTGCAGTGTGCCCATAGAAGGAGGCGTCTCTCCAGTTGGAGGCATCTGTTGTGACTACCTTTCTTTTGGAAGTCAGTCCCAATAAAACGCCTGTCTGATACAGCTTTCCAAGGGGCCACAGCTCTGATGCAGCAGTGGGTCACCTTGAGGCGAAAGAATCCCAGGCACCAAGCATGGGACGGTGCACAAGCTTTGAGCCAGAATTGGAGGGGCCGCATATGAAGCAGGCCCAGAGGAATCACTGAGGAGGCGGGCAGTATGAAGCCGAGCATCCTCTGGAAAACCTTGAGGGGGTAAGAAGCCCCCAATGTGAATGACGCCACTGAATTGTCAATGAGCATTCCGGTGTGAGCCAGGCCTGTATCTCGGCCGAATCGATAACTCTGAGAGACAGAGAGCTTTTGGCTAAACTGATTTTGAGCCCAAGGTGCTCCAGGTGGCTAAGCAGCAGCGACCTGTGAGCAAGATGTTTTTGCTCCGATCTGGCTAAAACAAGCCAATCATTGACGTACTTCATAATGTAGATTCCCATCTGTCTCAGAGAGGAAAGAGTCGTGTCCACGCACTTCGTAAAAGTGCGCGAGGCTAGAGACAGTCCGAAAGGCAGGACTGTATATTGATAAGCCACCCCCTCAAACGCGAATCTCAAGAACAATCTGTGATGGGGGGGCTATCTGGATGTGAAAGTAAGCATCTTTTAGATCCATCAATAAAAAACATAAAAAGTTAACATCCTGAATGGGCATTTCATGAGGGCACAGTTCAGATCGAGGATGGGTCTTAGCCCACCATCTTTCTTGGGGACAAGGAAGTAGCAGCTGTAAAAGCTGTTCGCCACGGCGCCTTTTGCAAGCAGACTTTGCACTTTGGACAGGAGAACATGTTCATCATTGTCCTGTACTAAAGTTTGAATAACACCTTTGTAACAAGGGGGTCTGCGAGTGAACTGGAATGAGTAGGGCCAAGTGTGAACAGAGCTTTGATCACCCAGAACTAAACAAAGGCCTGGAGAGTGAGCGCAATCCTTCTTTGAGGGCAGTCCAGCCTCTGCGGGACCTAACGACTTCTGTGCTGCAGTGAAGCACTCTGCAAATCCGTCTACAGCAGGGCCGAATAACCCCATGGGGGAAACAGGGGAGTCGAGGAAGGTTACTTTGTCTGTGTCTTTGACCTCTGTCAAGTTCTCTCAAGCTGGTCATGGCCATGCCGATCACCTGCGCAGTAGCCTTAGTAGCGCACAGAACCAGGTCAGTTGCTGCGCGCAGCTCCTTAAAAGCATCAGGATTTGCATAGATGAATTTGGCTGTGAAACACTTGAAGCACCACCATCGTGTGAAGCACTGAGCCAGCCTGGCCAGCCGCTGAATAAGCCCTGCTCGCTAGGGCCGAGGTGGTGCTGCAGGGTTTGGATGGAGCCCAGGGCCAATGGAGGGCGGAGATGTGCAGCTACTGCCTCTTCCAGAGGGGAGAGCTTGCCATATTCCTTTTCTTCACCGCCATCAATGGAGGTGAGGGCGGCAGAAAAAGAAGAGTGGACACATGCTGAGTAGGGGGCATGCCATGCCTTGGTAAGTTCATTGTGAACTTCTGAAAAAAATGGCAGTTTGTTGACGACATCCTTGGCAGGTACCATTTGTCTAAGCGGCAGGCAGTCTCCTCCGGAGAGGACTATTCTAAGCTGAGTACCTCCACAGCCTTGGTGAGGATGCGAATCAGTTCACTATCCACACTGGCCCGTGTTGACTCACTGGAGGGATGGGTGCCAGGATCTTCTCCGGAGCACACCCAATCCTCTGCATCTGAAGCTGTCAGTGATATGGAGTCATCAGTGACAGCTTCCTCCTCTGATTCACTGAAAGGGATCAAACCACAACTTGCAGACGAGTGGTGCTGATCCTCATGTGTAAAGTACACTGGCAAATTAAGTCACACTCATGGCGCAGCATTTGCAACAATGCCACAGAAATTTGTTCTTAGGAAATTTGCTCTTTGTGATCACCGGATGGCCGCAGAGGAGAAGCACTGAAGATGAGCGTCTTTCTGCCGCTGGGGATTTTCTATGGTGAAACAGCTTCTTCGTTCTTCTTCTTCAGAGTCCAGCGAGGAGATGATCTTTGTGCTGAAGGAGAAAATTCTGATGAAATGACATTCAGCGCCGACTTATATAGGCAGTCTGCTCCGCCCATTTTGGTGGGCTGAAATATCATTTGTCCATGCAGCTACATGAACGTGAACAAATCAGGCTTCAGTATTCAGAGTAAACAGTAGTTTCCCCAGAGTGTTTCACGCAATGCAAGAGACCATTTTCGAAAGGGAACTGCCTTATATCAGTGTGACTGATGAACAAGAGTGTGACTAATCACATAACGTAACTGTATCTTTTCAATCCCCATTTTGTTGAAATTGGTAAAGATAACACTGACCCGTCTGACAAATCAAACAATCAAACTGAATAATTCTGTATCAAATGCTAAAATGGTGAAAAAGCCTAAAGCACTGTAAAGCTTTAAGTTGAGTATGGATCAGACATTGCTAAATGCATTCAGTGTGTCCAACAGCAAACACCATCTACAAGTCAGTGAATTTCCCAAAGGCTTGGAAGAGCACCATAATGACGCCAATTTTCCATCTGAGGTGTGCAATTACAGCTTCATTAGTACTACCTGTTGTGTTGATGGTCATTGGAAGGCATGTCATTTTAGATTACAGCCAATGGAGTTTGACTTCAGAGCTAATCATTCAGCAGAAAACAGCAAACTGCTTCATTTTTAGAGAAGGTCAAAATGAAATCAGACTGGGCCAAAGGTGGAGATATTTTCCTAGACCTGTAAGCATTTGACTTTACAAGTTAAGAGAGGCACAGAAGTTTATGAATCCTTACTGAATAAAACTAAAATTTAAATCATTGAATTAATTGGTTGGTTTTATTGCACTTATGGTCAATGGGTTTCATAACTTTCAATTACATCAATTAAACACATTTGGCTCATTGACCTAATTTGGTATGAAATAATTTCATTCTGTACTGTGTGACATCTGGTTATTCAACTTATTTCAAATGATTGCATAATCCTAAACAAGACTACACTTGAAAACCTTAAAATGCAGAACAGTTCTGTAACCATTTTAACTAATATTTGCAATATTTATTTTATTTATTTATATTTATTTATTTTCAGTTCATTAGCTCTCATGTACCTCATCACTGATTGAGACTTTTTGAGGTTGTCTATATAATTGTATATTTTAACAAACATTATTGACATTTTTTTATTGTTAAAAAGGATTATGTTTAGGTTTGAAGACAGGGTTAGGCATCTAAAAATATATCTATAGAATGGTTTAAAAAATCTATAAATATATGAACCATCTATACGGATCTATAGGTCCATAGAGAGAAGAGCACACCTGATATATGCACTTGTACATAAATGGTAACACAACTGAATATTTGCTTCCAACATAAATTGAGGCAATGTGCCACAGAAGGCTGTGCGTTACAATGATTTAATCATGGCACACGGGTATTGCTAGGCCTAACCTTGAGCTGCAATGATAATGCTAAATGCTAGAATGTAACAGGCCCTAATGAATCAACAGAAAATAATGTAGTAACTACTCATCCTTTACGTGAAAACAGACTCATGGCTTCATGTTGGTCACACACTTACTGTTCAGTAAATCTGACTGAATCCAGACCCAGTGTGAGAGTTTATGGAGTCACTTTGGGATTTGGCATCCATTTCCTGTAGATTAATTATATCCCCCTCCTCATGTAAATTAGATGTCATGACAATGAAGTTTGTAATAATTCTCAATGGCACGCTCGCCATATAATTTATGGCCATTATTAAAAACGAACGCTCAGTGTCGCTACCCAGAAATCACTTTATTTTCTGTGTAGAGTTGCAGGGTTAAAGAACAGCAGATGTAAACAAACTCAATGACTGAATTCTCATCAGCAAGGTTACATTAATGATCAGCAATGAATTTGGTGAAAGATAAAGAATGGTTCTGGATAAATCAAAGTGTCCGTTTTAAAGTTCCCATTCTCTTCGTGGTAGATTATCTTTAGCGTCGGCGACGGGAAACTGTAGGTGAAGCAGACAAAGAGCGCATCAATCAGCTGTTGTTTTCTCCGCAGGAGTCCGGCTGTGTGCTGCGGACGCTGATGGATAGTGTTACCTCGTCGCCTACAGAGGGGGTTTATCCTCATTACATTAGCTGCTTTACTTGGGCACATCTTGTTAAAACGCTATTCACTCAACGACTGCAACAAATGAGTGTAGAAGGAGCTCAAGGAGAGCGTTTAGCATCAGGATTGGCCTGCAGATGCTTCACAGCTTCACATACAAACACATGAAGCTCTAGAGCTCAGTCTGATCTGCTGAAGGTCAGACTGCAGTGAATGAGTGATGAATGTGTAGAGACTCCTGCATCCTCAGGAACTTTTTATCAGAAAATTAAAAGTTGAAATTATTTAAGATTAGTTCCTAATTTCTATCTGTCACTAAGTGAAAAATGAGACGGCAGGGCAGCCATTAGAACACTGTTATCAGCACACTGCAGTTCATGAGAGGGAAGTGACTTTAATTATTGACTGTGTCTATATATTAGCAGGCCCTCATATGTTTTATATATATATTTATATATATATATATATATATGAGAGAGA
>NW_015540883.1:557791-571406 GCF_001515605.1 Sinocyclocheilus anshuiensis | reverse complement strand
ATATGTTTTATATATATATATATATATATATATATATATATATATAAGAGGGTGAAAACCACTCTCCACTGACCACCAACTCATTCGAATGTCACTCAACAACCGTAGGAGGACATCAAGTGACCTGCAGAAAGAATGGGGTGAAGTGCTCGGCAAGGACGCTTGGAAACAGACCTGAACCCCACTGAACACCTCTGGAATGTGATCGAGAGGGAGATGGAGGGTCACAAGCCGTCAAACAAAGCCGAGCTGCTTGAGTTTTGCTCCAGGAGTGGCATAAAGTCACTCAACATCAATGTGAAGACCGTTGAAGAGCGTGACAGACGCATGAAAGTAAAGTGATATTGAAGTTAAAACATTAGAATTGTGTTGTTTAAAAATGAATGTGAATGTGTGTTATTTTGACCAGTTGTCTGTTTATAGTTAATATAGAATAAAACCTAAAATATAGAATACAATGGAATAGTTTATAGAATAAAACACAAATGTTTTTTTCAACTTGTCTCAAAGGATTACACATTTCATACAAGATTACACTTTGAAATCGGATATATTATTAAACAGATAAACGCAATATAATATTAAACGGATATAAATGCAATTTAAATGCAATCAGTTAAACATTACTTACACAAAATGTTTGGGTTGATAAGAGTTTTTCATGGTTTTGAAAGTCTCTTTTGCTCACCAAGGCTGCACATATTTGATCAAAAATACAGTACAAATAATTAATTTAGTATTTTTTGTATAATATTATTACAGCTCAAAATAGCTGTGAAATGTCACACTTACATTTACATTCCATCCTGTGATCAAAGCTGAATTTTCAGTATCATTACTCCAGTCTTCAGGGTGATTCTTGAGTCAAGATTCTTTTATGAATTAAAAGTTCAAAAGGAATTGATTTGAAAATCTTGTGTAACATCGTGACATTGTGTATCATTACTGTCACTTTTGATAATTTTAATGTGTCCTTGCTGAATTAAAGTATTAATTTCTTTAAAAATAAATAAATAAATGTGACCCAAAACTTTTGAATGGTAGTGAATATAATTTTGTCTACAGAGGGACAAAAAAGGAGTTTTCTGAACATGTTGTGGCTCAGAAAAACTAGTGATAAACTGGATGACTTTCCCATTTGTTAACGTGTCAGATGGGAAATTTATTAAGTTAGAGATAATCACCATATTTATAATGAAACCATTGTATTTAGAAATATTAAAATAATCATATCATATTAGAGAATATCTTACTTAATGTTACTACTGTAAAGCTATTAAATTATTATTTAATATCCTTCATGCTTTCACAATCTTTAGTTTTTTTTTTAATAATTTTGTTTCTGTAATTATAAAATAAACATTTTAATGACAATATATTTATTGAATAAAAATAAATTATTTTATTGAAATAAACAGAAAATAGTTCAAACTTTGCTAAAGTGATTGTTTTGAACATGTATTAACTTGGGTATTATTCAAACACATTACTTTAGCTGATGTGTTTGTTTAAATACATGCGCCTCTTACCTCGTGTGTGGCACACTTTCTACATTTGTGCAATCTTTAAATAAAACTAACCACTTTTCTGATTTATTTTCACACCAAATATGTTGCTCCATCAATGTTCAATAAAAAATGAGAATGTAAACATTTACCACAGTTGAACAGACACACTTTCTGTTTTATAAGCCATTTTATGGATTCGTTGAATGATTTTTCTAAATTGTTTGCTGTTTTAGAACAACACGTTTCCTTTTTTGACCTTTTTTAATTAAAATGTAACTTTCTTTCTCATATGGCACACAAACGATGATATTTTGACCTCCAGTATGAACAAAAGCACTGAGACATTTATTCAGATATTGAGATTTTTAAAACTTTATTCATGTAAATTTCCTTGTATGACCACATTCACTATCAAATCTTTTTTTTTTTTTTTTGCAGTGCTAGGGATGTTGAAGTTCTCCAGAGCTCAAAAATCCATTAAAACACTTTAATAGAGGTCACTTACCTGTACATATATATAATTACAGCCCTCTGCACAATATGCAAGGGTTATAAGAGCCATTGCAGTTTAATGGACAAAGTAGTAATTTTTTAACAGCTATTTGCCAAACTATGATACAATTACCTGGAGATCAGAGAGCAGTAAGAATCCAGCACAGTAATAACACTGGCTTTACTTTAAAGCAAATATTCACACGCTGTTGAGGGAATCTGATGCATATGTCACAGCGATTGTGTCATATCACAGCTTATCTAAATAATGTAGGAAAACTTGGACTAATATATCTACATAAGATAATATTTACTTGAGACATGAAGTGTCTTCCAAGAAATATGAATGCAGCACACCATGTTATTTACATTCATTTATATAAGAGCATTTTTTTTTCTTTAATCTGTGGGAAATATAAGTTTATAAATTATAAATGGACCAACATTTTGTCCCAACATTTCTCAGTTGAACTCCACCAGATGATTGTCACTGCTTTCATAACAATTAACACATCTTGTAATTGTCCTAAACAGCACGTTTTGATTGATTTCACACTGTTATTTTTCATGTTCTCAGTTCCTGTCAAATGAACATCTGTTGAGCGAGTAATACTCACAGCTGCAGTTTACTCATCTGTTCATAGAGCAATTAAAATGAAAGGGAATCACCTATAATTCCCAAAGCAGACAAACAGTAGTGGAAAGTGCTTGTGTTTACGATCATATCCGCCGCTGTGATGTGATAGTGTGTGTTCCTCTCACACACTCACACCATATAACCATACAACATGCTGTGTATTAGTGTCAACTTAAGCGATATCCTAGCTTAAAAAGCATGACAAAACAACTTACTTTAAATCAGTTCATCATGCTTTCTGTCATTTGCAGCTACTGGAAATAGTGTGCTTTTGCTGTGTTGTATATTGTGAAATCTCACTTATATAATTTAATGGTGAAAATGTCACTTTTTGTGTCAATCCATGTCCACTTGGTCCATGAACAATGACTGTTGCTTTAACGGAGCGTGAGAAGCACAGAAAAAATAGACTTCACCACAATGACTGAAGTAGGATAATGCCATTCAAAAATCAAGGGTCACAGGAAATCATTTAATAATTTATTTGAATAGAATAGAATATGCTCTAAAGCTGCAGCCCTAATGATCCCTCCTCATCTTTCATAGATTTACAGCACACAGATTTATTAGATGTTCAGGTGCTTTTGTTCTGGGAGGTCGAGTCAGTAAACTAAAACATATTTTTCCAGCTGGCATACAATTCACAAACCGACAACAAACACAATGGAGGCTGGACAGATCAACGCCTCCAAAGAAATGAACCGTGAGTGAAAGTCAAAACTCTATGCCACTGAAAACTCAATTAATGCACTTCATAGGAGCCAGTCGAGACACGTCCAGAACTCATTTATCTGTGACTTTGCACTTACTTTTCACCTTTCACATCAGTGGTGGCATGAACTGCACTATCATAAAGCAGTAAGCTGCTCGGGGTCATGCCTTACTCTGATTTTACCATGATTATTGGAAGTTTTCTGGCACAATAAGAAGCTGGCATCCAGTCAGATTTTAGAGCTGGAACTATCCACTTAAAAACACTTTTTGGCAGTTCCAGAGCGCCGTATTAGCATCTCCATCTGTTTCCCATCTCACCCAGTCAGATTACAATCAGCCAAATACTCAAATTCTGCTTTGTGTTACTTACACTAATGGGGCAGATGCATATTTTTGTGGGAATATTTCATGAAAGAAATCAATCTGAAAAAATTAGATGCATTTTGATGATCAGGGATGTCTTGTGGCTGTACAAACAGTTTAAAATACCCAGTGCTGCAGTTTCAACATTAAATCGCAATAAAACTTTTCTGTGCTGTCTTTGAATCATTTTTTACACCATATCACTGTAGTGGCAAAACAACAGTAAGTGTTGAATAGAGTTGTTTTCAGTCTACTCTGCTAAAAGCAACCCAGGCTCACTGAAAATGCATGCTTGTGGTGATGTTTCTGCAACACTTATTGAACGTTTCACAGCAGTTTCTAACGTGTGTTTATTACGTGACCATGACCACATATGTATTACATTGGTACAGTCACATATTGCTGGGAGTTTTATGCTGGAGAGACAGTCAGTTCCTGAGCCTATTCACAAGATGGCTGCCAGTCCAGAACCTCTTCACTGGGTGGGCCCAAGGCTTTTGAGACTGGCTTCCAGGTTGGCGGATCCACCGTTGATCTCAGCCAGCTGGCATTTCTCCGGTGGGCTCAAGTCCGGTGGTCCTGGAGGACCCAACTCTGGTGGTCCCAAGTCCGGTGGTCCTGGAGGACCCTACTCTGGTGGTCCCAAGTCCGGTGGTCCTGGAGGACCCTACTATGGTGGAGGACCCGACTCTGGTGGTCCCAAGTCCAGTGGTCCTGGAGGACCCGACTCTGGTGGGCTCAAGTCCGGTGGTCCTGGAGGACCCTACTCTGGTGGTCCCAAGTCCGGTGGTCCTGGAGGAGCCGACTCTGGTGGTCCCAAGTCCGGTGGTCCTGGAGGACCTGACTCTGGTGGTCCCAAGTCCGGTGGTCCTGGAGGACCCGACTCTGGTGGTCTCAGAGGTCACCACAGAGCTGCCCAATTTCACTGCTGCTGCCATAATCAAGAAGGCCGTCTTTGCCTTTCACCTCATGGCTGTTCTGCGGGCATGGGCTGCTTCAAAGTCCACTCCAGAACCCATTCCGAGAGCCTTCAGAGTCCACTCCAGAGCCCGCCCCAGTCCGGGAGCACTCCCGAGTCCACTCCAGTCTGCGAACACTCAGAGTCCACTCCAGAGCCTGTTCCAGTCCGGGAACCTTCAGAGTCCACTCCAGAATCCACTCCAGTCCGGGAGTTCTCAGAGTCTACTCCTGAGCCTACTCCTACCCATGAGTCTGCTCAACCATGGTGGTCAAGAACTCTGCCTGTGCTGCCATGGTGGTCTACAGCTCCATCGTGGTGGTCTTCAGCCCCACCTGCACCAATGTAGTGGTCGCCAGCGCCACCTGATCCGCCATGGCCCTCTCTCCTGTCTGCTTTGCTGTGGTGGTCGTCTGCTCCACCATGGGGATCTTCAGTCATGCCTGTTCAGCTGTGGTGGTCTTCTGCACCACTGTGGAGGTCTTCAGCCTTCTTTGAGAGGCTGTGGTGGGCTTCAGCTCCAGCCTGGAGGGCTTCAGTTCTGCATGCTCCACCCTGGTGGGCTTCAGTTCTGCATGCTCCGCCCTGGTGGGCTTCAGCTCCACATGCTCCTCCCTGGAGAAATTCAGCTCCGCCTGCTCCGCCCTGGCCTCCTGCTCTGCCGGTTCCACCCTGGTCACTTGCTCTGCCACATTCTCCAGGCCCTCCTCCACTCCACGGGCCTGGCCCACCATCCCTCCCCCTGTGCCGCCTCCTCTCCACCACCCTCCTGGACTCTTGTTTTCCACGGGCCTGCCCCCCCATCCCTCCCCCTGTGCCGCCTCCTCTCCACCACCCTCCTGGACTCTTGTTTTGTGCCCCGGACTGTGGAGCGTCTGGAATCCGCTCCTTAGAGAGGGGATTCTGTCACAGTCTTCAGCTGGTGTTCCCAGGATGGCCACCAGAGGACATTGTGTGGTTGTAGGCACATGACTTCTGTTGTGTTTGTTTGGCGCCACGTGCTTTCTTCTGTCTATTGTCTGTCCCCTCTCATCTTGTCACCTCATTATTGTCTCATTATTGTTGTTTCACCTGTGTCTCCCTCGTTACCCTCTTTGTTTGTCTCCCTATTTATTCTCCAGGTGTCTGCAGTCCTGTGCTGATCTGTCGATTGTCGTCAAGTATGCTCGTGGCGTGTATTATGTCTGCCTGTATTGTTGTCCCTGGCCTGCCTGCCTGTTTTTCCCCTCGGGGTAGTTTTTGTTGTTGTTTTGTTTCATTTTATTATTAAATAACCCTTTCTTCCTGCAACTTGAGTCCTCACCTCATCTCTCCATACGCACCGTGACAGCTGCATGTTAAAATTGTTTTGAAATCTGCTGTGGAAAAAAAAGAGACCACTGCAAAATTATCAGTTGCTCTGCTTTTACTATTTATAGTTATGTTTTTGAGTAAAACGAACATTTTTGTTTTATTCTATAAACTACTGACAGCATTCCTCCCAAATCCCAAATAAACATATAGTCATTTAGAGCATTTATTTGCAGACAATGACAACTGTGACAACTGACAACTGCTTGTGACCCTCCATCTCCCTCTTGATCACATTCCAGAGGTGTTCAGTGAGGTTCAGGTCTGGAGATTGGGCTGGCCATGACAGGTCTTGATCTGGAGCTCCTCCATCCACACCTTGATTGACCAGGCTGTGTGTCACAGATCATTGTCCTGCTGGAGAAACCAATCCTCAGAGCTGGGGAACACTTTCAGAGCAGAAGGAAGCAAGTTTTCTTCTGTATGTGGCTTGATCCATGCGTCCTTCACAAATAAAAATGTGCCTGAATCCAGCCTTGCTGAAGCCCCAGATCATCACCGATCCTCCAGCAGATTTCACAGTGGGTAAGATAAACTGTTGCTTGTAGGCCTCTCCAGGTCTCCGTCTAACCATTAGACGAGCAGGTGTTGGGCAGAGCTGAAAACTGGACTCATCAGAGAAGATGAACTCACTCCAGTCCTCTACACTCCAGTCCTTCTGCTCTTCTGCAAACCTCAGCCTGGTTCTTCTGTGCTTCTCATCGATGAAGGGCTTTTTTCTAGCTTTGCCTCTAGGAGTCTTCACCCCATTCTTTCTGCAGGTCACTTGATGTCGTCCTATGGTTGTTGAGTGACATTCGAATGAGTTGGTGGTCAGTGTCCCGGTCAGTGGAGAGTGGTTTTCACCCGCTGCTGGTCTGTAGATTTGTTCTACTCAGCTTGAGCTTCTTATTCATGCTAGCACTGTTTCTGCCATCCAGCTGGTCCTGTTGCAAGAAGATAGTGATAAGCACAGCAGTGGATTTTACACTTTTCCTCCTTAAATCAGATTTGGTTGAGGTGATCGCCTAATCAGAATGAAATGGCTGCCATACATGAAGAGATGCTGATTTAAGAAACATTTAGAGTGCTCTCTTAACTTTTTCCAGAGCTGTATTGTGCAAGAAATCGTGAGAAAATTTGATTTATTAATCAAAACTCTGGCCTTGTAAATCATACTTTGTGTGGAAAGAATAAATGTTGTCAGAGTTTTACTGCCTCTAGTGTTCATTTCAACTGGAAACTGCAGTGATTTGTATGTAGGTATGTTTTCTGAGTTTTGCAGAAATGTAGTTAGAGGTACATATTTCCAGTGAGCCTGTGTAGGGTAAAAGTGAATACTGACACATGATAGTGTGCACTGCATGCACTGCTGATGTTACATTTGACAGTGGCAATGTACACTGTACATTGTGGCCATAACACAGTGACAATGTTGCTCTGTAGGGGTGTGCAGATCTGTATGTGTGTCTGTAAACAGGGTCGGTGCTAGGGTTAGGCTAAGGGGGCTGAAGCCCTGAATGTTTTTACTATGCCCTGTACAAATCATCACTGAGTTTTCATGTGCATTAAAATAATTTCTATTAGTAGTATACCGCATATTTGCTCTCTGCACATCCAACAGTGTCTGCTTGCATTGTCATTCACTCCCGACAAGACCCGCCCACTGAGGCTCGTACTTCTGATTGACATGTAAACTGGCCAACCAGCGATAAAAAAATTACAGCCGCTGCTTCATTTGTCTGTAAATTAGTGTATAACTTATCACTGTAATACTGATTTTGTTATTTTTGAAAGTTGGTTATATGTTACTGAGCACTGTCACTGTGAAGCAACAAATATAGATATTTAATCATATAATTATATGCTGTTGTGTCTTCCTCAGGTGCGTTTAGAGTGATCACGACTTGGTCAGCATGGTCTGGTCAGACTTTTCTTCGACTTTTCTCTATTTCACTAAAGAAAATGATTCCAAACAAAGCCATGTTGAGCATCTCTGCAGCAGCACACAGCGGTGTTTCCTTACTGAATTAATTTGCGTTTTTGAACAAATCGGCTGATTCAATGATTCACTGATCCCTTCAAAAATAGTTTCTTACTTTGTTCCTGAATGAATCAGTCGTTTTGAAAGAATCAATTGAATAAATGATTCAGTGACTCACTTATTAAGACAGTGGTTTGCCGCCACCTACTGGTAATTTTAGTTTCACATTTAAGAGTATCATTAAATTTTTTCTATCATTTTTATTTCTATATAGCTGTTTTTATATTTAAAACATTAATCTAATAGTAAGTTCAGTGTAAATGCATGTACAAGTGCTAGAAAAAAAGTGTATAGAACCCTGCATGTTTAATTAGGCTTATACTTGGCTTTTTTTTAAAGCCACTTACTCAATGTAAATATATACATATTGCTGTGTGCTAATCTGAACAACCAGTCCTGGTTAAAAATGTGTCTGATGTTCTGTTCCTGTAAATAATTGTGTGTTTATTCAGGTTTGGAGACTGATGGGATTTACAGAGTCAGCGGGAATCTGGCCGTCATTCAGAAACTGCGCTTCGCTGTCAATCATGGTGAGAAAGAGTCAAAATCACATTAATATCATACCCATAACCGTCATGATATGAGGATCTGTCATTCATTGCGATTAAAAGCAACATGAAATCAAAACTGAACGCATGTCCTGGTTTCACTGTGAATGATTCACTGTAATTATCAGCAATATATAGGGCATAAATACATTTCAAACCCAGTTTTATGAAATCATTATTGTTATTTAAAAAAAATAAACATGTCATACATACAGTAATCAAAATTATTTAATGATCATTTGAAAAATGCAAGAGATGCCTTTAATTTGGGACCAAATTGTTGGTTTTTAGTTACTCATAAATGTACATTTCCTATAAAATTAATATGCAGGTACTTGTATATATATATATATATATATATATATATATATATATATATATGCGTATCCCATGTATTTTGACACATACATGGATGTCTCTGGGCTAAGCCCCGGATATCTACTCACCCTAGGACTGCCCCTGTCTATAACAATCAAATTAATTATGATTATAATTAATATAATTCTTGTTATTAACTGTTGGAGCCGATATCCTTGTAGAGACAATGCTTTGAGCTGTAATGCGGTTGTGCTTCGGGAGACCTGAGTTCGAGTCCCAGCTCGGGGACCTTTGTGATTAAAAAGTTCAAATTAAAACAGTAATAATAAATGTTAATAAAAGTAAAATAAGAGGAATATATATAACCCTGTTTACTGAGTAATGTCAGGACAACCACAACCTCAAAGGAGAGGAGACTGACTCTATAAATAGCTGATTAGAGAACATGGAGGTTAAAACAAATAAAAAAGAAAAACCTTTTAGGCCAGAGCTGGATTGGTTTCTGAGAGACATGCAGAGACAGAACGTCGCTGTTTGATTTGTGATCGTGCTGTGCTTATTCCCTTCATTCGTGTATCATATGTACAAGATTTAAATAATTTAAATATACATATCAAATAGTAGAGGATGTAAATGATGTAGTATTTTAGTTGATTTACTCTTGCCAAGCTCTGATTTCTGAGAGACACACAGAGAGGCAACAGCAACGCGTCTATTAGATTTGCGCTCATTTCATTCGTGTTGCGCTCATTTCACACACTCATTCACTTCACACACTCAGTATTGCATAGTGATTTTAGAGGTTTAAGTATGATATCGTGCTATGATCCCCTGGCTCACCTTTTATCCAGCAAACACGAGGAGTGACTGTAACAGCCAAATATCTGTTATTCATTTTGAAGGCATTATCTGTGCCTTTCTGAATAAAGTATTCGGCTTCATGCACAGCCCTATTACTGTGAATAATTCCAAATGAAACATCAATATCTGTACTTGGTTTGATATGGGGTGAGATATTTATCCCAATATTAATATGTCCGGGTGTCATGAATTGGTTGCAGGAGCAGCAAGGAAGTGGCCAGGATCTATGAGCAGCGATCATGTTTATTTACAAAACTCACACACACACACAACCCAACATGACAACTGACAAGAACCAAACAGAGGGAATAAATACACAGAGCTAAACAAGGAACCAAACCAGATACGGGTTCATATAATCAATAAAACAATCAAATAAATCAAGTATAGGAAACCAGGGCAAGATGTACTGAAAAATACATGAAAACTAACAACATGAGAACCAAACTAAAACACTGAGGGTAAGTTTACATGACAACAAAACTTTTCCTTTGTGTTTTTGAAAAGTTTTGTGTACAGATGACAATGTCATCAAAGCGATCCCCCTTCACACATATCCGGGAAAACAACTAAACACGCTGCATTATTTGATACAAATACACATTCTTATAGACTGAACGCGTAATACACAAGCGCATGATGTCACTGTGCTTTCACAAACTCATGTTTTTGTAGTTTACACCGAGATGATAATAGTATTGTTTTCAAAAACTTTTCAAAAACAAAAGTTTGTGTTTTTAGGCCTCCAAAATGGCATTGTTGTGTGAATCAATGGCCAAAACACATAAAAGCTTTCTGTTTTTAGTTGAAAACAGTGTCATGTAAACAGCCCCTGAGACTAGACGTGACACCAGGTAAACATTTATCCACTTACAAATGAAGCAGATACAATGGATACAGATACAACAGATACAAATATATACAGTCAATTATGATTACTATACGGAGCCAACATACTATGTGGAAAGACATCGCTTTGTGATTGTGTGTGTTCATGCTTGCGGGGAACTAACTTCACTGCTGGAAGTGTGTGTCTCCATCTGGATAAGAGAGAGTGTGTGTGTGTGTGTGTGTGTGTGTGTGTCTGTGTGTTAATGAGAGTCATGAGCTGAGATGTTAATCAGAACTTCTCGAAGCCGTTATTTGCACACACAGTTGTTCCCTAGAGACGGTCTAATTAAGTCTGCAGTAGTGTCACATTAGACACAACACACACCGTCAATGAAAGACAATCACAGCCTTCACAATTCACTCTATTCCCTGCGTGCTGAAGAGTTCAATCAAAATCAAAAGAAAACAAACAAAAACAAGAAATTATATATATTTTTGGATTAAAATGCTATCCTATAATGATAGACCTTAAGGAGCTGTTTCTACCTGATCTCTAGTTTTGTCGGTGTAGTCTAATTGGTTAATTGAGTGATGTAAAAATAATATTTTTGACTTGAATAAGATCAATTCATTTCAGACGTTACCACATGAAGCACATAACATAATGAAAATCATTTGATAAAAAATACATCAGAATGCTTTCATTCTTTTTTTTTTTTTGTGCTAATTTTAAATAACGTCTGGCTCTGATGTATTTACAAGTCAATCACCTCTGCGTATGCTTTCTGTTCCATTCATTACACGACGAATTAAAATAGAGAAACTATTAGCTTTTCTAATAAAGTGTGTCTGAATAATCCCACGCTTCATTACTCTCCTCGTCACTTCACATTCCTCCGTCTACCGCCAACCCAGTTGAGGAGCAATTTTCAAGACAATGGCCTTGTTGAGAATGTGATGGATGTCGGCAAAAATTAATTATCCAGCTCATTACTGAGTGAGAATAAATCTTTGGCTTTTATCTGGAGACCATCAGAGCTGATAAAAGAGTCACAGCTGGCTTCATCAGGAAATCTGTCACCTTATCGACTCGCAGCGAGCCTGTCAGCCGCTCACCGGAGCTCCAGTGTGAATCCAGAGCCTATAACATATACCGTATACATATATAACACGAGGAATGATGGCTCTCTCTTGGCAGGTGTGCTTATAATTCAGGGGAGAGACATTCTCATTCTACAGAGAATTTTATTGAACCAAAAAAAATTAAAAATTGTACACATCCTGTAGAGTAGAGGCGGACACACCAATACTGTATTAATACATCGATTCTCATAAGCTACTTATTTGGTATTGATTCCTCTAAAAAGTATCAATATTAAAATTATATTAATTAAAACAACATGTGTTTCTGCATCACTTTCAAATGTTTTCAGTACTTTTGTTTAATGTTAGTCATATTTAGCTGACCCGTGTCACAAACTGAGATGGAAAGAACAGCTTAAAGGAAACATACTTTCATTTTACTAGAATTTAATCACAACATTTCTGTAAAATACAGGATTATTTTACACCTATTTGTATTTCATTTATTTATTGCTCATGTTTACCTTTGTAATACATTTGTTATTAATGACCAGTATGCGTGATATGGATGTTTTTTTTTCTTCTAAAAATGAACATTATTTTGAAAAAAAAAAAAAAAAAAAACATCATATACTTAAGTAATAATCAGTACTGGTATCAGTATTGTTAAAACTGTAAAAAATAAAATAAAAATAAAAAGTATCAGTATCATTGTCATGTGTATGTTCCCGTTTAGTTCCTGTTTGTCCTTATTTGGTCCTTCCTGTTCCTGTCCCCATTTAGTTCTATTAGTTCCAGCTGTTTCTCATTATTAGTTATCCTCCGCTTCGCGTCGGGGTCCTGATCACCCTGTCGGGGTTAATTCGGAGATAACAACCGGCTGGATGTACAGTACATTATCCCTTACTTATTAGACTCAAATTAAAATAAATATATTTGATAAATGTTTATTTTGTCAACTTTCAAAAACACCCTGTCATATAGATGACATTAAAGCCACACTGTAAAAAAAAAACAAAAGAAACAAGATTGTAATTTTAACTGTACAATGCCATGTTAAAAACCCTGCTAATTGGTTATGGTAAGTTCCCTTACTATACAGTGAAAAAAACAGGGTATTTCATGTAAATGCAGTAATACACATTAATTACAGTAAAACACGTGTAAATGTAGACTTTGTGGAAAAGAAAAAGTCATCTTATGATTTACAGTGAAAAACTCTAAATTGACATTCCCAGAATTCCCAGCTCACATTTGATGGTATTACTTTTAAATAAGTGTGTTTCTTAATAGTTTTTGTCATCGGTTATATACATTAGGGCTTTATTTTCCATCTTGTGTTGTTAAATGAATGTTTATTGCATTATTTTAGTGTTGGTGTCTTGTGTTCCTGTGTATGACACTGTTCACCTTCTATATATTAGTATTTCAGCTACATGTGATGATATTTGATTCACCGTGTGTCTTTCTCTTTACCACCTCATATCATAGAAAAAGCATTTAGTATCAGCGTGGTTATGCTAATTCAGTTGAAAAAGTTTTTAAAAGTAAATTTTTTTTTTTTTGGGGGAGTACTTCAATTTGCATTAATTGACTTTAGGGCATGCAGGGGAAAAAAATCAACTGAGGTTTAATGAATGCCTTATGAATGCTTTATCCATGAAAACCTGGTTCATTTATTGGTCAGAATTTACCCAACCACACGTCAACAAACGAAAAAGTGTGTGTGCTTAATTTGTCTGCGTTTATTTATTGAGTTCAAGTTTGTTCCTTTAGTGGTTATTCATAAATCAGAAGTAAATCATTTTGACAGGGTTGAGCTTTAGCGTGCTGCCAATGAGCCAAAGCTCTAATGTGCAGGGCCGTTTTAACCATTGGGCTAGGCGGGGCTGAAGCCCCGGGGCCCGAGCAAGGAGGGGGCCCGTGATT
>NW_015540883.1:547747-553318 GCF_001515605.1 Sinocyclocheilus anshuiensis | reverse complement strand
GGGCCCTGGGCCCTGCAGTAAGTCATAGTCCTGGGGCCCAGTGCGGTCTTAATGTGGCCCTGCTAATGACTGTCTCCCATATATAATTATTGTGATGGGGGCCCTGCAGTAAGTCATAGTCCTGGGGCCCAGTGCGGTCTTAATGTGGCCCTGCTAATGTGTATTGACTGTCTCCCTGCTAGCACACGCCACAAGAGCTCAGCACACACTCAATCTTCAGCTGTGTGTGGAAATATTTACAAAACAAATAACACTGATCGACAGAGCAAAATATCTGTTGAGACGGACTAACATGGTCAAACGCATAGCCTTCAACACTAATGTCACACAGACTGCAGATAAATAGAAATGCGAGCTCTAGCGCAAGTTCTACTGGGAAGACTCTAATGTCACGTCATTCATTACTCATAGATCTAGCCAATCATCACTCGACACCTGGGGTATATAAGTTCTGTTCTCACTCATTATTGCATTCGCAGATACTGACGCCAGCATTCACTACGTCAGGGAAACGGTCTCTTAAATCTATAGCCCGAGTTTTCATAAAATTACAACATATAATTTAAAATGAACCTTCTGTGAACGATTGTGTAAATTACGTCCCTTTCACAAGGCATGCTATATTGTTAATATTATGCAATGAACTTATCTCACAGTAAACGTTTGCAGTTACGTTTGATCATCCCACTAAACGTGTTAATAATCTTCTCAACGGAGAATGTGAAACACTAGCGTGACTTTTAAGTTCATGTCAGCTATCATTCTGAATGCTCATCGAGCTGTCGCTTCAACTCTACTCGTGTCTCAATCACCAATTTATATTTTTGTCTGTATGCACACGTAAACTTTCATCGAAGACTCTCTGGGCCTGCTATCAAAAAACACGGCTGCTCGTGTATGAGGTTAAACTAGCAGAATAGCGCTGCATGATTAACCCAAATTGAGCCTAGATTGCACTTTGGCTCAGTGTGTGTGTTTGGCTCAAGTTCTAATTATTTGTTCAGCGTATTATTGGTGAAGTACAATACTAAGATCCCGCAGTATACGTCACTTCCTGTTTGTTGCGGTTTTTTCTCCATTCTGTCACCGATGGAGTTTTGGTTCCTTGCCGCTGTCGCCTCTGGCTTGCTTAGTTGGGGACACTTCATTTCCAGCGATACCGTTGACTTGATTGCAAAGATACTATTTAAACTGAGCTGGATGTTGACATCACTGAATTCAATGATGAACTGTCTTTAACTGAAAAATTAGTGTTTACTATTGTCATTTTGCATTATTGACACACTATTTTCCTAATTAATGCTGTTCAGTTGCTTTGACACAATCTGTATTGTTAAAAGCGCTATATAAATAAAGGTGACTTGACTTGACTTGACTAAGATCAGAATGTATTGATTGGTTCGCATTATGCTGCACAATCTGTGCAAACTCAGTTGTCACCTTAATGTGCATTTAATTGAAACACAACCCTAATATGTTTTTCAAACTTTAATGAGAAGCGTCTACAACCTGTTTTCAACAAAAGAGAATATTTACTGATATGTTTTTACTCAGACTCACTCAATAACATCCAGTGTTTGAAACAACTTTTGTTATTTGATGTGGATTCATATCATGATGCTTAATTATTATAGGCCTTTATAATATTTTCCACTGATAACGACTATGTCGTTTGCAATATACTTTCTCGTGAAAATATCTGATGCTAGCACACTGTTAAGCATCTGTTGTCACAATCGTATGTTTTGCCTTTATGTTCCTTCAGTCATTATGTTCTATTTGTGTTCATTCTACCACAGCGATCTCTGGATGCCTTGTCCTGGAATGGGCTGAGATTTACGACTTTGAGTCTCTCAAAGTCTCAAAAGTCTCTTGTTGTGTAGCCCTTTTCTGCATGAGTGTCCTCGGGCCGTCACACTGCACTTTTCGTTCCATTGACTTCCATTCATACGCATGCGAATGCATCAGACCGTGTGAAAAATTTTGCATTTCACTGCGTCAAAGCCACTAGAAGGCAAGCCTGCAACCTTTAGCCAAAAAAGCTAACGCTTCCGCTGTGGCAGTATGTGGGAAAGGAGACCAGAGGCTGTTTTTTTTGAATGGATGCCAATGGAGGAGAGGCTTCACTACGCTGAATAAACCGCTTTTTAGAGGAAACAGCTTATCATTTAATGAATCGACAGCCTATCGGCTAATCTCCAACATGTTTGACACTAAACAATACTTTTGGATTAAACTATTTTTAGAGTTTACACTGAAAAAAAAAATCGTTTTATAAGAGAAGTCACTGACTTTTTGTGACAGCTGGGATTCAGTTTACGACACTTCTCATTCATTTCTATGGTATCTGTAAACAGCGATTGAGTGTCGCACAACTCTGACTGAAATTCAGTGACGTCAAGGCTGTAATGTGATTGGTTATTAAGGCACACGTGATCCAAGTTGACCGTTACGCTTTCTCCAGTAGTAAGTAATACAGACCCTCTCGTCTCCCTATAGTAAGACACTCTCTGGCTGCGTTAAAAAGTTCAGGCTTGGTGAACTCTGACTTGTGAGTTTGTATCACGTGATTGGGCGTAGAATACGCGCGGGACGTATCCCCCCCGATTTTTTATAAAACGTAAATTTGTTTTCAGGCAAGTGTGTTCACATAGAGGTTTTCAGCGAGCAGTGTGAAAACATCTAGATTTAAATTCAAGAGAAAAGTCTATGCATTACCTGGTGTTTTATTCAGATCCAAAATGAGAAGATGTGATTGTGAACATTACGGAGCACTAAACACTCTCATGCAGTGTTTCATTCATACTCGAATCCGGAGGGCGCTCTCCCCCCGAAAGTCCAAAACAAACTCATAGAAGCAATAACTTATGACATTCCAGGAAATCCCTAATATGGACAGCTATCGCTGTAGCTAAGCTGAATAAAATTTAGATTTCCGTGCCCTGTGGATCATTACTGTCCTGGTTGGTTGCATGCCTGTTTGTGACGTACTGCTATACTGTTGTGCTTCACCTATTCATGTGCAAGGGTTTTTTTATTAAACAAGGCTTTTGCAGGGTTCAATAGCTAGCTAAAGTTCAATTAGCTAGAAAGGCGTTGTTGTCAAATAAAAGTGTTCTTATCCTTCTGCAAGGGTACCACAAGGTTATTTATCAATCTTCGTTCTTTGTTCCATGCATTCTTAGTATTTCTTGAACTTATGTGTCATGCGATCTGGTTTATTTTCTCTTGGGGTTCACTCATCGGGTTCCGACGGTTAGATGGAGTTCTGTCTGCAGAGTCTATCAAGCTAGTAGTCAAGCCCAAGAATATTTATATTTATTTCAGTTTATTTCATTCTGTTTCCTCATATCTATTGGCTTCAGTCTAAACAACACTTTAGGCAAAACAACCTAAGGATTCCCCCATTTAATTATTTTAACACCTATGTCAATGACTGTATTATTTTATTAATATTGATCTTTTTTTTCTTTCTTTGTCTAAATATTCTAGGAAATTCTACTAAGAAACACTCCAACTGGTGGGTATCAATTTTCCTCTCTCTATTATTTGGGGTAGGCTCTGCCCCTGCCTCCATCTTCAGGGAGGAACAGCAAGTATCTGCAACCCTCCGGATTCGGACTATGGACAGGGCCTATGCCGAAGAACTTTATCATATAATCTATTTGCAACCAATTTGCATACTACTTGTTCAATACATCTTCAGACGTTCTCTTGCCTCCCGAGTCTTTCTGGCAGAACTTTAATTCTCAATAAAACATACAGAGACAGAGTTAAGTTCATGTATGTGTACTTTCATGTTATTTAGTTAAAACAGATGTGAACTGATCTGAAATGAAGATAATAACACCCGGTAAGCTAGTAAGCTAATCAGCTAGTGCTGTCCAGAGCTAGCAGGCTATTTGTAACACTAGGTGGGGTTTGTTGTAACACCAAGAGACGACTTTGTTAATCAAATTCACTTGTTAATGTATTATTAAAGTACAGGATTCCCCATCATCTCAGCCCTGGCTATCTGACCCACGGTCCACCTGTCCCTATATATTCCTGAAACACACTGCATTTGATTATGTGTATACTTATGTAGATATTTTTCCATCTGTTATGTTAAATGAAGGCTATCTTGCCCCATCATCAACTACTACTATTTTTATAGTACTCTGATTTGTGATGCATTAACTGTAATCTAGTTCTTGCATACTAAACAGCATAGATTGTTTCAGATAGATTATGATGCATTGAAAATACTCTACTTTGAAATAAATAAATCAGTTATTTCTGCTTTGTCTCTCCATGAAGATGGGAAGCTCATAGGAGGAATGGGGTGAAACGACTCAAACATCCAGGTGAACAGATCAAACTCCACCCACAGGAATTACTGAACTAGTGTAGCAATGCCACATTTATTTTCATTGTTTTTGATTAACATTCATGCATTGTTGATCATTTATTATAATTATCGCCCCATTTTCTGTGTTATTGCCTCTGTGTGTGTGTGTGTGTGTGTGTGTGTTATTCCCGGATGAAGTTGTCTCACGAGATTCTGCATGTCACCGTGTGTCATGGTGGTCACGTGACCATAACACGGAAGTTTTTTCTTTACTATATAGGTAGCTGGCTTGCCGGCGTTAGACAGCATTTGTGCTCGCTCTGCTCATTTTTGCCCGGGTTGCAGTGAGTATGTGGATTATTGACCGAACTGTTATTGGAGTACAGGTGCATCTCAATAAATTAGAATGTCGTGGAAAAAGAACCAAAGACTTAAACTACTTCAGTCTGTGTGCGTTGAATTTATTTAATACACGAGTTTCACAATTTGAGTTGAATTACTGAAATAAATGAACTTTTCCATGACATTCTAATTTATTGAGATGCACCTGTATACTGCTGCCTCACTTTTTTTTGGACTTTGAATTACTCACCAGGGAGGATTATAACAGTTTCGGTTGTTTCATTGGAACTGCTCTTAGACATTCATTCATGGACATGCCCCGGTGAGACGGATTCAAACGTTGTATATACAGTTCTTGGACTTGGACTATTTACATTCCCCTACACTCGTTCTCTCGTTTTGTGCTGGCTGTGTTTTTATAAAATTTGTTCAGAACCAGGATCTTGGCACCGGCCCAGGATTTTTTGAATGGAAAAGCGCGGCCCAGTTCCCAACTGTCCTGCTTGATGTAAAAAGTCTGCACTGGAATATTTTCAGCATGTGAACAACAGTGGGAATAATAATAAAAAAAGCTCCATGGGCATGGTTGAGCAACTCTCATGAAGCCATACGTTAGCTTTGCTTGTTATGAAGAACAGATGTGCTGAGAACCAGATGATTTAAATCTATGGTGTACCACATGTGAACTTCTGTAAAACAGCACTGGCCTGATTCACACAGTGTCCTGTGCAAGACATCCTTTCCTTTCTATTGTTTCACACAATATAAACCATCACAGAAGTTCGAATGGTTTCCACTACAAATACCATTAAAACCATTAGCTGTAGTGTGTTTTGGGACATATTCCATTAGGACAGGAGTAGGCAAGTTCGGTCCTAGAGAGCCGCAGTCCTGCAGAG